>NC_140176.1:93101140-93488864 GCF_963971535.1 Notolepis coatsorum | reverse complement strand
AGGAAAACATCAATACCGCGGCAGCTCTACCTGAGAGAAAGCAACCCACTCTGCACCTAGAAGCAGGTTGCAGCCTGACTTTGCATTTGTTTGTTTGTGGTCAAACTTGAACCACGGGATCCAGTATGAAGAACAGTGTGGTGGTGAGAGACATTGTGCCGAGAGGAGACTGTCCGTCCATGAACGCACACTTTAAAAGGGGCACTTCACCAAAAGACAACGCCGACTTGTGTTGCATATAATCTCACACACATTCAAAAACTCTAAACAGTTTTGCACACATTCGTTTAGTTTTACGTTTATTGAGAATAAATGAGTTTGAATATGGCCACCAGTGATGTCATCAGGGACATTGAATCCTTGTGTTATTTTAATTGCAGCTCAATGAAATGATAAGGTAGCAGTCCCTATAAGACAAGGTGTTGTGTTAATTACAGCTCAATGAAATGATAAGGTAGCAGTACCCTCCAACAGAGTGACAGACGCAAAAGCCTCCCCGCGAACCACGTGTGGGCAGTAAGTCCAATTCGGCCCAGTATCGGCATTGAGACATCGTGTATATTAATATTTGAATAGTCATATTTGGCACTATATCGTCGAGTTGGACGTATTCTATTAAGCTAATAATAGTCTATTCATATGTAGTGCCTCGTGCGGTAAGAGTTCTATAGTAATCAGCACCCCCATCGTTTCGGGCATCAGCTGGACGCTTATCCAGGGTGGTTGACCCCACGTGAAGCTGCACCCGAGGAGCTCCAGGCCAAAGAGCGAGTGGACCTGTATATTGGATTATTCTACCGACGACGGCTAGCCTTCCCCGGCTTGGATTATGCTTTGAGTACTTTGATTATTCTATGGATAAAGGCCAACACTGCGGTGTGTTGGAAATACCCCCCCCCGGAGAGGACGACAGGTGAGAAGACGCTCTACACGACGAGGTCGCCTCACGTCTCTCCATCGTGGACCGGAGGACGCCGGCCACAGAGAGTCCAACTGCTTTCATCTGTGGATCGAGGATCGCTGGGCACCGGGTCGCACGACTGTGGGCTCTCCCAGGATACCCTCGGCCAGACGGGATATAGCCAGACTCTACCCCCCCCCCTCCAGCTGTCCTACAAGCAGTCGGAACCTTCCCCTAGTGTATCCAGCTATATAATCATTCAAGTATCATTGCTATTGTTCCCTAAATATTCCAGGTTGTATATTTGCTTCCTGCGCAATCAGAGATTGGACATTCGATATTGATCTACCT
Organism: Notolepis coatsorum; assembly: GCF_963971535.1. Classification (NCBI taxonomy): domain Eukaryota; kingdom Metazoa; phylum Chordata; class Actinopteri; order Aulopiformes; family Paralepididae; genus Notolepis; species Notolepis coatsorum. The sequence continues at coordinate 93,487,612 of NC_140176.1, read as the reverse complement.
ACGAATACTCATTTGCCATAAAAGTGCATACTATTTCAAATCATAAATGTAATTAAGTGATCGTTGTACATACCTTTTGCTATGTATTATTATTAAACGCAGACTTTCGACTTGGTACATTTGTGTTGGATCCGTTTCATCAGGTGGGAGTGTTTATCATAATTATTTATACCTAGTACTGGGTGGCCAGAGTCTAAAGTACAAGAGGTAGTGGTAGTAAGTATCATATCTAACAATACAGTCAGGGAATTGTACCCCTCAGTTAAAATTGGTCCTTCGAGCCGGAGGGTAATCAGTGTAATATTAATATAGTGTTATTAATATTAAAATGGCCTATGATGAACACTCCACGAAACGATCCTCCTAACCAACAACGCCCGCGGCGCAAACGACAGCTCCCTCAGTACCTAGAGGCTTACGCTGTCAGTCAACAACCTAGTCTTCTACCAACAGTAAACGCGGTAAAACTAGAAAGTAAAATTATGTCTAACCCTAACGACCAGGCTACCCCGACCATAGAGGCCCCTATGGGTTCTAACGTAACTGACCCAGCTCACGGTGGGGACCAGGGGGAACCAGACATGACTTTACACCCCGCCAATACCGAAGAAGTAGTCCCCGACGAGTCCCGGGAGGAAGACAACACTACCGAGAGAGAACTCGGCACGGAAGAAGATGAGGAGAGCACCGTGGAGATAGAGCTCCAAGACTCCGCACGGAGTACCCCAAGGGACGGCTCCCCTATACAACCGTCTTCTCCCAGCGAGGCAGAGAGGACACTACAGCAGGCATTCCTCGTCAGCCTGAAAGCCTCTACTGAACGCGATAGACTCCAGGGTGAACGCGATCGATTGCAGATACAGCAACGGAGCGAAGAAGAGCACATACGCCTGGAAATAAGACGCATTCAGATGGAAGAGAATATGGCAAGAGACCGGGCCGACGCCCAGCGCGCCGCCACCGGTGCCCAGAGAGAATCGGATCTCACCAAGCGTGAAGCCGAGCGCGACAGAGCACAAGCGCAACTAATAGAACAGCTGATCAGAAGGACAACACCCCCTCCCTCCACCAGAGGCTCCAGGAACTCGTCTAGACATCACTCCAGGGCGGCATCCCCTAGCCGAGTAAGCGACCCTGAACTTGAACAACAGACGAGGTTTATACCCCCCGCAGACCCCCTTCCCCAACCGGTCCAAGCGAGACCCAGCCACCGGGAAGGAGCAGCATACACTGCGGAGAGGCTAAATCAGAGACTACAAGCCCTGGATGACCTAACGGAAGACGAAGAGGAAGAGGAGGAGAACCACGCCCGACGACAGCACAGTACTCTACCGGACCAGGAGGTCCAGTACAGCCCAGGCTATACCCCCGCGGAGCTGCGCTACAGACCCCCGACGCTATTCACGGGTGAGCACGACGCACGACCCGCACCGAGGAACAGCACCTGGACCAGCGGGCCATGGTACACAGCCGGTACCAGCCCACGCCAAGGAGCAGGAGGAGACTCGCCTAGGAGGCCTCTCCCCCAACGCTCGCCGATGTATCAACAATCCGCGTCATACATTGGCACACCTATGGTACAAGACTTCACCCAGGAGAACCGGGCCCAGTATACGGAGCTCCGCATGTGTCTGGAGACAATGTTGGTGGATGTCATTGATGAACGCCATAAATACGCGATACTACTGAAGCATTTAAAGGTACCCCGCGCGCACAACATAGCGCTCGCCTACGCCACTTCCACGACCCCATACACCGCAGCGCTGGTAGCGTTGGACCAGAGATATAGACGTATATGGGATTACGTGATCCAGGAGATCAGGCACATCGACCGCCTACCCCCAGCAACAGACAATCGAGCACTGGACGACCTGTCCATCAGAGTGCAGTCCCTAGTAGGGATGCTGGGAGCGCAGAGGGAAAAGGGTAGGCATGAACTATACGCCAACTCAAATGTAGAGAGGATCTTGGAGAAGCTACCGCCCGCCCGACAGGAGCGCTTTAGGCGGCAGAGAGACCACCGAGACCCTAATGGCCCCGAACCGAACCTCCTCGATCTAGCCGACTTCCTGGCGAGAGAAGTCAGCAGCTTACGGCTAGATACATTCGGACGGAGCACCCCTGGCTCCAGAGAAGGAACCAGGAGACTAAATGATGGAAGAAGATCGGTGACTGGCATGCACCAATCGGAGTCAGTGCCAAGCAGTAGGAGCCACAGTACCCCCTCAAGAAAGGAGAAGTGGAAGATAGTGTGCCCCTACTGTGAGAAAGAACACTGGCTGTCACAATGTGACTCATTCCCCAAGATGAATGCGGAGGAAGCGAGTCAATGGATAAAGTCCAACAGACGCTGTTTTCGCTGTGAGCGATCACACATGGCAGCCGAATGCCGCTTAAAGAAAAAGTGCAGTCGGTGCGATGGAGCCCATCTGGACATACTCCACGACAGTAACAGACGGCGGCCTCCACCCGCACCATCAAGCAGCAAAGCAAGCGTCATGTACATCGACCCCGCCAGCAGCAGCGGAGCCAGAGTGCTCTTAAAGGTAGTCCGTGTGACATTGAGCTACCAGAATAAAGTCATGGACACTTACGCCGTCCTTGATGACGGGTCAGAGAAGACCCTTCTGCTCGCGTCCGCTGCGGCCCAGCTAGGGCTGCGGGGGAGCGAAAACCAAATGACAATTCGGACAATAAGAAGAGATTTGAAAACGATAAAGGGCGAGAATGTCTCATTCTCTATCGCAGCAAGCGGCCAGCCCGAGCGACGGTACAGGATTACAGACGCTTTCACCAGCCAAGAAATAGGACTCTCGCGGTACACATACCCCGTAGCCAAGCTGATGGAGAAATATGTACATCTACGCAAGCTACCGATCCCACTCATAGACGGTGCTACCCCGACACTGTTGATAGGCTCCGACCATGCAGACCTCATTGTCCCGATAGACCGGGTTCATACCGGACCCAGAGGCTGTCCTGCAGCAGTCGAGACCCGCCTAGGATGGACTCTCCAAGGCCCACTCGCCAAATCTCTCAACCGAACCACAGCCACTAGCTGTCTCCACTCCCGAGTCACAGAGGGAGACACCGCACTCCTGCAGCATGTAGAGAGGCTATGGACCTTAGAACAAATGCCCTTTAAGAACGAAAAGAAAGACATTCGCTCTAAAGACGACATCTACGCCATTAACCTCCTCGAGACGGGAACAAAGAGAGTCCCAGTCAGCGGCGTGTTGAGATACGCCACGCCACTCCTGCGGCGGGAAGGGATGCCTACCTTTCACGCAAAGAAAGACGCCACAGAGCGGTACCTACTAAACACAGAGCGGCGCTTAGCCAAGGACCCCGCCCAAGAAAGTGTATACCGCGCTGAGATTGAGAAGCTCATCACAGCGGGACACGTCACAAAGATTGACATTAAAGAGGCCGACCAGACGACTGAATCGTGGTACGTGCCCCACCACAAGGTTCATCACAACGGCAAAGACCGCATCGTGTTTAATTGCAGCTACCAGATCGGATCCCAAAATCTGAATAAAGAGCTATTGCCCGGTCCTACACTCGGCCCCTCCCTACTAGGCGTACTACTCCGCTTCCGCCAGGACAAGGTGGCTATCAGCGGGGATATCAAAGGGATGTTCCTGCAGGTGAGATTAGTAGAGGAGGACAAGCCCCTGTTGCGGTTCCTATGGAGAGAGAGGCCAGGAGATGAGCACCCAGCCATCTACCAATGGGAAGTCCTCCCTTTCGGAACTACATGCAGCCCATGCTGTGCTACATTTGCACTACAGAGACATGTCGCAGAGGACCCAGCAGCGGACGAAGAGGTCCGACACAGTGTGAAGAACAGCTTCTACGTAGATAACTGTCTACAAAGCGTTTCGACCCAGGAAGAAGCCGAGGCTCTCCTACATAAACTCTGCGCCTCTCTGATCAAAGGCGGCTTTGATCTCAGGCAGTGGGCCAGCAGCGATCCGCACGTACTGCGCAGCCTCTCCTCCGAGGACAAGGCAGCGAGCAGCGAGACCTGGATGGCCACAATCCCAGGAGAAGCCCAAGAGATGACACTAGGACTAGTGTGGCGCTTCAAAACAGACTCGCTCCACTATAGACACAAACCCCTGACCACGGAGCAGGGAAGGTCGACGGCAATACCGACCACCAGACGGAGTGTGTACAGAACACTCGCCCGACAATATGACCCGTTAGGATGTATACTACCGTACACCACCAGGGCAAAGATGATTGTACGAGCATTGTGGGACAAGGACCAGGGCTGGGATGACCCCATTCCCGCACACCTTGCATCCACCTGGAGAGAGTGGGAGATGGAACTCCACTCACTCCCAGGCGTTAATATACGCCGAAGCTACTTCCCACCCACGGTGAGGCCAGAGACATGTAAAATGGATCTACACGTCTTCAGTGACGCCTCCGAGGTCGCCTACGGATCAGTAGCCTACTTGCGGGCCCAAGAAGAGGGGGGAGAGATCTACACAGCATTCATCCCCGCCCGCTCGAGAATAGCCCCACGCAAGCAACAGTCTATCCCACGTCTAGAGCTCTGCGCAGCCCTCGCAGGAGCGCATCTAGCCACGCTCATCCAACGTGAGCTCACCATTCCGGTGCATAGAACAATCCTGTGGTCAGATTCCACGACAGTACTCGCCTGGATCAAATCGGATTCATGCAAATACAAAGTCTTCATGGGAGTCAGAGTCACTGAGATTCAAGAGTTAACCGGAGAGTTAACCGGAGAAGCAAACTGGCGCTATGTTGATACAAAACACAACCCAGCTGACGTCATCACCCGGGGAATGTCCCTAGATGACTTAACCCGTCATAACATCTACAGTGACGGACCAGCATTCCTCAAGCTCCCGGAAGGAGATTGGCCCACGCCCACCCCGAGGGAAGCAAGTGACGAGGAGGCTGAGAATAAGAAACCCATGTTCTGTGGATTGAGCACTGTTGTCTCCGCAGACCCCAACATAGACGATTGCATTACCATAGAGAGTGCGCAGCAACGGACATTCCTGCGGCACCACCCAGAGATTAAGTCCCCCGCTGATATGTCAGCAGCTGACTACGAGGAAGCAGAACTGCTTCTACTGCAACGAGCCCAGAGAGACTCGTTCCCCGATGAACTAGACTGTCTACAGGGAGGAAAGCCCGTCCCATCAGACAGCAGATTGATTCATCTGGCCCCCGAGAGTGACACACATACCCTCATCAGAGTGGGTGGTCGCCTGCGGAGAGCCCCCAATTTGCCGGATGACATTAAGTACCCGATCGTATTGAACAGCCGACACAAGGTCACAGAGCTGATTATAAAGAAATACGACGAGGATGTACACCACGCAGGAGCAGAGAGAGTCTTCGCGGAAATCAGACGTCGTTACTGGATACTTCAAGGAAGAGAGGCGGTGCGACGCTTCCAGCGAACCTGTCTAGACTGCCGAAAGTGGTGCGCGCAGCCCAGCATACCACGGATGGCTGACCTACCTCCATGTCGCCTCCGACTCGGCGACAAGCCATTCCACTCAACAGGCATGGACTGTTTTGGCCCGCTGCACATAAAGAAAGGAAGAGGCACCGAGAAGCGGTGGGGTATTGTATTCAAATGCATGACCACCAGAGCGATACATATTGAGCTCCTTCCGACCATGAGCGCAGACTCATTCCTTATGGCCTTCCGAAGATTCACATCACGGAAAGGAAAACCGTCTACATTATTGTCCGATCACGGGACAAACTTCAAAGGCGGAGAAAGAGAGCTGAGGGAGAGCTTCCAAGCTATGGGCCCAGAACTTAAGACCCACCTCGCTCCAGCCCAGATTGATTTCCAATTCAACCCCCCAAACGCACCCCACTTCGGTGGAACTTGGGAACGAGAAGTACGTTCTATAAAGACAGCCCTGTACGCAGTACTTGGGGCCCAGACTGTGGCGGAAGAAGTCCTAATGACAGTCCTCACGGAGATTGAGGGAGTATTGAACTCAAAGCCCCTCGGTTACGTCTCCAGTGATGTAGCAGATGTCGACCCAGTCACCCCCAACACCCTCCTGATGGGGCGGCTAGATCCCGCGTTACCCCAGACAATGTACCGGCCTGAAGAAGCGAACGGCCGACGAATGTGGAGGTACAGCCAAGTATTAGCCGACAAGTTTTGGAGCAGTTTCCTACTGCACTACCTACCGTCTCTACAGACCCGCCAGAAGTGGGTAAAAGAGAGAGACAATTTGACGGAAGGAACAGTCGTCATGATTATTGACCAGTCACTACCCAGAGCTATGTGGCCGGCTGGCCGCGTAAGCAAAGTGATCACCGGTGCCGATGGCAAGGTCCGAGCAGCTGAAGTACTCGTCCAGGGGCGCATTTACACCCGTCCTGTGGCGAGGCTCATAGAACTGCCCCGACTCCCAGACACAATCGATGATGACCATGACCCTATGACTTTGTGAGTTGACTGACCCTTACAGCGAACCCTTGAGTGGTAGACAGTGCGGTTAATCTGTCTCTGCTTAACTAATTGGGTTGGGACCAATTAGGGGGCGGCTGTTCTGAAGGATCAGATTAAACCGAATATATATATTTATTTATATATATATATTTAATTGTATTTGTATATCCCCTGATATCCCTTGTATATTCCTTGTACAATATGCATTGAATATCCCTTCTAGTCTACTGAACATCCCATAATAGTCTCCATTCTACCATTGGACGAGACCTTGGTGCCAGGTCGCCATACCCCTCAGACTAGGTTCAATCGTACCGCTCAACATGTATGGACAAGTCCTAGTTCCGCGTAGGAATATGTCTACCGCACCACTAATGGTACTATTTGTTCATAGTGCGTATATATACTGCGCTATTAAAGTAGAGCTTTCTTTTAGTCCAGTTCCTTACCCTCCAACAGAGTGACAGACGCAAAAGCCTCCCCGCGAACCACGTGTGGGCAGTAAGGCCAATTCGGCCCAGTATCGGCATTGAGACATCGTGTATATTAATATTTGAATAGTCATATTTGGCACTATATCGTCGAGTTGGACGTATTCTATTAAGCTAATAATAGTCTATTCATATGTAGTGCCTCGTGCGGTAAGAGTTCTATAGTAATCAGCACCCCCATCGTTTCGGGCATCAGCTGGACGCTTATCCAGGGTGGTTGACCCCACGTGAAGCTGCACCCGAGGAGCTCCAGGCCAAAGAGCGAGTGGACCTGTATATTGGATTATTCTACCGACGACGGCTAGCCTTCCCCGGCTTGGATTATGCTTTGAGTACTTTGATTATTCTATGGATAAAGGCCAACACTGCGGTGTGTTGGAAATACCCCCCCCGGAGAGGACGACAGGTGAGAAGACGCTCTACACGACGAGGTCGCCTCACGTCTCTCCATCGTGGACCGGAGGACGCCGGCCACAGAGAGTCCAACTGCTTTCATCTGTGGATCGAGGATCGCTGGGCACCGGGTCGCACGACTGTGGGCTCTCCCAGGATACCCTCGGCCAGACGGGATACAGCCAGACTCTACCCCCCCCCTCCAGCTGTCCTACAAGCAGTCGGAACCTTCCCCTAGTGTATCCAGCTATATAATCATTCAAGTATCATTGCTATTGTTCCCTAAATATTCCAGGTTGTATATTTGCTTCCTGCGCAATCAGAGATTGGACATTCGATATTGATCTACCTACGAATACTCATTTGCCATAAAAGTGCATACTATTTCAAATCATAAATGTAATTAAGTGATCGTTGTACATACCTTTTGCTATGTATTATTATTAAACGCAGACTTTCGACTTGGTACATTTGTGTTGGATCCGTTTCATCAGGTGGGAGTGTTTATCATAATTATTTATACCTAGTACTGGGTGGCCAGAGTCTAAAGTACAAGAGGTAGTGGTAGTAAGTATCATATCTAACAATACAGTCAGGGAATTGTACCCCTCAGTTACAATAAACCTCTCTATAAAACAGGGGCACGTCCCCAAGGACTTCAAAATTGCGAGAGTGGCCCCTCTGCACAAAAAGGGCAGCAAATTAGACCCAGGCAACTACCGCCCTGTTTCTATTCTTACCTCCATCTCGAAAGTCATGGAGAAAATAGTCTACGAACAGGTCGAAAAGTACCTGGCGGAAAAAAATCTAATCTACGAATTCCAATCTGGCTTCAGAACGTCCCACTCCACTGACACATGCCTCCTCTATTTGAACGACCACATCAAACAAGAGGTGGATGCGGGCAAATACTGCGGCATGGTCATGCTGGACCTACAAAAGGCCTTCGACACTGTCAATCACTCCATTCTAATGGACAAGCTAAAAGCAATTGGTTTTGATAGCTTATCAGTGAGCTGGATGCAATCCTACCTGGAGGGGAGAGAACAGATGGTAGAGGTAAACGGTACTCTATCCCCCCCCTCACAGTGAGCTGTGGTGTTCCACAAGGAAGCATACTAGGACCGCTACTCTTCCTAATTTATGCAAATGACATGTCGTCAGCCTGTGACTGCAACTTGTTCCTGTTTGCGGACGACTCAACCCTGCTGGTCTCTGACAAGAACAAGTTGCAGGTTGAAAAAACCCTCAGCTCGGAACTAGGCAAAATCTGCATATGGCTCGCTGATAACAAACTATCATTACACATGGGCAAAACAGAGTCCATTCTCTTCGGTTCAAATAACAAACTCAGCAAGACCGACGGCTTCTCAGTTACAGTGGGTGACAATATTGTCACAAGGAAAGACGAAATTACCTACCTGGGTTCCATCCTAGAGGCAAATCTTTCCTGTGACAAAATGGCATCCAATGTAATAAAAAAAAGTCAACCAACGAACTAGATTCTTGTACCGGATCTCCTCTCTGGTAAACAAGAATACCCTGAAGACTCTGGCAGGAGCACTCATTGAAGGGTACTATGACTATGCGTGCACCTCATGGTACCAAAGCACCTCAAAGGCGCTTAAAACAAAATTACAAACATCACAAAACAAACTGGTCAGACTACTACTTGACCTGAACCCCAGAACCCACCTCACCCCTGCCCACTTTGACAACCTAGGATGGCTTAGAGTAGACGACAGAGTACAGCAACTTGCAATGGGCCTGGTCTACAAGATACACTATACGACCGGGGTGCCCATCACCATGTACATGTCAAAATACTTCCCAAAGGTCAGTGAATACCACAACCACTACACCAGAGGAAGCTCAACAAATCATGTTAAACCCAGATTCGGCTCAAACAAGGGACTAAACACGTTTCGCAATTATGCCACAACAATGTGGAACGCCCTACCCAAAGCTGTAAAGGAATGTGAATCCCTGCCCACATTCAAAATCGCTCTTAAAGAGCACCTACGGGAGGCTGCAATTCGAAACTGGCCACCGTAAATGCCCAAAACCCCCACCACCTCCTAATAGACAGTCTCCTCCCCACCGCATGTATATATCCCCTCCCCGCCGTATGTATATTTCTCTCCCACCCACCCACCCCCTCCTAATGTACAGTCCCCTCCCCATCATATGTATATACTCTGTCAGGATCTAGGGGTAACAGTACTGTATATTTGAATACCGTTTATGTCACAAATGTATCAGTACTAAATACCTATATGTCCCTATGCCATAAATGTCATGTATGTTGTGTATGTCATAAATGTCTATATGAATTGAAAATGGGGGACCCTGATGGAAACAAGACTAACGTCTTTCTCAGGTCTGCATCCCTTTAACAATTGTATGTATTGAGCCGTACTGTATTGTACCCATTCTGCAATCTGTTGAATAAAGTTTTCATTCATTCATTCATTCATTCATTCATTCATTCATTCATTCATTCATTCATTCATTCATTCATTCATTCATTCATTCATTCATGCGTGTGTGTGTCCGTCTGTCCTTTCCACAGGGTTCCCATAGACATTGCAAAAACTTTTAAGTACTTTTCCAATCACTATTTTTGCTTTTCAAGGATGTCACTCGAATGATACAATTCACTTTTAAATGCTGTTTTTTAAGCATCTTCTTGGCCTGCTTGCCAGCTAGAGAATCACACGCGAAGAAATGAGGGAAAGCAGTTGGAGAGTGTGAGACAGCGACTCCGATTTTATTAAAACAGAACACAAAAAATCGATTTCTTGATTCAGACCAATTTGTCCGGCGTCGAATTTGGTGCCATTTGGCCAGATGGTGGCGCTATAGACCGCAGCACTTCCGCGTTACTACTCCCGAACTCCGCGTGCGCAGATTGATAAACCTAGATCTCTGGACAATTCAGAGAGACTCTGTGGGCCATCTGCGCATGCGGAGTTCGGGAGTAGGTGCGGAAAAGTGACTATATAGCTCAGTCGAGAAAGCGCCGATCGACTTGGGACTGGTCTCTCCGTGTTCAGGAGACTCAGGCATATAAAAGTCTATATTGGATCATGTCTCCGGCACCCCCACAGCCGTAGCTACAACCCAGTGGCGGCTGGCCGATATGGGCGCTAGAGCGCCGCCCCTCCCTGGTTAAAAGTAGAAGAATACGATTTTTTTTTGGGCCCTATAAATAAAATAAACATGTTTAAAATGAATAATATTTACTCATTTTAAGTATGTTTGTGTTTCCAATGCACAATATAACGTTAATATATCAAATATAAATTATTGTTTTCATTAACAACAGGAAGTGACTCCTTTCCGTAGCCGCATTTCTCTCAGGCTAGACGCAATAGGCGTCTATTCTTTCCGTAGCCGAATTTCTCTCGGGCTAGACGCAATAGCGCTTACAGTGGGCGTGCACTGGTTTCATCGCTGTATCGGTCGCAGCCAATCAGTGCGTAATGCGCTGTGCGTTGAAATATGATGTATTATGATGGAAGCCGGGCGCTTTTCCAAGCGATCTATTATCATCTAAGCAAGCAGCGTCGAGACTTTCCGTAGCCGCATTTCTCGGAGACGCTCTCTCTGATTGGCCGACGTCAGTTTCTGGTAAGGAAGTTAGTTAGTTAGTTACTCGATGCTGTTGTGTTGTGATGCAGTCACTCTGGACAGTGGATATACATCGACAACAACAGTCTGGGATTGTGAGACAGTGGACATTATACACTTTATCAAGCCCTCCGGCTGAACCACGTTTCAACTAAACACAGTGAGTTAATGAGTTAATGTGGTCTGTCTCTCTCTCTCTCTCTCTCTCTCTCTCTCTCTCTCTCTCTCTCTCTCTCTCTCTCTCTCTCTCTCTCTCTCTCTCTCTCTCTCTCTCTCTCTCTCTCTCTCTGTCTTTCTCTCTCTCTCTCTCTCTCTCTCTCTCTGTCTCTCTCTCTCTCGCTCTCTCTCTCTCTCTCTCTCTCTCTCTCTCTCTCTCTCTCTCGCTCTCTCAACACAGCGTGTTAATTTCGCTGTGGGTATTGCATAATGGCTGAATGAATGAATGGTAACTTGTTTAAAATGACAAGATATGATCATTCGTGTACTAATGTAGTATGAATAAATTAACTCGACTTAATGTTGGTAACGTTATGAGTCAGTATTCGCTTGGTCAGCTTGGTCAGCTTGGTCAGATGATCGCGACCACCCAAATGTAGTTCACACCGGCCGCCACTGCTACAACCACTATTAATGTCAAGGCTCTCATCCACATTAACTCATTTTCTACGCCCGCTCTCTCACTGACTGTTACACTGGCGAGTAATATAGTAGCATACTCAGTCTCTATGGGGCAAGAAAGTAGCAGTATGGTTATGGTAGTGAATTCCCAGACCCCCCCCCACAAATTGTCTGTGTTTTTATAATGATGTGTTCCTTAGAATGGCTGCCAGTTAGGTACCTTGTGTGTACTGCACCTTGTGTATACTGTTTACGTCTGCACCTTTGTTAACACATATTTTTACATTCAGAGTTAATTATATTGTTCAGTTTATATTTATATTCAGAGTTAATTATATTGTTCAGTTTATTTTTATATTCAGAGTTAATTATATTGTTCAGTTTATTTTTATATTCAGAGTTCATTATATTGTTCACACTGTTTATTTTTATATTCAGAGTTAATTATATTGTTCACAGTTTATTTTTATATTCAGAGTTAATTATATTGTTCAGTTTATTTTTATATTCATAGTTAATTATGTTGACTACAGAGTTATTATATTGTCCACACTGTTTATTTTGTCCTCATATCTTTATAATCAGATCGAATTGTATTGCCTATGTATATCTTTCTACTATTACCCTGCCCATACCTGTACCTCCCCTCCCCACGCTGCTATGACACCCGCATTTCCCCAAGGGGATCAATAAAGGAATATCTTATCTTAGTTGAGGTCAGCCCTCGTACGCACCTTGTGTATTGTGTGTGATCGTGTATTGTGTGTGTGTGTGTGTGTGTGTGTGTGTGTGTGTGTGTGTGTGTGTGTGTGTGTGTGTGTGTGTGTGTGTGTGTGTGTGTGTGTGTGTGTGTGTGTGTGTGTGTGTGTGTGTGTGTGTGTGTGTGTGTACAGACCTGCTCTCTCTGAGCGATGATGGTGTGCTCCCTCTCCTGCAGCCTCCTTCCCATCTCCTCCTTGCTCTCAGACACAGACGACCGCATGACGCTCAGCTCGTTCAGCAGCTGGAGGAACGCGGGAGGAAACAACATTCACGGCTCGGCGAGTTCATATTTCTCTGGCTGGCAGTGTTGTGTAAATGGACATTTATTTCTGCTCACCGATACTAATAACAAGGGTTAGACTTAAAGGAACACGCCAACATTATGGGAAATATGCTTACCGTCAGAATGTGAGTAAGAAGACAAATACCGATTTCCTCTCTCTGCGTTCAGTAGAAAGCTATCCGGACTGCTAGCTAGCCTAGCTTAGCACAAATTAATGGAAGCGGATAAGGACCACTAGCCTAGCTTAAAACTCCGGAAGGTGTTTTTGGCCAACAGCTATGGCTAGGTGTTCCGTATCCGCTTAACCCTCAGAATCCTTTGTATATAAAAATGGTACAATTTCTGTTCCTCACATTCACCCATTCACTCACATCCACACACCCGACGGCAGAGTCAACAATACAAGCTGGAAACCTGCACATCTGAAGCAATTAGGGGTTAAGGGATTTGCTCAAGGGACACTTCAACACGCTGCCTGGGAGGAGTGGGAATTGAACCAGGAACCTTCCGACTACCAGACGACAGCTCTACCTCCTGAGCCACTGTCACCCCTGTATATACATACAAAGCTTGTCAATAGAGCTAGCCTCCTCCCGACCATTTTGCGGGTAGACCACCGCGTGGATCTTTGCTTCCCCGCATGAGCGCTGCTTTAATGACATAATAACAACAGAAATACATACCAGATTCTTTTCAGACTCGTGCTGAGCCTTGACTTCGTCAATTCTGGATTCCCACTTTTTATCCTGGGAAGGAGTGAAGTGTGTCAGTCCACTGTCAAATATCTTCGACATTCTGAATAGTTAGTATTCAGGCTTACTACCCATTTACCATCTACCGTAACTATAAAGGAAGTCATCGCCGTCTGCGTGTGCGTGTCCGTCTGTCCTTTCCACAGGGTTCCCACAGACATTGCAAAATTAAATTCAAGGACTTTTAAGTACTTTTCCAAGTACTATTTTTGCTTTTCAAGGATGTCACTCGAATGATACAATTCACTTTTAAATGCTGTTTTTTTAAGCATCTTCTTGGCCTGCTTGCCAGCTAGAGAATCACACCCGAAGAAATGAGGGGAAGCAGTTGGGAGTGTGTGAGACAGCGACTCAGATTTTATTAAAACAGAACACAAAAAATCGATTTCTTGATTCAGAACAATTTGATCGTGGATGAAAAAAACATTCAATGCGAATGGTTGATTTTAATTGCAAGGACCTTTTAAGTACCTTGTTAAAAAATTTGCTGTTTTCAAGGAATTCCTGGCCTTGACTCAAGGACCTTGTGCGAATCCTGTTTCCATATCTCGAGAACCGCTCATCCGGTCAGCCTCGCACTCGCCACATGTATTGCTGAGAGGACCCAGGGGAGGGGGGGGGGGGGCAGATGGTGCCATTTGGCCAGATGGTGGCGCTATAGACCGCTGCACTTCCGCGTTGCTACTCCTGAACTCTGCATGCGCAGATTGATAAACCTAGATCTCTGGACAATTCAGAGAGACTCCGTGGGCCATCTGCGCATGCGGAGTTCGGGAGTAGGTGCGGAAAAGTGACTATAGCTCCGTCGAGAAAGCGCCGATCGACTTGGGACTGGTCTCTCCGTGTTCAGGAGACTCAGGCTGCATATAAAAGTCTATATTGGATCACGTCTCCCGCACCCCCACAGCCGTAGCTACAACCACTATTAATGTCAAGGCTCTCATCCACATTAACTCATTTTCTACGCCCGCTCTCTCACTGACTGTTACACTGGCGAGTAATATAGTAGCATACTCAGTCTCTATGGGGCAAGAAAGTAGCAGTATGGTTATGGTAGTGAATTCCCAGACCCCCCCCCCTTACAGTGGTTTCATCGCTGTATCCGTCGCAGCCAATCAGTGCGTAACACGCTGTGCGTTGAAATATGATGTATTATGATGGAAGCCGGGCGCTTTTCCAAGCGATCTATTATCATCTAAGCAAGCAGCGTCGAGACTTTCCGTAGCCGCATTTCTCGGAGACGCTCTCTCTGATTGGCCGACGTCAGTTTCTGGTAAGGAAGTTAGTTAGTTAGTTACTCGATGCTGTTGTGTTGTGATGCAGTCACTCTGGACAGTGGATATACATCGACAACAACAGTCTGGATTGTGGGACAGTGGACATTATACACTTTATCAAGCCCTCCGGCTGAACCACATTTCAACTAAACACAGTGAGTTAATGAGTTAATGCGGTCTCTCTCTCTCTCTCTCTCTCTCTCTCTCTCTCTCTCTCTCTCTCTCTCTCTCTCTCTCTCTCTCTCTCTCTCTCTCTCTCTCTCTCTCTCTCTCTCTCTCTCTCTCTCTCTCTCTCTCTCTCTCTCTCTCTCTCTCAACACAGCGTGTTAATTTCGCTGTGGGTATTGCATAATGGCTGAATGAATGAATGGTAACTTGTTTAAAATGACAAGATATGATCATACGTGTACAAGTGTAGTATGAATCAATTAACTCGACTTAATGTTGGTAACGTTATGAGTCAGTATTCGCTTGGTCAGCTTGGTCAGATGATCGCGACCACCCAAATGTAGTTCACACCGGCCGCCACTGCTACAACCACTATTAATGTCAAGGCTCTCATCCACATTAATTCATTTTCTACCTCCACTCTCTCACTGACTGTTACACTGGCGAGTAATATAGTAGCATACTCAGTCTCTACGGGGCAAGAAAGTAGCAGTATGGTTATGGTAGTGAATTCCCAGACCCCCCCCCCCCCCACACAAATTGTCTGTGTTTTCATAATGTGTTCCTTAGAATGGCTGCCAGTTAGGATACCTTATTGTGTATACTGCACCTTGTGTATACCGTTTAATTTTACTCATAGTATTCAGATACAAATGTATTGTCAGGGGCGGACCTTCCTACAGGCGATATAGGCGGTCGCCTAGAGCGCCACCCAGAGGGGGGCGCCAAATTTTTTTTTAATTTTTTTTTTTTTTTAATTTTTTTTTCTTCTTCTGTGCAGTTTTGGCGCCCACCTCTATATCTGCAACCATTATTTTTACATTAAAAAAATTCTAACATAAGGGAAAATGAGCCAAAAATCTAAAACGGTCGGTCGGTCTGAGCCTCAGCTTTAGGTGTTCACAGTCAGAACATGCTAGAGCGCTGTGCATTGATGGGTATCGGTCAAGTGTTTATAGAATTGAACATTGAGGAAAGAAAGACTAACGTTAGAGAACTACAAAAAAAAAAAAAAAAAATTACAAAAAAAAAAAAAAAACATTTGGGGGGTGGGGGGGGGGGGGGGGGGGCGCAGTGGTGAATCTCGCCTAGGGCGCCAAATGGGCTAGGTCCGCCCCTGTGTATTGTAACATATAATATAGACAATAGGGCGACACAGACGCTCGTCTGCACCTTTATTAACACATATTTTTACATTCAGAGTTCATTATTTTACATTTTTACATTTAGTCATTTAGCTGACGCTTTTATCCAAAGCAACTTACAAGTTCTGTACGACAAGTCATCAGGAAGGGTACAACTCTATCAGCTGAGTAACAATGTTCATCAAAGTATTGCGTGTTACAGTGTAGGTTAGTTTATTAGGACAAGTGCATTACAGTAAGGTTAGTTAGGGTTATTTTTTATTTATTTATTTATTTTATTATTTCAGATAATGGTTGAAGAAGTGCGTCTTTAGTCGACAGCGAAAGATTGGACGGGATTCGGCTGTCCTAACTGGGGTGGGTAGTTCATTCCACTATTGTGGGGCAAGGACTAAGAATAGGCGGCTTCTCTTTGATGACCCTCCCGGAGCTTGGATAGGAGTAGGTCTGAGGCGGCCAGAAGATGCAGTGCGTAGGGGTCTTGAGGGTGTGTAGTTAGAGACCATTGACCAGAGGTAGGCGGGAGCGGTTCCCTTTGCCGCACGGTATGCTAGGTCGAGGGCCTTGAAGCGGATACGTGCAGCAATGGGGAGCCAGTGCAGGTCCCTAAGAAGTGGGGTGACATGGGCCGACTTCGGTAGGTTTGAGATCAGGCGGGCCGCTGCGTTTTGAACGAGTTGAAGAGGCTTGGTGGCGCCAGGTGGCCGGGAACATTAGGTCTCATTCCCGAATTTTTTTTAAAGATATATTCTGGAAGACCTATCTTGAAACCACTGAGACATAATCAATGACAAGTTCACTCTGAGTACTGAACGTGCTGGTAATATATCTTAAGTGGCTGAAAAGGTTGCACAAATTATATGATCTGATATCTGCTTGGAGAATGGCATTGTCTTAAACTCGAAAGCGCGTTCCCGTTCAGGTCATTTGCATACAAAACAACGCCTCCAGAGGTCCTTATAAGGCAACTAGTGACGCAGCTGTGTGCAAATGGAATGGCGGAAGTGCATTGCGAGTCTTGCGAGCCGCGTGATTACGAAACCTAGCGTCAGTCAGTGCCAATCAGAGAGCGTCTCCGTAATCACGCTTGCACGCCGTCAAAACTAGATTAGATTAATGTATTGGCATCATATACAGCTCGCGGTACACCTGCCGCAGCGCGCGCGCACACACACACACGCGCGGGCAGTACTGTATATGAATGAATGAATGAATGAAATATAATATATATAGCCTACGGCGGGCGTAATGAATGAACGCAGTATGGCTTATTATTCCATAATTAAGCCTATAGGCTACTGTTCATTCGTAGGCGCACACAAGACTTGTTATGGAATATTAATGCAGTCTATTTCCACCGATTAGCTTTAGTTCTTATTTATTTATCCACTGTCATTTCAGTGTTGGTGTATAGGCTATATAGTGTATTTCAATATAAGTTTAATTGATTAATGATATATTCGAAGGAATGCACATTTATAGCTATATCAACCCCCTCCAATGTACAGTAAATTACCAAGTATGGTTTTGTCAATATTCCAATGTACAGTTTTGCTTGTACAGTGTAAGTCTATCCCCCACCCACCCCTCCCAACCTCCTCCAACAGTTTCTACGTCAAATGTACTCTCTTTTCTGGACTATTTTTGTATCACAAACAGTACTGTATTTGCAAATCTGGTATGTCATAAATGTATAGATGTAGCAGTACTGTCTATCTGTGTCGTGTGTGTCATATATGTTATGATGAATTGAAAATGGGGGACCCTGATGTAAACAAGACGAAATTCTTTCTCTGGTCTGCATCCCCTTATGTAATTGAGCTGTACTGTACTGTACCCATTCTGCAATCTGTTAATAAAGTTTTCAATCAATCAATCAAACAAAGGTCTGTCCCATTGTATACCAATCAATGGGATACATTGCATGTTGACCTGCATTCTTTCAAATGTATATAATTAATCATTAAAACAGATGTAACAAATAAGGCATTAACAGAAGGCATTAAATAATTATTATTTTCAATCATTTCACAATAATTGCATAATCGTGTTTGAATATCTGAGTAATTAAAGTAATTATACATTTGTCCAAAATAGCTAGTTCAGATATGGTTAAGCAGCTGCCCTGTGATCAGATGAATCCATATCATTTACTTTTCCGACAACAAATGCGTCATTTCTTATCGTATAAATATTGTCATATTTATTTTAATTATGATTAAGTAATTAATTCCAATGAGGCCTGTAGCGTTGACATGAAGGAATCACTATGAGAACACAGTCTGTCAAGTTATGACATTTTAAATTAGTCAATCAATCATGAGATTTGATCGTGGCTGAGAGCAGATTTAAGAGTGCTCCTCAGCACTCTTAAATCTGCTCTCAGCCACGATCAAATCTGATCTCAGGAACATTTGGGGACTCCCACTCCCAGCCCTAATATGTCTTAAATGGGCCGAAATCTGGCTAAGACGACATTTTTTGTCGTAACTTCATTCGGGAATGAGACCCATTATATTGTTCACACTGTTTATTTTTATATTCAGAGTTAATTATATTGTTCAGGTTATTTTTATATTGAGTTAATTATATTGTTCACTGTTTATTTTTATATTCAGTGTTAATTATATTGTTCACAGTTTATTTTTATATTCAGAGTTAATTATATTGTTCAGTTAATTTTTATATTCAGAGTTAATTATGTTGACTACAGAGTTAATTATATTGTTCACACTGTTTATTTTGTCCTCATATCTTTATAATCAGATCGAATTGTATTGCCTATATATGTATATCTTTCTACTATTACCCTGCCCATACCTGTACCTCCCCTCCCCACGCTGCTATGACACCCGCATTTCCCCAAGGGGATCAATAAAGGAATATCTTATCTTAGTTGAGGTCAGCCCTCGTACGCACCTTGTGTATTGTGTGTGATCGTGTATCGTGTGTGTGTGTGTGTGTGTGTGTGTGTGTGTGTGTGTGTGTGTGTGTGTGTGTGTGTGTGTGTGTGTGTGTGTGTGTGTGTGTGTGTGTGTACAGACCTGCTCTCTCTGAGCGATGATGGTGTCCTCCCTCTCCTGCAGCCTCCTTTCCATCTCCTCCTTGCTCTCAGACACAGACGACCGCATGACGCTCAGCTCGTTCAGCAGCTGGAGGAACGCGGGAGGAAACAACATTCACGGCTCGGCGAGTTCATATTTCTCTGGCTGGCAGTGTTGTGTAAATGGACATTTATTTCTGCTCACCGATACTAATAACAAGGGTTAGACTTAAAGGAACACGCCAACATTATGGGAAATATGCTTACCGTCTTCTCCAGAGTAAGAAGACAAATACCGATTTCCTCTCTCTGCATTCAGTAGAAAGCTATCAGACTGCTAGCTAGCCTAGCTTAGCACAAATTAATGGAAGCGGATAAGGACCACTAGCCTAGCTTAAAACTCCGGAAGGCGTTTTTGGGCAACAGCTAGGCTAGGTGGTCCGTATCCGCTTAACCCTCAGAATCCTTTGTATATAAAAATGGTACAATTTCTGTTCCTCACATTCACCCATTCATTCACACACCCACACACCCGACGGCAGAGTCAACAATACAAGCTGGAAACCTGCACATCTGGAGCAATTAGGGGTTAAGTGATTTGCTCAAGGACACTTCAACACGCTGCCTGGGAGGAGTGGGAATCGAACCAGGAACCTTCCGACTACCAGACGACCGCTCTACCTCCTGAGCCACTGTCGCCCCTGTATATACATACAACGCTTGTCAATAGAGCTAGCCTCCTCCCCACCATTTTGCGGGTAGACCACCGCGTGGATCTTTGCTTCCCCGCATGAACGCTGCTTTAATGACATAATAACAACAGAATGACATACCAGATTATTTTCAGACTCGTGCTGAGCCTTGACTTCGTCAATTCTGGATTCCCACTTTTTATCCTGGGAAGGAGTGAAGTGTGTCAGTCCACTGTCAAATATCTTCGACATCTGAATAGTTAAATGTAGCCTATATGTACATACTTACCAACTGTTTCGCCTGTTTTATAGCAACACTACTATCACCGACATCTAGGAAGGGAGATCCCCCCTTGAACGGCCCTTCTAAGGTTTCTCCCCTCCACATTGCCTGTGGTGCTTTTTTCCTATTGCTAGGTTATTAGTTATTAGAGTTTTTCCTTACCTTCGCGTGGGGTATGTCTGGGAGTGTTGCATTTATTTATTTTACATTTTATTTAGGATTTCATGGTCTTTTTTCTTTTGTTCTTGATGTATTGTGATGTTTCTTCTTGACTTGTTTAACACTTTGGATGCCAGCCACGCGTTTTGAAGTTAGTTCATGCCGACGGTTGAGTGCCCGCCAACGCTATATAGCGTTTGTTTGTCGTATTTTTTTTATTGGCGATTTGAATTCATATTTCATCAAACCAGCCTCAGGTTAGTGTTGCAGACTCTCTCTGAGCTCAATTGGGAAGATACCGCCCCCTATCGTCTCTCCCTGTGTAACTGCACCCCATTACTTTAGACTGCTGAAGGGGGGGGGGGGGCCAGTTTCCTCATTTAACTTTTTCCGTCGAGCCAACTGAAGAATCCATTGTGATCGCCGGCCCGGAAAACGTGTGGATTATGTATTTACAGTACCCAATGCTGAATCAATAAATGCGATCGATATTTGGAATGGCGATCAGGAATTGGAATAATCTTTTTGGATAACATCTGATCTAAGGTAAGGAATCTATTTTACCAGTCTTGGGATAATCAGAGCTATTTTCACCTATATATCATCGTTTGCCCTATGCGTGTATGTGTGTGTGTGGCTGTGCGAGAGATCAGGAAATGAGATAATCGATATTTCAGCCCGCTTCTATAGCGTGCATAAGTACACATATACTATCGATAATCTAGCGTTTATTTGAAAACGATTCATAAATAGGCCGAAAAATTACAACGTTTTTGTGTATTCCAGAATATTCCAGTAAATGCCTTTTATCACGGAATCTTTATATTTTCCTTGAAAATGAGGGCTTTTCAAAATGCTATAAAACGGGAATGAAGCGATTAAAAAACAATCCGTTTCGACAATGTTGACTGCAAACAAGTCATTGATAAACGATGGGCAGATTAGACACATAGCCATTTAAGACAGAGATTATGCGTTCACAACGCTATCATTGAAGTGGGTGGTGGCATTTAACCACGTTTTACCATGTTAATGGCCGGTAATCAGAGCATGTGAGCGGCGCGGCGCGGGATTGGAGTGGGGAGTGGAGCGGGTGGTTTTGAAGTGAGCGACGGAGTGGGTTTTAAAATGGGTCGGCGCGACTTCCGGAGCGAGAGCTCTCCTCCACTCCAATCCGCTCCGGGCCGCTCAGTGCACACGATCACACAGAAACTGATGTAATATACATGTAGTACAATGCCAAAGCAACAGGTGGCGATGTACAAACATGAAGGCCATTTTCAACCAATGAGAAGGGTGAACCGTCACTCAGATCCTGCTAAAACCAAAGTATAATCCGCCATCTTTAAAGTTAACGCTGTTGTTGTTAGCTTACATGCTAACGTGTATGGGATCGACCATAGCATTGCGGCTAGGCTAGCTACCATGGCTTAGTAGATCTAGTTGAATGAATAAACGTTATTTAACATTGCAGAATGGGTACAATTACAATACGGCTCAATACAAACAATTGTTAAGGGGCCCAGGGGGTGTATACTGTTGTAGTTTGGTCAAATCAAGCTAATTTACAACATGTTCCAAAAAAATAAAAATTCTGCTGAGCGAGCTGTGGAGCGGGGAGCGCTTGATTCGTAAATGAAGGTGAGCGGTGAGCAGAGCGGTGAGTGACTTGTGGGAGCACCCAGAAAATTGGGAATTTTCTTTACTAGAACTTGAGGACTCCATACTTTTGTTGCAAAGCTTATCTTTATACTTTATACTTATAGCACATGCTTGAGCCTGGTCTCTTTTGAAAGACAAAATCCTGAAGTTACTAATGCAAAAAAGGAAAATCACTTTTAGTGCTAATGAAATAGAGTAACAGAGGTCTGAACTTGAGTTGAACTTGAACTTCGCACCCCCCCACGTGTGGTATCATTGGAAAGCTACACTCATTGGCTACAACGCTGACCAATCATTTTCACCATCAGAGGATGATTGGCAGTTCTGGAGCGGTGGGAGTCCGGGGTGGTCATCTGACGCCTGACATATCATCATATAACTCGAGAATCTAGGCACGGATTTGGTCGAGTGAGGTGGCGTCGAATTTGGTGCCATTTGGCCAGATGGTGGCGCTATAGACCGCCGCACTTCCGAGTTACTACTCCCGAACTCCGCATGCGCAGATTGATAAACCTAGATCTCTGGACAATTCAGAGAGACTCCGTGGGCCATCTGCGCATGCAGAGTTTGGGAGTAGGTGCGGAATAGTGACTATAGCTCAGTCGAGAAAGCGCCGATCGACTTGGGACTGGTCTCTCCGTGTTCAGGAGACTCAGGCGTATAAAAGTCTATATTGGATCACGTCTCCCGCACCCCACAGCCGTAGCTACAACCACTATTAATGTCAAGGCTCTCATCCACATTAACTCATTTTCTACGCCCGCTCTCTCACTGACTGTTACACTGGCGAGTAATATAGTAACATACTCAGTCTCTATGGGGCAAGAAAGTAGCAGTATGGTTATGGTAGTGAATTCCCAGACCCCCCCCCACAAATTGTCTGTGTTTTTATAATGATGTGTTCCTTAGAATGGCTGCCAGTTAGGGTACCTTGTGTGTGAATGAATGAATGAATGAAAACTTTATTTAACAGATTGCAGAATGGGTACAATACAGTACGGCTCAATACACACAATTGTTAAGGGGATGCAGACCTGAGAAAGACGTTTGTCTTGTTTCCATCAGGGTACCCCATTTTTTATTCATATAGACATTTATGACATACACAACATACATGACATTTATGGCATAGGGACATATAGGTATTTAGTACTGATACATTTGTGACATAAACGGTATTCAAATATACAGTACTGTTACCCCTAGATCCTGACAGAGTATATACATATGATGGGGAGGGGACTGTACATTAGGAGGGGGTGGGTGGGTGGGAGAGAAATATACATACGGCGGGGAGGGAATATATACATGCGGTGGGGAGGAGACTGTCTATTAGGAGGTGGTGGGGGTTTTGGGCATTTACGGTGGCCAGTTTCGAATTGCAGCCTCCCGTAGGTGCTCTTTAAGAGCGGTTTTGAATGTGGGTAGGGATTCACATTCCTTTACAGCTTTGGGTAGGGCGTTCCACATTGATGTGGCATAATTGCGAAGCGTGTTTAGTCCCTTGTTTGAGCCGAATCTGGGTTTAACATGATTTGTTGAGCTTCCTCTGGTGTAGTGGTTGTGGTATTCACTGACCTTTGGGAAGTATTTTGACATGTACATGGGTACCTTAGTCGTATAGTGTATCTTGTAGACCAGGCCCATTGCAAGTTGCTGTACTCTGTCGTCTACTCTAAGCCATCCTAGGTTGTCAAAGTGGGCAGGGGTGAGGTGGGTTCTGGGGTTCAGGTCAAGTAGTAGTCTGACCAGTTTGTTTTGTGATGTTTGTAATTTTGTTTTAAGCGCCTTTGAGGTTGAAAAAACCCTCAGCTCGGAACTAGGCAAAATCTGCATATGGCTCGCTGATAACAAACTATCATTACACATGGGCAAAACAGAGTCCATTCTCTTCGGTTCAAATAACAAACTCAGCAAGACCGACGGCTTCTCAGTTACAGTGGGTGACAATATTGTCACAAGGAAAGACGAAATGACCTACCTGGGTTCCATCCTAGAGGCAAATCCTTCCTGTGACAAAATGGCATCCAATGTAATAAAAAAAGTCAACCAACGAACTTGATTCTTGTACCGGATCTCTTCTCCGGTAAACAAGAATACCCTGAAGACTCTGGCAGGAGCACTCATTCAAGGGTACTACGACTATGCGTGCACCTCATGGTACCAAAGCACCCTGCAACTTGTTCTTGTCAGAGACCAGCAGCGCTGAGTCGTCCGCAAACAGGAACAAGTTGCAGTCACAGGCTGACGACATGTCATTTGCATAAATTAGGAAGAGTAGCGGTCCTAGTATGCTTCCTTGTGGAACACCACAGCTCACTGTGAGGGGGGGGGGGGTAGAGTACCGTTTACCTCTACCATCTGTTCTCTCCCCTCCAGGTAGGATTGCATCCAGCTCACTGATAAGCTATCAAAACCAATTGCTTTTAGCTTGTCAATCAGAATGGAGTGATTGACAGTGTCGAAGGCCTTTTGTAGGTCCAGCATGACCATGCCGCAGTATTTGCCCGCGTCCACCTCTTGTTTGATGTGGTCGTTCAAATAGAGGAGGCATGTGTCAGTGGAGTGGGACGTTCTGAAGCCAGATTGGAATTCGTAGATTCGATTTTTTTTTCCGCCAGGTACTTTTCGACCTGTTCGTAGACTATTTTCTCCATGACTTTCGAGATGGAGGTAAGAATAGCAACAGGGCGGTAGTTGCCTGGGTCTAATTTGCTGCCCTTTTTGTGCAGAGGGGTCACTCTCGCAATTTTGAAGTCCTTGGGGACGTGTCCCTGTTTTATAGAGAGGTTTATTATGTGTGTGATGACTGGGGTGATGGCGGCTGCTGCGTCTCTGAGGAATTTGGAGGGGATGTTGTCATGGCCAGTGGCCTTGTTAGGTTGGAGGGCGCTCAATTTTTTGAGTACCTCATCGGTTGTTACCATTTCAAGTTTGAAGTCGTCTTTGTGGACCCCTAGGTTTTTGTAGTATGCTACTATGTGTTCTACCCCATAATGCCCTGAGTGGGAGGGTAGTTTGTTTACCAGTGTTGTGGCTATGTTTGTGAAGAAGATGTTTAAGTAATTGGCTACATCCAGCTTGTCTGTGATGAGCGTGTTGTCCGTCTTTATGTTTATGTTTGAGAATCTGGTTTGAAGTTTTTTACTGCAGCCTAGTTGATTATTGAGTAATTTCCAAAGTTTGCGGGGTTTGTTTTTGTTTTCCTCAGTTTTGTCGTTGATGAAATTTCTTTTTGTGGTTTTGATCATGGTGTTTACGTCATTTCTTAGTCTGTTTCTTTGAATTTTTTGTTCAACCACGTGGGCTTGGAGTTCACTGTTTGAGCTTTTGGAAAGCTTTGTCTGACTTTTATGAAGTTCAGAGCATTTTTTGTCTCTGGTTTTCATAGCGGCCAGTATTTCAATGTGCATCCATGGCTCAGCGCGATTTTTAACCCTGGTGGTTCTTATGGGTGCCATGTTGTTGAGTATTGCTGTGAATTTGGTTTTGAATCCAAGCCATGTTTCTTCAATCTGTGTACCACTGAGTTCATCTGACCAGTCCAAGCTCCCCAGTTCTAGGTTAAAGGCCTCTCTAGAGTACGTTTTGAGGTCTCTAGATGTGACTGTTTTGTGACAGCCGGCCTTCTGTTTTAGCTTTTTGCGGGTACAGAAAATCATATAATGATCACTTAACCTGCATGCTATGTACTGCACCTTGTACTGCACCTTGTGTATACCGCTTACTTTTACTCATAGTATTCAGATCAAAATGTATTGTAACATATAATATAGAGGTTCTCAACTGGTCTAGCCTCGGGACCCAACATTTTCCTTTGTCATTAAGTCGCGACCCAATTTCTTTAACCACTATGATTTATTTAAATTTTTCTTTTTGCAGTAATACACAATATTTCATGCACTGTTAAGAACATGAAATAAACACAAAAAATTCCAACAAAAGTGCAACTAGGGCTAAAAACCCAATGAAATTAAATAATAAATAATATTTGCTTCTTAGCAGATTTCTTAACTATTATAACAAACCTAAGTTTGGGGGAACTAATGGGATAACGGGTTGCAACAAAAGTGCAGCTAGGGCTAAAAACCCAATGAAATAAAATAATAATAAATAATATAATGTTTCTTAGCAGACTTCTTAGCTTAACATAACAAACCTAAGTTTGGGGGAACTAATGGGATAACTGGGGTTGCAACAAAGGTGCAGCTATAGGGCTAAAAACCCAATGAAATAAAATAATAATAAATAATATATGCTTCTTAGCAGACTTCTCTACATTAAGTTTGGGGGAACTAATGGGATAACTTGGGTTGCAACAAAAGTGCAACTAGGGCTAAAAACACAATGAAATAAAATAATAATAATAATAAATAATATATATTTCTTAGCAGACTTCTTAGCTTAACATCCCAGGGAACGAATGGGATAACTGGGGATGTTGTTTGCTCCTGACAGTCTCAAAGTCTGGGGTGATGGTAGACAAAGCAACTCTGAGGTCATGCTCAATGTCCAATCTGTTCCTCTGCTTTGTCTCCAGCTAGACCAGAGATGAGAAGCCACTTTCACAAAGATAGGTAGTTAAAAAAAAATATATATATATAAAAAAGAAGAAAAAAAAAAAAAAAAATTTACACACATTCGCGACCCACTCAAAATGGTCCCGCGACCCACTTTTGGGTCGCGACCCGCCAGTTGAGAAACACTATAGACGATAGGGCATACACAGACCCTCGTCTGCACCTTTGTTAACACATATTTTTACATTCAGAGTTAATTATATTGTTCACACTGTTTATTTTTATATTCAGAGTTAATTATATTGTTCACTGTTTATTTTTATATTCAGAGTTAATTATATTGTTCACACTGTTTATTTTTATATTCAGAGTTAATTATATTGTTCACTGTTTATTTTTATATTCAGAGTTAATTATATAGTTCACAGTTTATTTTTATATTCAGAGTTAATTATGTTGACTACAGAGTTAATTATATTGTCCACACTGTTTATTTTGTCCTCATATCTTTATAATCAGATCGAATTGTATTGCCTATATATGTATATCTTTCTACTATTACCCTGCCCATACCTGTACCTCCCCTCCCCGCGCTGCTATGACGGGAACATGTCTATGTTCCCCGGGCTATGTTCCCCGGGTTCTATGTTACCAGTTTTCTTTTTTTTTTTAAGGGTTCTATGTTCCCCCATCCGCAAAAGGGTTCTATGTTCCCCGGGTCCTATGTTCCCCCTATGTTTCCCTGGAGCGATAAAGGCTCGCCCCAGGCTGCCACAGTGGATTTCAAAGATAGCCACTTTTATAGATAATTCATTTGTATCGCAACGGAGTCACGGATCTAGTCGGGCCACGTAGCATTATGTCGACAAAAATCAAACACAATAAACAAGTGTAAAATAAAGAATTTTAAACAAAGTTTAGCCTATTAAATCATTTTATAAGCGTTAGTTTATGCCACTTTTATAGATAATTCATTTGTATCGCAACGGAGTCACGGATCTAGTCGGGCCACGTGGCATTATGTCGACAAAAATCAAACACAATAAACAAGTGTAAAATAAAGAATTTTATACGAAGTTTAACCTATTAAATCATTTTATAAGCATTCGTTTATTTGCGGTCTGTGTGAGAAGCATCAATCTGCAGAACGTCAGCCCAGCCCTCTCTGTCCCCACGCTGTCAGGCCGTCACAGGCCTTGAAATCCACTGCTGTGGCAGCCTGGGGCGAGCCTTTATCGCTCCGGGGAAACATAGGGGGAACATAGAACCCTTTTGGAACATGGGGAACATAGGACCCGGGGAACATAGAACCCTTTTGCGGATGGGGGAACATAGAACCCTTAAAAAAAAGAAAAAAAGAAAAGCGGGGAACATAGAACCCGGGGAACATAGAACCCGGGGAACATAGGGATGACCCCGCTATGACAACCGCATTTCCCCAAGGGGACCAATAAAGGAATATCTTATCTTAGTTGAGGTCAGCTCTCGTAGGCACCTTGTGTATTGTGTGTGTGTGTGTGTGTGTGTCTGTGTGTGTGTGTGTGTGTGTGTGTGTGTGTACAGACCTGCTCTCTCTGAGCGATGATGGTGTGCTCCCTCTCCTGCAGCCTCCTTTCCATCTCCTCCTTGCTCTCAGACACAGACGACCGCATGACGCTCAGCTCGTTCAGCAGCTGGAGGAACGCGGGAGGAAACAACATTCACGGCTCGGCGAGTTCATATTTCTCTGGCTGGCAGTGTTGTGTAAATGGACATTTATTTCTGCTCACCGATACTAATAACAAGGGTTAGACTTAAAGGAACACGCCAACATTATGGGAAATACGCTTACTGTCTTCTCCAGAGTAAGAAGACAAATACCGATTTCCTCTATCTGCGTTCAGTAGAAAGCTATCCGACTGCTAGCTAGCCTAGCTTAGCACAAATTAATGGAAGCGGATAAGGACCACTAGCCTAGCTTAAAACTCCGGAAGGTGTTTTTGGCCGACAGCTATGGCTAGGTGGTCCATATCCGCTTAACCCTCAGAATCCTTTGTATATAAAAAGTGGTACAATTTCTGTTCCTCACATTCACCCATTCACTCACACATCCACACACCCGACGGCAGAGTCAACAATACAAGGTGCCAACCTGCACATCTGGAGCAATTAGGGATTAAGTGATTTGCTCAAGGACACTTCAACACGCTGCCTGGGAGGAGTGGGAATCGACCCAGGAACCTTCCGACTACCAGACGACCGCTCTACCTCCTGAGCCACTGTCGCCCCTGTATATACATACGAAGCTCGTCAATAGAGCTAGCCTCCTCCCCACCATTTTGCGGGTAGACCACCGCGTGGATCTTTGCTTCCCTGCATGAACGCTGCTTTAATGACATACTAACAACAGAAATACATACCAGATTCTTTTCAGACTCGTGCTGAGCCTTGACTTCGTCAATTCTGGATTCCCACTTTTTATCCTGGGAAGGAGTGAAGTGTGTCAGTCCACTGTCAAATATCTTCGACATTCTGAATAGTTAGTATTCAGGCTTACTACCCATTTACCATCTACCGTAACTATAAAGGAAGTCATCGCCGTCTGCGTGTGCGTGTCCGTCTGTCCTTTCCACAGGGTTCCCACAGACATTGCAAAATGAAATTCAAGGACTTTTAAGTACTTTTCCAAGCACTATTTTTGCTTTTCAAGGATGTCACTCGAATGATACAATTCACTTTTAAATGCTGTTTTTTTAAGCATCTTCTTGGCCTGCTTGCCAGCTAGAGAATCACACTTGAAGAAATGAGCGAAAGCAGTTGGAGTGTGTGAGACAGCGACTCAGATTTTATTAAAACAGAACACACAAAATCGATTTCTTGATTCAGAACAATTTGATTGTGGATGAACAAAACATTCAATGCGAATGGTTGATTTTAATTCCAAGGACCTTTTAAGTACCTTGTTAAACAATTTGCTGTTTTCAAGGAATTCCTGGCCTTGACTCAAGGACCTTGTGCGAACCCTGTTTCCATATCTCGAGAACCGCTCATCCGGTCAGCCTCGCGCTCGCCACATGTATTGCTGAGAGGACCCAGGGGGGGGGTGGGGGGGGGGGGGTCCGGCATCGAATTTGCCGCCATTTGGCCAGATGGTGGCGCTATAGACCGCCGCACTTCCGCGTTACTACTCCCGAACTCCGCATGTGCAGATTGATAAACCTAGATCTCTGGACAATTCAGAGAGACTCCGTGGGCCATCTGCGCATGCAGAGTTCGGGAGTAGGTGCTGAAAAGTGACTATAGCTCAGTCGAGAAACCGCCGATCGACTTGGGACTGGTCTCTCCGTGTTCAGGAGACTCAGGCTGAATATAAAAGTCTATATTGGATCACGTCTCCCGCACCCCCACAGCCGTAGCTACAACCACTATTAATGTCAAGGCTCTCATCCACATTAATTCATTTTCTACCCCCACTCTCTCACTGACTGTTACACTGGCGAGTAATATAGTAGCATACTCAGTCTCTATGGGGCAAGAAAGTAGCAGTATGGTTATTGTAGTGAATTCCCCCCCCCACAAATTGTCTGTGTTTTCATAATGATGTGTTGCTTAGAATGGCTGCCAGTTAGGGTACCTTGTGTATATTGCACCTTGTGTATACCGTTTACTTTTACTCATAGTATTCAGATAAAAATGTATTGTAACATATAATATAGATGATAGGGCATACACAGACCCTCGTCTGCACCTTTGTTAACACATATTTTTACATTCAGAGTTAATTATATTGTTCACTGTTTATTTTTATATTCAGTGTTAATTATATTGTTCACAGTTTATTTTTATATTCAGTTAATTATATTGTTCAGTTTATTTTTATATTCATAGTTAATTATATTGACTACAGAATTAATTATATTGTTCACACTGTTTATTTTGTCCTCATAGCTTTATAATCAAATCGAATTGTATTGCCTATATATGTATATCTTTCTACTATTACCCTGCCCATACCTGTACCTCCCCTCCCCACGCTGCTATGACACCCGCATTTCCCCAAGGGGATCAATAAAGGAATATCTTATCTTAGTTGAGGTCAGCCCTCGTAGGCACCTTGTGTATTGTGTGCGCGTGTATTGTGTGTGTGTGTGTGTGTCTGTGTGTGTGTGTGTCTGTGTGTGTGTGTGTGTGTGTGTGTGTGTGTGTGTGTGTGTGTGTACAGACCTGCTCTCTCTGAGCGATGATGGTGTGCTCCCCCCTCTCCTGCAGCCTCCTTCCCATCTCCTCCTTGCTCTCAGACACAGACGACTTCATGACGCTCAGCTCGTTCAGCAGCTGGAGGAACGCGGGAGGAAACAACATTCACGGCTCGGCGAGTTCATATTTCTCTGGCTGGCAGTGTTGTGTAAATGGACATTTATTTCTGCTCACCGATACTAATAACAAGGGTTAGACTTAAAGGAACACGCCAACATTATGGGAAATATGCTTACCGTCTTCTTCAGAGTAAGAAGACAAATACCGATTTCCTCTCTCTGCATTCAGTAGAAAGCTATCAGACTGCTAGCTAGCCTAGCTTAGCACAAATTAATGGAAGCGGATAAGGACCACTAGCCTAGCTTAAAACTCCGGAAGGTGTTTTTGGCCAACAGCTAGGCTAGGTGGTCCGTATCCGCTTAACCCTCAGAATCCTTTGTATATAAAAATGGTACAATTTCTGTTCCTCACATTCACCCATTCACTCACACATCCACACACCCGACGGCAGAGTCAACAATACAAGGTGCCAACCTGCACATCTGAAGCAATTAGGGGTTAAGTGATTTGGTCAAGGACACTTCAACACTCTGCCTGGGAGGAGTGGGAATAGAACCAGGAACCTTCCGACTACCAGACGACCGCTCTTTTTATTTAATTTTTTACTTTTTATTATCAAAAATAGTCATATTTTACATGTTATGCATTTCAATTATATACATACAATATTATTTCAGAACCAGATCCTTCCCTTCCCCATCCAAAACAAAAAAACACTATCCAAAACAAAACTCTACTTGACCTCTCTCCATCCTTATACATTTCCCGCTGTCAATAAACCATTTCTCAAAAATTTCTTTACTTTTCAGCCAGTTTTAGATCTTTTTTCATCATGCTTTTAAACAAAGGCCACACCTCCACCTTATTTTGATCAAAAAAAGCTATCCTTCTTCTGTACACAATAGCATATCTAACATGGCTCAATACATAATTCATCAAATTTTTCTTCTCCTTTTTCCCATAAAAAAAACAAACAAAAACCTTTTTTTCCAATCCACCCCATTCTCCCTCCCCTCTCCCCAGTTCACCCCCAGGCCCTCTTTCAGCCTTGTATGAAACATCTGCAGGCCATCACATTCCATAAGCATATGCATAAAAGATTCATCTTTGTCGTTGCACACATCACATACTCTACTTATGCTATTATCAATATGATTTAACACCGTTTTTGTGTACATCTAATATATTTCAACATAAAATCATTATGTTCACACTCTATACTATTAAACTTTATATCTACATTGCCCCAAATAGTCCCTCCCACCAGCCCCGGAAAGACCCTCTCCCAAACCTGCTCTGACGCTGGTATCTTCTTTTCCTTCAAGACAAAAAATCTATATATTTCTTTACTTTTTACACTACCTATATCTTTCTGCTTCTCTCCCCTCCCTACCTTCAACTCTGGCAGTCCACATCTTTTATTTGTCCCACACTCATTATCTATTCTCTCTCTCCACTCTCTTGGCAACGCGCTTTAAATTTTTTCAAAACCAGAGGAAACTGATGCATAGCTGTATTCCTCATCCAATTCTATCACTGTGTCATATAAAGCCCGTACCGGGAGGAAGCCAGGTACAAACTCATACACACAATCCTTCACCTGTCTTATTCCTGCTCTCCAAAAAACTTTATTATACAAAACACTCTCATTAATACTTACTTTAGGGTTTAGAAATACAGGTTGGTTAAAGACCATTTCTAACTCTGTACATACAGTAAGTACTCTACATTGGGCAAGAACTCTGCCCACACCTGCAGTACCTCCCTATACAAACCAGGTATCCCCTCTGTCATGGGCAGTTTAAAGCCCATGAACAGACCATTGTCCCCACACTTGCCTACCTTCTCTACACACTCTCTGCCTTCTCTACACACTCTCTGAAAAAAAACTTCCAGCCATACTCTGTGCTATCATACAAGTACTTCTGTACACACTTTTATCCTTACAGTTTTTTTCCTTACCTTAAAATCAAACAAATTTAAACCACCTTCACTGCACTTACCTATCAGAGTCTTGTGCGCTATTTTAGCCATCTTCCCTTCCCACAGGAAATCTTTTACTACTCCATTCACAGCATTTTCTACTGTCTCTGGCATGTCCAACACACTTAAAGCATACATTAATTTTGACATTAATAAGCTATTTACTATAATTACCTTGCCTTTTAGCTTCAAACACCTCTGTTTCCAATACTGAAGCATCTGTCTTATTTTATTTACTATACCTGTCCACGTTAAATCCCTCTCTTTACTATCATTCACCCCTATCCATATCCATATCCCCAGAATTTTGATGTGCTCCTCCGCCATTTAAAACCAGACACACAATACATTAACAGTAGAAATCCACAATAAATCACAGGACTATGATCGACATAATAATAACAATAATGACAGTCCAGTACTTAAATCAAAATAAATGTAGATTAAAAGATATACCCATAATAAATACATATATATACCCAATACAATACATATGCTCTTGCTCGCTCTTCTCCCCCCCCTCAGGACCCCCTCTTGGACAATCCATCCATTATTTCGTTTAACACCAGGAATTACAAATTCATATGCTATCCTTTATCCTCTCCACCACATCTAACCAGATTGCTATGCTGGCTTCATTAACACCTAAAATTTGTGTGGTAGATATCTCTAGATAAATCACATCGAGATAGGTAAGAACCCATACCTTCCGGCAAATTTAATCCAGTTGAATCCAGCGTGATGCTATCAGCTTTTTAGCAGCCGTAAGACCGGACAAAATTAGTCTCTTTACCTGTATAGAGGCTGCTAACTGAGAAACATCATTCAACAACAATACAGAAGGCAGTACAGGTATGGTCTGAAATAGAAATTCTGATAATTGCATGGTTACTTCTTCCCAGAATATCTTAACAGGAGGACATTCCCATACATATGCATAAATGTACCAATATCACCGTTTAAACAAAAGGAGCATCGAGTCTTGTTTGAGCCCCATTAGGTGCAAACGTCTAGGAGTTAAGTAAGTCCTATGAATAAAATTAAGATTAATCTGTTGATGATCCGGGTTGCGTGATGACAGCCGTATGTTTGCCCAAACTATATCCCAATCAAAATCTACTTCCATCTACTTGACGATAAAAATCAGAGACGAAGCCTCTCGATGTCTCCTTTTCATAAAATAATTTGTGATATCTGTGGTGCTCAAGTGGCACCTTTAATGGGACTCCATGAGCCCTTAAAGCTGCTCTTAATTGTAGATGGAAATAAAAATTTGGTGAGGTTAAATTTGTTAGATATATCTTTAAAACTGCAAAAACCCTGGTCGTTGAAGACATCCCCCAATGTATGTATGCCGTTCTTTTCCCATTTGGTAAATCTGATAGGTTGTTGTGCAATAAGGAGTGAATTGTTATTAAATAGGGGAGAATGACTATGCCATTTATGTTGGTTAGTAAATTTTTTCTGTGTGTCACGCCATATCCGGATCACATGTGTAATAAGAGGGCCAAATTTCAAGTTGCATTGCTTAATTGATAAGTTGGTGTATACTATATCCTGCAGTCTATGTGGTGCCACAATGTTCTCCTCTAATGGTCTCCAGGATACAGATGCTTGAGAATCAAACCAGGTATATTCAAATTACCTATACATAATAATTCCGACTTATCCAGATTTATCTTAGCCCCTGATGCCCTACCATACACCCGCAGACACTCCATTATTCTATTTACACTGTCAATATTCCTTACTGTGAAGGTAGTATCATCCGCATACTGGTGCACCAGACTCACCCCCCCATTTGGTATTTTAATTCCTACAATTTCCTTTATACTTTTAACATAAGTTGCAAGTGGCTCTGCAGAAATTGTGTACAGCAAGGCTGAAAGTGGACACCCCTGCCTCACAGACCGTTCTAAAGTAGACATCTGTGATGCACCCATTGCACTTTACACAACTATTTGCATCTGTATACAAAAGTTTTACCCATTTTATAATTCTTTCACCAAAACCAAAAATATTCATTGTTTTCAATAAGAACTCATGTTCCACATGATCAAAAGCTTTGTTTAGGTCTACACTTAACAAAGCACATTCTTCATCCCTACCTGTTACATATTTTATCACATCTTTTATTGTTCTGATAGTTTCAGATATGTCTCTTCCAGGTATACTGTAGGCTTGCGTCTGTGCTATTATGCTCCCAATCACCCTTTTTATTCTATTAGCCAAGATCTTTGTCAACACCTTATAATCTCCGTCCAACAAACTTATTGGCCTGAAGTTCTCTAACCTAGTTTTGTTACCTTTGTTTTTAAATAATAAAGTCAAAACTCCAGTAGTCATTCTTTCCATTTATTTTTATTTTTTTTATTTTTTTTATTATTGCAAAACAAAACTTATTAAAAGTCAGTACTCAACACACAATGTATAATGAAACTTTCAGTAAAGGTGGTTAAAATATATGCAAGTACAGAAACAGGATAAAACAAAAATAGTCAATAATAACATTTTAACCGTATACCGTGTATATCCAGCGAAGTTACAATTATATAAATGTTAGTATATAATATACCCCGAATACCTATTTTCTAAAACCCTACACACATATGCTCCAGCTCAAATCCCCCCCTCCCGGACCCCCTCTTGGATAGTACCTCCATTATCCCTCACTCCTAACCAGACATCACCATTATAGGCTAGCTTTTATTCTCTCCACCACTTCTAACCACATTAACATTTTGGATTCATTGAGCCCTAGAATTCTTGCTGTTGATATTTCTTGATATATCACATCAAGATATGTAAGAAACCACACTTTCCGGCACATTTTTTCCGGTTGAAACCAACGTGATGCAATCAGTTTTTTAGCTACTGTGATACCCGATAAAACCAATCTTTTTAGTTGTGGGTTCACTGCAAACTCAAAAACATCATTCAATAGCAATACCGCGGGGTGTACAGGTATATTCCAAAATACGAGTATTGATAATTGTTGGGACACATCTTCCCAGAATGCCTTAACTGGTGGGCAGTCCCAATACATGTGCATAAATGTTCCTTCGTCCCCATTTGTACATTGGGAGCATTTGGAGTTTTGTATAAGCCCCATTTTGCACAGCCTTATAGGAGTCAAGTATGTCCTGTGAATATAGTTCAGATTGATTTGTTGATGATCCGGGTTCCTTGATGTAAGTCGGACATTTGCCCAGGCTCCTTGCCAATCAAAGTCATTTTCCAGGTCTGGTATATCCCTCCTCCAGACATTGTCTAGTTGAAGGGTTTCGTACGAGGACGTTAGTAATTGTGAATAAAAACCTGATACAAAACCTCCCAATGTATTTCTGTCATAGAAAAATTTGTGGTATCTGTGGTGTTCAATTGGTATGTGTAATGGAACACCGTGAGATCTCATACAAAGTTTTAACTGTATGTAAAAAAGCCATGTGGACTCGGTGAGGTTAAACTTTATGCATATTTCGACATAACTACAGAGGCCCTTGTTATTAAAAATATCCCCTAATGAGTGTATGCCTCTTTCTTCCCATACAGGGAATCTTATAGGTCGTTTTCCCATTAAGAGAGCATTGTTATTGAATATGGGAGTGTGATTATGCCATACTTGATTGTTAGGAAATTTCCTTTGAGTTTCCCGCCATGTCCTGATTGCATGGGTTATTATTGGGCCAAATTCTCGCTCACAATGCTTGATTGAAAGTTTAGTGTATGCTATGTCTTTCAATCTCTGTGGGGCTACTATGTTTTCTTCTAATTTTCTCCAAGATACCAAAGCCTCGGGGTCAAACCATATCTTCTTCAATGGTCTTAATGTGAAGGCATTAAAATATTGTAAAAAATCTGGGACTGCCATGCCACCGTCTGCTTTACTTCTCTGTGCGGTGGATCTTTTTATGCGAGGTGGTTTGTTATTCCAAATAAATTTGTATGTGGAGGTTTGTAATCTTTTCCAGTAGCCCTCTGGAGGAGGTAACGGAAGCATTGAGCTGAAGAAATTGATTCTTGGTAATACATCCATCTTAACTATTGATACCCTTGCCTGTACTGAGTTTTTAAGTTTTGCCCACCTGTCCAGGTCGTCCTTGATTTTGTTCTGTATTTTTGTGTAATTGTGCTTCACCGTTTGTCTTATGGTGGGGAATATTTCCACTCCCAAGCATCTGAAATGTTTTACCATCGGTATCGCACCTGGGAGGGTTATATCTTTTTTTGCAGGGGTGTTAAGTGGAAGGAAAGCCGACTTCGGCCAATTTATCTTAAATCCCGATAAATCACCAAAGTTCTCAATCAACTTGAGCAGATGAGGCAATGTGGTGTTGGGGTTTTGCATGAACAATATTACGTCGTCCGCATATAAACTAATTTTTTGTTGTGTGCCCTTGATTACGATTGGTTCTATGGATTGGGATTGTCTTATATATTGTGCTAAAGGCTCTAATGATAAATTGAATAGTCCGGGACTAAGAGGGCAACCCTGTCTGGCAGAGCGTGATATCGGAAAGATTTTGGAGATGATTGTGCCTGTTGTAATCATGGCCGATGGGTCCTTGTATAGTACTTTAATCATATCAATGAAACCTTTTCCTAACCCCATCCTTTCCAATACTGCCCATAGAAACGACCATTCCAACCTGTCAAATGCTTTCATAGCATCCAGGGATAGTATCGCCTTAGGTGTGATGTCCTCTTTGTCTGTATCTAGTACGTGCAGTATTCGCCTTATGTTATCATTGATCAGGCGACCTTTTATGAAGCCTGTTTGGTCCGTATGAACTAAAGACGTCATATGTTTTTGCAATCTGATGGCTAATATCTTAGAGTACAGTTTGACATCGGTTCCGAGGAGGCTTAAAGGACGGTAACTACCGCATTCAGTGGGGTCTTTGTCTTTTTTGTGAAGAACTGAAATGAGTGCGGTATTTTGGTGTTCGATGAAGCTTCCCTCTTTGACTGAGTATAAGATCATATTTAGTAATAAGGGTCCAAATATGTCCCAGCAAGAAATGTACATTTCTGATGGGATACCGTCAATTCCCGGAGCTTTGCCGTTTTCCATTCCGGATATGGCCTTCTTGAGTTCTTCTAATGTGATCGGTACTTCTAACTGTTTAGCGTCTTCATCTGTAAGTTTAGGGAGAGTAATTTGATTAAGATATGTGTCTAATTTGTCTTGATCAAAGGTCGTTTCTGAGTTATATAAATCGGAGTAGAATTCTTTGAATGTATCGTTTATTATTTTGGGTTCTGTTACTAGAGCTTGTTGTTTCCTAATGGCAGTTATATCTGCAAATTTTGCATTAATTCTTAGTCGCATGGCTAATAGGTGACTAGGTTTAGAACCTTGGAAGTACTGCTGTTGTCTAGTGCTGCGTATTTGCAATTCCGATTTTTGTCTGTACATTGCTTTGATCTCGGTCTTTAGAATGTTAACTTGGTTATCTAGTCTAGTAGAGTTGTTGTATTTTAAAGAATTAAAAAGCGTTGAGTAAAGCGTTTCCATTTCAGACAGTTTTGTGTTTTGATTTTTGCGCAATATGGAGGTAAATCTATCCGAGAAATCCTTGATCATACTCTTTACCGACATCCATAATATTCTGGGATCTCGCACCGAGTTAGCATTAACTTGTAGGAATACTGTGAGAGCTTCTTTAATTTGTGTAATGAATTCCTTGTTGTTAAGCAGCATCGAATTAAAACGCCATCTTGGGGCCCGGGTAGATAATGTACCAAATGTTGCTTTCAGGATTAAGTAGCAGTGATCTGATAGCGCATTGGGTGTCATTTCCACTTCGTATTTATCAAATATTCTCGGGGATGCAAAGACGTAATCAATTCTGGATAGTGTGTTGTGTCTCGCCGAACGACAGGAGTACTTGCGGGTCATGGGGTTAAGTGAACGCCATAAATCAGTTACTCCTGTTGATTTCGACCAATCTTTTAATGCTTTAGATGAATTCTTTTGTTCGCTGGAGAAGGAAAGGTAAGTTTTGTCCATCCTTGGGTTCCAAATGGCATTAAAATCCGCACCTATTATGTATGAGTACTCGGGATGGTTTAACATTTCTCCTGTTAGTGAAGTGAAGAAACCCACTTCGTACAAATTCGGGGCATATACCGCTGCCAATGCAATTTTCCTGTTATTGTGTATAATCCTAGCTATAGTTATGCGCCCCTCAGCATCCGACCATACCCCTTTCAATTCGATATTTAATTTGCGTCTGACGACTATGGCTACCCCTCTAGTTCTCGTAGCAAAAGAAGAGTGACCAATATTATGGTATATGTTATCCGCTAACGTATTTATGTCTCCCTCTAAAATGTGCGTTTCGCTTAATAGTGCCACGTCCACATGTTCTTTTTTCATCAGTGTAAGCACGCTTTTGCGCTTGTGTTGTTTGTTTATCCCACCGGTGTTCCATACCATTATATTCAAACTAGCCATAGTCTATGCATGTTTTCGTGTAGTTTTTGGTAATGTTTCTGGAGTATGAAGCTACAATAGATGCACATCCAATTAATGAGGTCCCGTTGAGAGCCGAGCTTAAAAACATATATATATACAAATAAAAATCCCCTATTTTCCCCTCTCCCAGAAAGTCGAACATGCCTGTGTTCCAAGAACACATCCTCCGCGATTGACTTTCTCCCATGGTCCACCGGATTGCCCAACCTGAGCATTGTAATCCTAATTTTCCTATGCTCATTGCCATAGGATCTAACATTTCCATTCTATTGCAATAGAATGTCGCTTTTGGTCTTGCACCTTCCCTTACTGTAATGAAGTATTGTGATAAATAACCTAAAGATAAAAATAAAAAATAAAATAAAAAGAGAATAAACCTTTATCGACATATTCCTTTGAACCCTCCACCAACGTGTGAGGGAAAAAAAAAAAGGAAAAGATTGTAGATCAGTATTGACACTTAATGTGAAGAACATTGGAAAAGAATAATGTAAGTTACAATATATTTAAAAAATATATAATAATATTGACACCTTAATGTGAAGAACATTGGAAAAGAACAATGTAAGTTAAATTATATTTAAAAAATATAGGGTGATGAGAAGAAAAAATTTAATAAAATAAAAATCAATGGAAAGATATAGATAAGGAATAAGAGATAAATAATTATCAACGTGGAGAAGCCACTAGAACCGATTTAACTGATTAGATAAGATAGAAAAGCAGCGCCTTTTAGCGCTTCAATGTGCCTTTAATGGAGTGATTACTTAAATTGTTAGAATAACCTTGCTGTGCCCATACGTTTATGTGTGGATAATTTTAAAGTATTATTAAGGGCTGATTGCACTTAATTTAATTTATATATGCTATGTGTATGCACACCGAATGTTATTGTTAGAGTTGTATGCTTCGTTGTCATGGTGCCTTATATTCTAGAAGGTTGTAGAATATACTAGTGCCTAGACTATTTTACTTCGTTGTCATGGTGCCTTATATTCTAGAAGGTTGTAGAATATACTAGTGCCTAGACTATTTTACATTCCAGAATGATCTAAGAGACCCAGGGCATTTGAGCGATAAACCCAGAATATTCCAGATAGATCTTTTTGCATTGATATTTATTTGTCCCCTCAGAGACCAGAGACTGAAATTATAATGTATTATGAATCGTATTATACACAGTAAACATTGTTATAGACGACTTGCATATCGTTTGCTACTTTGATGAACACAGCAATGTTATTCCAACACTGGTGGAATGACCTCATTGATGAACACAATAAAGTCATTTCAACACTGGTATATATTTAGAGAGAGGCTTAACTGATTCCGGCATTTCCGTCATGCTTTGGGTTATTTGCTGCATTTTGAATCAGGAAATCCTCAGCATCAAAGGGTGTAAATGGACCTGACCTGCGGCCGTTATTGTCCAAGAATGATAACAGCGCCGGATATGCTAGCCTTGGCTTGTGGCCGGCTGTGTACAGCTTTTGCATCACAACTTTGTATGGTTGACGTCGGATGATGGCCTCTCTGCTCAAATCTTCGTAGATAAATATTGGTTTATCACCATACTTCAGCTTCCCACGTTGGTTGCGAGCATATTTGATGATTTCATCCCTTGTTGTAGTTTTCCGCAGAGTGACAATGATGACTCTCGGCCCGTTGATATTTTGCCCCTGGGAACCAATTCTGTAAACTTGTTCCACTTCTGGCACTTTGTTTGGATCGGAGTTATTCAAAATCGTTGATAACTCGTTTGGAAAGTTGATGTCATCGCAGTTCACTGATTCATCAAGCCCCACAATGCGGATGTTATTCCGCCTGTGGTAACGATGGGTTTCTAGTTGCCTCTCCATCACTTCGTTTTTAAGCAATTTTATTTCCCTCCGGTATTCATCTTTAACTTTTTCCATCTCTTCTCCCATCACTGTCATGATACCTTCGTTCGCCTTGACTGCTTTTGTGTTTTCTGTCACCGAAATCTCCACTGTCGTGATTCGCTCTGACTGTGCATCGAACGCTTTCTTGACTTCTTCTAATTTCTCATCGATGTGATCGAATTTAGCCTCGATGCGATCGAATTTAGCCTCGACGTTTGCCTCGAGCGCCTTGATGTGTGTAATCTGCAGGTTAGACTGTTCCACCATCTGTTCTTTCATCAGGTTAGACTGTTCTACCATCTGTTCTTTCATCAGGTTAGACTGTTCTACCATCTGTTCTTTCATCTGGTTAGACTGTTCTAACTGTTCTTTCATCATGTTAGACTGTTCTACCATCAGGTTAGACAATGTGTTGAAATCGGGTGGATTTCTGCTTACTTCAGTTGACGACATATGGTAGATAGATGCAGTGACGTTGGAATCCATAAATCTGGCTGCTCTCCCTCTCACGGAGCTTGAATCTGTACCTTCTTTTATGTTGGTCTCTATTGACTCTCTTTCGGGGACCGTAATCGATGATCCCGGTACGTTGTCCTCTTCCTTCTCCTCCTCGGAGCTTGTCGCCGTCGGCTCAGAACCAGCGACGGTTCGGACGCGTCTATCTCGTTTTTTTACGTCCTGCGCCGTTGAAGTTGCCGTAGTTATTTTCTCTGCCTTCTTTCCACCTTTAACCATATTGTCTTTTGATATGGTTAGTAGAGGATCTTAACAATACATACGATGTGGTCTATTCTCTTTCTTTACTGTCCAAATAATGTTTTTAAACGAAATTAGCGTTAGTGGGAGCGGAGCAATTGCAAAATGCGTGTGCTACATGTTGTAGCGTAACCGGAAGTTCTTTCCATTTCTTTATATACATTCAATAATATTGGTGCGAGCAGATCAACAAAAGTTTTGTAAAACTCTCCAGACAATCCATCTAGCCCCGGACTTTTGTTGATCTGCAGGCCATGAATTGCCTCTCTCACCTCCTTCTCAGTTATTTCTCCTTCACACATATTCTTATCACTTTCCTCCAGCCTCATTTTCACGGTATTTAACACAATATTTACACACTCATTATCAATCCCTTCACTCTTGTAAGTTTCCTATAAAAAGACTCTACAGTATCCAAAACACCAACAAGATCATTCATTTTTCACCTTCTTCATTTTCTATTTCTCTTATATATGTTTTCCTTTGCTTATTTTTTTCCAATCTTAAAAATAAAGAGGTACACCTCTCTCCCTCAAAAGCATATTTAGCTTTGCTCCTTATAATTGCTCCCATAAATTTTTTCCTCTCACTTGATTCCCACCTAGCCTCAAGCTCAAGGTACTTCTCTATATTGTGATCTGGATTTATTTTTATCTTCTCCTCCTCTCTTGTCAACATTTCTCTTAATTTCCATTCCTCTTTTTTCTTTTTATAATTCCGCACTTTAGTATATCTTATACTTATTTTCTTTATATTAGCTTTCACATTACTCCACCACACACCCACATTATCTTTATATATTTGATTTTCCTTCTCTGCACATATATATTTCTTTATATTTCTCTGATACTCCTCCTCTTTTAGCACCCCTATATTCAAGCACCACCCCCCCCCCCCCCTCCTCTCATCTGCACTTCATACCCCAACTCCAAACATATAGCTGCATGGTCACTTAAATAATTAAATTTGTGCTCTATATTTAAAATGTACTTCTGTACACTTCTTTTTGCAAGGCATAAGTCTATTCTACTCTGCCTCAATACAACCATCACCAATTGCTTTCTAGTGTATCCAATCTTACCTGCATTCTCTTCTCTCCAAACATCCACCATATCAGTTTCTGCCATTATTTTAAATAGTGCATTCCCAGAGGTGTCAAATTTAAACACCCTACTTGTTGTATCCAATCTTGTGCACATATTATTATAATCACCAATCATTATACAATTATCACTCATGTGCACCCTCAAACCCTCAAAAAACACTTTCCTCTCCTTTTCCGTATTTGGAGCATAAATACTACATAATTTATACGTAATATCATTAAACACAAAATCAATTATCAACACTCTCCCCTCAGTATCTTCATGTATTTTCCTTACCTTATTAACAAAACATTTTTTCAATAATATAGCTACCCCACACAATCTCTCTGCTCCATTACTCACATATATTTCATCATTCCATTTCTTTTCGACTTCACTCATTACATTTTCTGTCCACCATGTTTCTTGTAAAACTATTATTTCTGCTTTATAGGTCATAAAAAGTTCCTCCATTTTCCCTACTCTTCTCAAACCATTTGTATTTAGTGAAACAATATTTAATGTAGCACACATGACAGAAAATGTAATAAGCATTATCACATTCATTTATTTCGTCCTTTTCTTGTCCTTTCTTGCCCGCGCCCACCCCGTGTCCTCGCATGAGCTCTCTTAAGCCGGTTAATATTTGACACACTCAAATCCATCTCTGTTTCATCAGACAGTTCTCTTCCCCCCTCAGTAGTATCTGGGAGTAAAATAGAGCTGCCCCCCTCTGCCTCTTTCACCCTCTCCCTCTCCTCAGTGCTCCCTGCACGTGTGAACCTCCTCTCTGTGAGTACATTCTCACCTCCTTTCGGATCTCCTTGAAGCTCCGGGGGATCCCCCTGACTTGCTCCCTTCACTCTGCTCACCCTCGTTTTCGGCTCTTTCTGTCCAGCTGTCATCTCCTGACTTTCTCCACTGTCATGTAAGCTGGAAGCACTCTCACCTTTCTCCTTCTGCTGCCCAGCTGTCATCTCCCAAGTTTCTCCACTGTCCTGTAAGCTGGAAACAGTAGCGGCCTGCCGACATAGGGCGATGGTGCCCCCCCCCCCCCCCCCCCTGTGCGTTGGACCAGCTGGCTGGAAGCGCTCTCACCTCCCTCCTCCTGCAGTGCTGTCTCTGTGCCTCTTTCCTCCTCTGTTGCTGTCTGCATCACCTCCTCCTCCTCATCACCATCATCGTCACCTCCTTCCTCCTCTTCCTCTTCAGATGCCTCTCTTGATTGGTCATCTTCCTCTTCCTCTTCCTCTTCCTCTTCCTCGTCCTCCTCTCCTCCATCCGCGCTCTGGTTCTCAGCCGTTTCTCCTTTGTTAGCTGACTCAGCTCCATCCCTCGCACCTGTTGCTCCGCTCTCACCAGACTCCCGTCCCT
The DNA here is from genome assembly GCF_963971535.1 of Notolepis coatsorum. Classification (NCBI taxonomy): domain Eukaryota; kingdom Metazoa; phylum Chordata; class Actinopteri; order Aulopiformes; family Paralepididae; genus Notolepis; species Notolepis coatsorum. The sequence goes on along the minus strand of NC_140176.1, from coordinate 93,443,407 downwards.
CGTCTCTCCCTCCGTTCACCGCCGCACACGTATATTGCATGTAATTGTCCCCGCATCACGGGCACTTCTCTCTCTGCTCGCACTCAAGCGCGTAATGTCCTTGCTTCTTGCATTTATGGCATTTAAACAATCTCTGAGTACATGTCCCGGTTGAATGCAAAGTCTACACACTCGAATTTGCCTGTCATGCAAAACTCTGAAATGTTCTACTCCTTGCAAGGTGTCAAACCGTGTTGAATATGGTAATGATTTTACCAGTTCCGTGAACTTTACTTTCACGTACCTCGTCCCATCCGCGACATCTGTGCCTGTCCATATTCTGCTTTTTATCTGCGACATCGCGCTGACACCCCACTGCTCCAGTTTCTCCAAAATCTCCTTGTCAGTTATGTATACTGGCAAGTTCATGAATGAAACAACCATTTAATCAGTTGACAGCTCTTTTGCCATTATGCGATTATTCTTGATCTTCAAGCCATCCATTACTTTGTCCTTTGTTTTCAAACATTTCAGCGTCAGCTCGTATTTTCTAGGCGTCTTGAAACGACAGCCCAATACTGTACCACACTGCGCTTTCACTGCTCTCAATAACTCCATCATCGTAATCTGATCTTCTCCTTCAATATCCACTTCAATTGTTAGTTTCTTCTCATAGTTATTATCCGTTCCATTATCATTTGCCCTCGTATTCCGTCCGCCGTTCAAATTGTCCGATGCCATCGTATCCACCCAATGATAATTTCCCCGAACAGCACAAAGCTGCTGGGGGAAAACAAACACAAAATAAGAACTATTAAAACCGAAAAAAATAACAACTCTATATTACCTAAAAAACACTAAATATCCACAAACTCCGCTAACAAGTTTGTTCCAAACAACTCTCACTTCCTGTCGCAAAAAGTGACAGCTGTCAGACGACCGCTCTACCTCCTGAGCCACTGTGCGTTTGTATATACATACAAAACTCGTCAATAGAGCTAGCCTCCTCCCCACCATTTTGCGGGTAGACCACCGCATGGATCTTTGCTTCCCCGCATGAACGCTGCTTTAATGACATAATAACAACAGAAATACATACCAGATTATTTTCAGACTCGTGCTGAGCCTTGACTTCGTCAATTCTGGATTCCCACTTTTTATCCTGGGAAGGAGTGAAGTGTGTCAGTCCACTGTCAAATACCTTCGACATTCTGAATAGTTAAATGTAGCCTATATGTATACTTACCAACTGTTTCGCCTGTTTTATAGCAACACTAATATCACCGACATCTAGGAAGGGAGATACCCCCTTGAACGGCCCTTCTAAGGTTTCTCCCCTCCACATTGCCTGTGGTGCTTTTTTCCTATTGCTAGGTTATTAGTGAGTTTTTCCTTACCTTCGCGTAGGGTATGTCTGGGAGTGTTGCATTTATTTATTTTACATTTTATTTAGGATTTTATGGTCTTTTTTGTTTTGTTCTTGATGTATTGTGATGTTTCTTCTCGACTTGTTTAACCTCTTAAAGGCACGCAGAAAATTGGGATTTTTTTTTACTAGAACTTGAGGACTCCATACTTTTTTTGCAAAGCTTATCTTTATACTTTATATTTATAGCACATGCTTGAGCCTGGTCTCTTTTGAAAAAAAATATTCTGAAGTTACTAATGCAAAAAAGGAAAATCACTTTTAGTGCTAATGAAATAGAATAACAGAGGTCTGAACTTGAGTTGAACTTGAACTTGTGTACTAAAATTTTTCTGTAGTTGTTGCAATATCCCCCCAAAAAAACACTGTGGATCCATAGCCTGAAGACTTATGTAGTACAGGTCCAAATTGTATACAGATCTGTTCAGAAATGGGTCTTTGGGAGAGATCCGGGTAAACCGTGTGCCAAAGAAAAGCTCTCCAGAATTCCATTTCCTGGTCCATGGCCATTCATTGGAAATGTTTTTCACTTCTGGTTTTCGCTTGTCAACTTTCACCTAGATCCCGTATTCGCACACCCCCACGTGTGGTATCATTGGAAAGCTACACTCATTGGCTACAACGCTGACCAATAATTTTCACCATCAGCGGATGATTGGCAGTTCTGGAGTGGTGGGAGTCCGGGGTGGTCCGGGGTCATCTGACGCCTGACGTATCGTCATGTAACTCGAGAACCGAGGCACGGATTTGGTCTAATGAGGTGGCGTTCGAATGGCAACAAATAGATCTTTAATTGGGTAATTTAGATGTTTGGTGAAAAATACTGCCGTGAGCCAGTAGACGCTCGCAAAGTGTCAAGTCAAGTCAAGTCAAGAGTTTTATTTGTCACGGCATACGGATATACAATGAAATGCGGGTGGTCTTGCCCGCAACAATGTGCAATTGGTACAACATATAACATATAATAGAATGCAATACAAAAAAAATTTGCAATAAATTTGTGCAATAACAGGTAGCAGGTAACAATAAATTTGTGCAATAACGGGTAACAGTTAACAGTTAACAGTAGTAGTAATAGTAGTGCAATACACTGTTACTGTTGCTAATACTAATTTAAAGTGGCCTTTCCTTTTGGCAATAAGTGAGGGTGCGTGCGGCCTGAGTGTGTGCCCGCTCATGCTAAAGTGTTACAGTGGTACTCAATGTTCATTGTTCAGGACTCTGATGGCCTGGGGGAAGAAGCTGAGCCTAAGCCTCTCTGTCCTAGTAGCTGGGGTTCGCAGGCGTCTGCCTGACCTCAGCAGCTGGAACAGGCTGTTATTGGGGTGGTGAGGGTCTTTCATTATCCTGCAGGCTCTGGATTTGCACCTCTTGTTGTATAGAACCTGCAGGGGAGGTAGTGCAATACCCGTGGTACGCTCGGCTGAGCGCACCACTCTCTGTAGGGCCTTCTTGTCTTGTGCCGTGCTGTTTCCATACCAGGCAGTGATGTTTCCAGTCAAGATGCTCTCTACAGCTCCTGAGTAGAAGGACTGGAGTATCTTCCCCGATACTCTGAACTTCCTTAACTGTCTCAGGTGGTAGAGGCGCTGTTTGGCCTTCTTTACTACTGTGTCTATGTGTGTTGACCATGTCAGATCCTCTGAGATGTGGACCCCCAGGTACTTAAAGCTGCTCACCCTGTCCACGGTAGCCCCGTTAATCATCAGTGGTGTGTGTGTCTCCTGCTGTCCTCTCCTATAATCCACGATCAGCTCCTTGGTTTTACCAATGTTCAGGAGCAGGCTGTTGTCCTGGCACCAGCGTTCCAGTACCTCAACCTCCTCCCGGTAGGCCTTCTCGTCGTTGTTCGAGATCAGCCCCACCACCACCGTGTCGTCTGCGAACTTCACTATGGAGTTGGAGCTGAACTTGGCCACACAGTCATGTGTGTAGAGTGAGTACAGCAGGGGGCTTAGAACACAGCCCTGGGGGGACCCGATGCTCAGGGTGATGGTGTTGGAGGTCTGACCCCCCACCCTGACCGCCTGGGGTCTTTCACTCAGAAAGTCCAGTACCCAGGCGCTCAGGGCGGAGCTCAGACCCAGCTCGATCAGCTTGTCCACCAGTCTGGTGGGGACTATGGTGTTGAACGCTGAGCTGTAGTCAATGAACAACAGTCTCACATAGCCCCCCTTCTGACGGTCAAGGTGGGAGAGGGTGCTGTGCAGTACCTGGGAGACCGCGTCGTCAGTGGACCTGTTTGTCCTGTATGCAAATTGCATAGGGTCCATATCACTGGGGAGGGAGGCACAAATGTGGTCCTTGACCAGCCTCTCAAAACATTTCATGACCACAGAGGTGAGTGCCACCGGTCTGTAGTCATTTGGACATGTTGGGGAGGGTTTCTTCGGTACAGGGATGATGGTAGACATCTTGAAGCAGGCAGGGACCACCGACTCCGCCAGGGATTGATTAAATATGGCGGTGAACACCGGGGCAAGCTGGTTGGCACAGGACTTAAGTATGCGTCCTGTTATACCATCTGGGCCAGCAGCCTTCCTGGTGTTCACCTGCATAAATGCTCTTCTCACACTGTGTACCGTCAATGAGAGAGCGTCCCCCCCCCCCGCGGATGCCCCCCCCCCCCTCCACAACAGCCGGCGCACCAGTGACGTCACTAGCCGTTGGGCTAGCAGTGCCACTGTTTGCACCAAACCGCGCATAGAAGGTGTTGAGCTGGTCCGCAAGGGAGGCGTCATCGCTCCCCATTGAGGGGGCGCTGACTTTGTAGTCAGTTATAGCCCTCAGTCCCTGCCATAAGCCTCTTGTGTCATTCTGTGCCATTTGTGCCTCCATCTTGTCGGCATACGTCCTCTTAGCAAGTTCGACAGCCTTGCGCAGAGTGTAGACTGTTGTCTTGTACTCTTCCATGTTTCCTGACTCTCTGCCCCGGTTATAAGCAGTGGTGCGAGAGTTCAGGGCTGCTCTGATGGTACTGTCCACCCATGGTTTCTGGTTTGGGAACACCCTCGCCTTCTTTGTGGGGACGATACTATCAGCCAGTGTTGTTATGAATGACACTACAGCGTCTGTGAAATCGCTGACGTCACTGTTACTCCTCCTGAACATTCCCCAGTCGGCGTCATCTAGTGCGTCCTGAAACGTGGCCTCTGATTGGTCGTCCCATTTTTTTACCTCACGTGACACGACGGCGTCACGTGATCTCTGTTTATACGCTGGGACCAAAAAGATGGCGGCATGATCCGACGTGTTTGTTGCTCCCGCTAATGGTGGAGCCGGTGCATGTTAAGGTGTTAAAGAAGACGTGTCCAGCCCATGGGGACATTAACGTGTGTTGTCGGGCCTTACAAATACATTTGATTTTATTTGATTTTAAATGTTTACATGAAGACACCGACCTGATTCCTGAGCTGTTGCTCCAGCTTCTGGACGGCTTGTGTCTGGATCTCCTTGTAGTCCAGGTCTCTCTCTGCCTGCAGACGGTTAACCATGTCACAACCACACTAAAGAAGGTTAACCCTTTCACTACCACACTACAGAAGGTTAACCCTTTCACTACCACACTACAGAAGGTTAACCCTTTCACTACCACACTACATAAGGTTAACCCTTTCACTACCACACTACAGACGGTTAACCATTTCACTACCACACTGCAGATGGTTAACCATTTTACTACCACATACAGAAGGTTAACCCTTTCACTACCACACTACAAACGGTTAACCATTTCACAACCACACTAAAGAAGGTTAACCCTTTCACTACCACACTAAAGCAGGTTAACCCTTTCACTACCACACTACAGCAGGTTAACCCTGTCACTACCTTCTGTAGTGTGTTAGTGAAAGGGTTAAACAAGGCCAGAAAAACAAAAGCGGTGCAGAATGAGTCCCACCTGGACCATCTTGGCCTGCAGGGTCTGCTGCTGCTGAAGCAGCTGCTGCCTCAGACCGCTGACCACCTGCTTGAAGCCATCCACCTGACATTTCTTATCGCCGTCTATTAGTAACTCTGGAAAACAAGACCATTGAAAAGAAGAAAAGAAGAGAAACTGGGATCAGGTGCTTTGGTGACGCAGCAGGGTACAGCCACCAGGCTCAAATGTAGACTTATAAATGTTATACTCATCACTGCTAGGTCCGCTAAGGATGGTTGACTTATAGATCTCATACTAATCACCGCTAAGGATGGTTGACTTATAGATCTCATACTAATCACCGCTAAGGATGGTTGACTTATAGATCTCATACTAATCACCACTAAGGATGGTTTGACTTATAGGTCTAATACTCATCAGCACTAAGGATGGTTGACTTATAGATCTCATGCTCATCACCACTAAGGATGGTTGACTTACGGATCTCATACTCATCTGTAAATGACCACCAAGGGTCAAGATGCCTATCATCTTTATTATCAGTAAGCTTTAATTCATCTAGAGATGATCAACATTTTCTTTATTAGTTTATAATGTTAAACTTTCAATTTAGGAACTGTGTGTTAATATCTCAGTTGCAGCATATGCACTTTCCGTTAGTGTCCACATGGGGGCAGAGCTCGTCTTTTCTATAGTATAAAGGTTGTCACAAGATCCTGTTTGTTCTCAGGAGACCTGTAAACAATGCAGGAAGTAACCACGTAGAGAACGTCGGAGCAGACAGCAAACTATCTAGAGTACCATAACCTTACTTAAGAAATTAACACCCCTTGGTAAAGCGGATTAAGGTACGTTGAACACTAAAATGTGTATTATTATTACTGGAGATGTCTATATATTTTGCGTGTTGTAGACGTGTTGTCATGGTCAGGGCCCGGGCCTTCCTCTGCCCCCATCTTGCCGCGCCCATATATGGGCAGCTTCCTGCTGCAGCATTCCCACGCTGCCAGACGAGCGTGCCATACCACTGAAGAAGGACATTAGTCCGAAACATGTCTGCTTTGATTCAGGCTGCCAATTAAAAAAACATTGAACCTGTGAGTGCTGGTCCGGCTACCCTGCTTTGTTATACTGTGTTGTAGACGTGTAAAGTGGTGCACTGACTGATTCGGTTCTAATCAGAGCACCTGCTGCCGAACACGTAACGTTACTTATTAGTTTCCCTAAATGCCTTTTTGTTACGAAAGACGAGTTCACCCTTGATATCGTTAAGTTAAAATGTTTGTTTGAATGCATTATGAGCTTTGTTGTGGTTCTGTGAACTATATAACTAATTGTTTATGTTATTTGTGTTTTTGACTGTTATAGTTTTCACAATGAAACCACGGTGCAACGAAGACTAAAGAAAAGTGATACAGTGCTGAAAAGCTAAATGCAAAGAAAAGAGAAAATAAAATAAAAGCATCTGTATGAAACATAACCACATCATTATTTGTACATCATGCCGGGGGGCAGTTACAGTGAAAACTTACCCCATCAGTGAGTAAAACCATACTCTGAAGAGGATCAAATGTGAGTAAAACCATACTCTGAAGAGGATAAATGTATTATGAAGACCTTACGCTGAAGAGGATAAATGTATTATGAAGACCTTACTCTGAAGAGGATAAATGTATTTTGAAGACCTTACTCTGAAGAGGATACATGTATTTTAAAGACCTTACTCTGAAGAGGATAAATGTATTATGAAGACCTTACTCTGAAGAGGATGCATGTATGATGAGAAGGAAGAATAAACCTACGGATTGATTAACCCTGTGCTGTCTGGTATCCACCAGCAATTCCACGGATGTGTGGCAACTCCTGAATATTTAATTAACCCTGTGCTGTCTGGTATCCACCAGCAATTCCATGGATGTGTGGCAACTACTGTATATTTAATTAACCCTGTGCTGTCTGGTATCCATCCCAGCAAGGGGAACTCCACAAACATGGGAACTCTCTAACTCTTCCCCCCCCCCCCTCTCCCCCCCTCCCCCCCCCCCCCCCCCCCCTCCCTCCCCCTTCTCTCTGAGTACCCGTCTCCTGGCGCTGACCAAGGTGATGGATGCCTCGGGGTCTTGGCCAAGCTTGTAGTGACTGCTCTACATGCACCTCCGAGGCCTTGGATCAGCTATTCACCGCCGTCTGTCCGTGGTCCTGTCAACTGATTAACAGACTGTTAACAGATTAACAGTCAACGCGGTTTCATTGCTGGGTTAAGTACTTCTATTCTATTCACATAATACGCTTACTTCATATATCTACTCCATTCACATATATGCCTACCACTTGTATCTATTGCTATGTCCGCCTACTACAATCTCATGAGCTGTCTAACGCCTGTCCCGTCTCCCTGTCTTCCTATGACTTGCTGTCCTGGAGTATTGACCGGAGTGTTGGACGTCCCGTGACGAAGGCCGGGAGATTGCGACCCCCTCTGCGTGCCCCCCTGTCTCCGGAGGTCTCGTAGTGGTGACCGGAGTGCCGGATGTCCCGCGATGATGTCGAGGAGTCCGCGACCCTCTCTGCGCCACCCCCTATCTCCCTGTCTCCGGCTGTCCCTGAGCAACGACCGGAGTGTTGAATGTCCCGTGACTAAGACGGGGAGGACGTGACCCTCTTTGCGCCGCCCCTGTGCCTCAAATAGATCCGCTATCAACTCTATCTTTAATCTTTCAAAATGTTCAGTTGCTATCGCTATTTGCTCTATCTTTAATTTTTCAAAATGTACAGTTGCTATTGCATGCACTCATCTGTGTTTCACCACACACATGAGTGCATGCTTACCAACTGTCCGTCTGCAACACTACTATCACCAACATCTAAGAAGGGAGATCCCCCCTTGAATGGCCCTTCTAAGGTTTCTCTCCTCCACACCGCCTGTGGAGCTTTTTTCCCTATTGTTAGGTTTTAGTGAGTTTTTCCTTACCTTCGCGTGGGGTATGTCTGGGAGTGCTTGCATTCTTTCATTTATTTGCATTCATCTAAAAAATGTTTGGACCCTATTGTGTTCTTGTTCTGTTCTTGACTTATTGTTATGTTGTCTTCTTGACTTGTTTAAAGAAGACCTGTACGGCCCATGGGGACATTAACGTGTGTTGTCGGGCCCTATAAATAAATTTGATTTGATTTGATTTGATTTGATGCCAGTTATTTATTGACATTTTAGATTTGTGTGATCGAACACAATGTCAGTCCAAGCAGACAATGCTGGCAACCTCTTAGAAATGGAACATAACAGGACAGGTGCTTGCAAAAGAACTCTAACAGAGAAAGGAAAGGAGAATCGTGAGGTGGAAGATAAGAAAAATGAGAACGCTTTTAACAAGGCTTATCACACCTGGAAGAAGATAGCAAAGGAAGCCAGAGGGAAACTGAGAACCTTCTATCCGACAGAAGAACTTGATAAATTAAAACAAGACATTCAAACAAGTCGTGACCTAGTAAATAGTGTGTATGAGTACATTTTACGTAATCATGCCACAACTCCCGAGATCGCAAATAAAATGGACGCCTGTATCCAGCTGACGACAGACACTCAAGAGCTTGTGTGTAAACAACTGGAAACAAAATAAGAAGATTTTAATGAAAGGCTTGAGAGGGATAGAGTGAGAATAGCTCTGAACAAAGAGGAGAACAGGTCTGTCTATGGTCACACAAATACTGAAACAATTGACTCTCAGCGATCCAAGTTGTCAAGCAGGTGGATGGAAGCTGAACTCGCAGCTAAAGTGGAAGAGGTGAAGGCCATCCAAGTGATACAGGCTCAGCAAACAAGTCTCCTCCAACTAGAGGGGGATGAGGCAGCCATGCTAGTGGAAATGGAGAAGATGAAGGTGGCGAGTCGACGTAGGCTAGAGACGGAAAGGATGAAGCTACAGCAGCTACAAGCAGAAAAAGAAGTCCAGGTAGCAGCAGCCTGAGTGAGGGCATACAGTTCTGGAAGTGATCTAGACAACCAAGAAGAAGAAGACACTGACCATGAAATAAATACTGCTCACCAAAACCCTGAATATAGTGCTCCGCTACATCCTACATCATTCCAACGTCAAGCACTTCCTGGAGAAACTGCAAACCAAGAGGCCTTCAGTCTAGCCGAAGCAATCACAAGTGCATTAAGCATGAACCGCCTACCTACACCAGAACCAACAATATTCAACGGCGACCCCATGAAATTTGTTGATTGGAAAATGTTTTATATGAAAATGTACCTTACTGGAGAAGCTTGTAAGTCTGTCGAGGGATTCTTTTACAGAGACTCCGAAGAAGCATATAAATGTGCCTGGAGAGTCTTGGAAGAAAGGTATGGGAACCCCTTCATTATACAAAAGGCGTTCAGAGACAAGCTCATGAGATGGCCTAAGATAAACACAAACGATCCTTCTGGCGCTCCAAGAGTTTGCAGACTTCCTACAGGGATGCACAGAGGCGATTCCACATGTCCGAGGGCTGGCCATCTTGGATGACTGTGAAGAGAACCACAAGCTGCTCAAGAAACTACCTGAGTGGATTGTGCGAAGATGGAGCAGGATCGTCGTAGAAGAGCTAGACAAGTCTGGAAGCTATCCAAGTCTTGCACACTTTTCAAGATTTCTGAACAAAGAGGCCCGAATAGCCTGTAACCCCATCCCCTCCCCACTACTGTTGAGCTCCAAAGCCTCAGACGAGAGGTTTCCCAAGAGAGCCAGAGCGTTAAATACAAGCACTCACATGAAGAACAACACCGTAGAAACACAGTACTCACCCTATAGAGCAAGACCACCTTGCCCCATCTGCAAAAAATTGAATCATGGCATTACTACATGCACCAACTTCGCATCAAGGTCTATAGAAGATAAGAGAACATACATCTACCAAAATCACCTCTGCTTTGGATGCCTGAGGAAGGGACACTCCAGCAAGGACTGTAAACGGCGACATACCTGCAACACCTGCAACCGTCGTCATCCAACGTGTCTGCACGAAGAGAGGTCACAAGTGCCAGAGACAACCCAGAGTGGCACATCTACTGCAAACTACCGGAGCCAAGAAGTCCACAAAGTCATGTCTCACACTACAACCCGATGTGCTTCTGCCACCTCAAGCATTGTCCCAGTCCTTGTGTCTTCAGTTCAAGAGCCACAGATAACGGTGCTCACTTATCCACTACTCGACACACAGAGTGATTCAACGTTTATCTTAGAAGACATGCTTGAGGAGTTAAGTGTGGAAAGTCAACCCGTGAAGCTGAGACTCAGTACAATGACTGCTGTAAATACAGTTATAACCAGCAAGAGTATCAGCGGCCTACAAATCCGAGAACTCCATTCTGCAAACAACATCAGAGTACCACAAGCCTACACTCGTAGCTTCATCCCAGTGGACAAATCCTACATTCCAACTGGCAAAACAGCGCTACAGTGGCCTCACCTCAAGCACCTCGTAAACAAGTTACCATCACTTCTAGACTGTGAAGTGGGTGTTAATAGGATGTGATTGTCCCTCAGCGCTAGCTCCACTCGAAGTCATCACAGGCTGTGAAAACGAACCCTTTGCACAGTGAACAGAGCTTGGCTGGAGCATAATAGGCTCATCTAACCCTCATTTGGACAGACAAGGGAGCCAGAGCTTCGTACATAGAGTTGCAGTAAAATAAATACCAGCCCTGTCTACAACAGATGTCCTGAGAGCCCTTGAGTCGGACTTCTCTGAAAGGAACTACGAGGACAAGTACGTGTCTCAAGATGTTCGCTTCATACAATTTCTCAGTGACCACATCAGACAGAAAGAAGATGGACACTACGAGATGCCTCTACCTTTCAAGGGTAGCAGCCCACCATCCCTACCAAACAACAAGAGACTAGCTACAGTCCGCCTCCAGTGTCTAAAGAAGCTAAAGACATATAAAGAGTATCACGAACGCTATAAGACTTTCATGAAAGACATCATCGAGAAAGGTGACGCAGAACTAGACCATACAACTTCATATGGAGAGACTGCTTGGTACCTTCCTCATCACGGCATTTACCACCCTAAAAAGCCTGGCAAGCTAAGGGTCGTGTTTGACTGCTCAGCTAAATTCTGTGCAGTTTCCCTAAATGACTGCCTACTGACTGGTCCGACTTAATTAACTCCCTAATAGGAGTTCTATGTCGCTTCAGAAAGGAAGACGTGGCCATAATCTGCGACGTGGAAAGAATGTTCCACCAGTTCTTCGTCACCCCTGACTCTCGAAAATACCTCAAGTTCCTGTGGTGGAAGGAAGGCGATTTGGAAACAGAAACACAGGAATACAGGATGGCAGTTCACCTCTTTGGAGCTGCTTCGTCTCCTGGATGTGCCAACTTCGGCCTAAGGTACATGGCACACCAACACAGAGAAGACTACCCATCAGCCTCAACCTTCATTGAGAAGAACTTTTACGTTGATGATGGGTTAGCCAGCGTTTCATCAGTCGAAGAAGCCAAGAAACGAATCATCGAGGCACAAAAGTTGTGCAAACGAGGAGGCCTAGGCCTCCACAAATTCAACTCCAACCATAAAGACGTCATCGACTGTGTGAAACCCTCAGAAAGAGCCACAATCACTGACCCTCTCGAACTTAAGCTGGAAGCGACCCCAACTGCGCATGCACTTGGCCTCCAGTGGTCTATAGAAAATGACACCTTCAGCTTCAATGTCAACATGAAAGACCAGCCTTCAACCCGTCGAGGAATCCTCTCAATCATCGCCTCTCTTTATGACCCACTTAGGTTTGTTGCCCCATTCACCCTAAGCGGAAAACGCATACTCCAGGAACTATGCCGCAGAGGCATAAGATGGGATGATCCACTGCCATATGACATAAAGCCACAGTGGGAGGAGTGGAAGATCGGGCTATATAAATTAAAGGAATTTACGATCCCTAGATGCTACCACCCACATGACTTCGGCAACATCATCAGAACAGAACTGCATCACGTTGCTGATGCCAGCAGCATGGGGTATGGCGCTTGTTCCTACCTTAGGTACAAAAATTACAAAGACACAGTGGACTCCAGTCTTGTGATGGCTAAAGCAAGAGTCGCACCCACAAAAGTCTCAAGCATCCCACAACTCGAGTTCTCAGCGGCAGTGGTCGCAACCAGAATGAGTGTGTTGCTGAAAAGTGAACTGCAGATGAAGATCGATGAAGAGTTCTTCTTGACAGATTCAGAAGTACTTCTGGGCTACATCAACAATGAGGCAAGAAGGTTCCATGTGTTCGTCGCGAACAGAGTCCAACTGATAAGAGAAAACACTGATCCAAGTAAATTACATTATGTCGATACAGCGGATAACCCTGCAGATCATGCCTCTAGAGGCCTTCAAGCATTTCACATTCCTTCAACAAACTGGATGTCAGGTCCTACATTTCTCTGGGAGCAAGAAGTGCATCCCAAACTGAACCCCTCCGCAGAGCTACTCGTCGGCGATCCTGAAGTTAAGGCCGTCCAAGCTTTCACAACCAAAGTCAACAACTGCACAGACATTCTTATTCGCCTAAGTCAGATCTCTTCATGGTCAAATATCCTGAAAGTAGTCGCAAGAATCAAGAGGCTGGGATCTAAAAAAGTACACAACACCGAACTGGTGACCGTCGAAGAACGAGAGAGAGCTGCTGAAATAGTGATCAAGCTCGTCCAGCAGCAAGCCTTCTCTCAAGAAATTAAGATACGCCAGAAAGGAGATGTTCTTCCAAGTTCAAGCGCTCTTCATTCCCTTGATCCAATTCTGCATAGAGAACTTCTTTGTGTGGGTGGAAGATTGAGACACTCATCCCTCAGTCAAGAAATGAAACATCCCATCATTTTGCCAAAGGACAGCCATATCACCAAGCTAATTACGGCTCACCACCACGCCCAAGTTTGTCACCAAGGCCGAAGTCAAACTCAAATGGAATTGAGAATTGGTGGGAGCAAAATAGTGGCCAAGCTGATTCACAATTGTGTGGGATGCAGGAAACCCCCGACGACCTACTGAAGAACAGCAAATGGCTGAACTCCCTAAAGACCGCGTGGAAGACTCACCGCCCTTCTCATACAGTGGCATGGACTGCTTCAGCCCTTTCCTGATTAAAAAGGCACGGAAGGAATACAAAAGCTATGGCCTGATACTAACTTGCCTGGCTTCACGAGCTGTCCACATCGAGATGCTTTATGAAGACTTATCAACATACGCATTCATTAACGCCTTGAGATGCTTCATCAGCCTCAGAGGAGCTGTTCGCCAACTTCATTGCGACCACGGTACTAACTTCGTGGGAGCTAGAAACCAGTTTAAAGAAGCACTCAAACAATGTGACACCAGGTTACTGGAAATCTTTCTAGCAGAAAAACAGTGTGAATTCGTCTTCAACGCTCTATCCGCCAGCCATGCAGGTGGTGTCTGTGTCAAATCAGGACTGTAAGAAATATGCTGAACGCCACTATTGCTCTGTGTCCAGGCAGACTCGATGACGTCTCCCTTAGAACACTATTCTATGAAGCTACAGCTATTGTAAACAGCTGACCACTGACAGTAGATGGTATCAACAACCCCATGGCACTAGAACCCTTAACATCAAACCACCTCATCATGATGAAGTCTAAAGTCGCTCTTCCACCCCCTGGGAGATTTGTTAAAGAGGACATGTACGCAACCAGGAGATGGCGCAGAGTCCAGTACCTAATCAAACAATTCTGGAGCCGCTGGAAGAAGGAATACCTCCTGAACATTTCCACACGTCAGAAGTGGCATGTACTCCGGCGCAACCTCAAGGTGAACGACATAGTCATCCTCAAGGACAGCAACCTTCCAAGAAGCCAGTGGCAACTAGGTAGAGTCGTCGAAGCCACTCAAGAGAGCGACGGTCTAGTACGTCGAGTAAAAATACAGACTGGGGAGCGAAAAGATCGCTCTACCAGACCTTCAGTCCTCGAGCGACCGATCCAGAAATAGGTACTCCTCCTCAAGAGTAATTAGTACAGAGACACTTGAATTGTACTATTTGATTTGTTATTACGCATAAGCTAAGTGATCTGTTATGTGAAGTCTAAAAAATCCTGTATGACTAATTAATTCTTTCTAAACTGTGCTTATCCATCATAGCAGGATTTGGTGGGAGTGTAAATGACCACCAATGGTCAAGATGCCTATCATCTTTATTATCAGTAAGCTTTCATTTATTTTCTTTATTAGTTTATAATGTTAAACTTTCTATTTAGAAACTGTGTGTTAATATCTCAGTTGCAGCATATGCACTTACCGTTAGTGTCCACATGGGGGCAGAGCTCGTCTTTTCTATAGTATAAAGGTTGTCACAAGATCCTGTTTGTTCTCAGGAGACCTGTAAACAATGCAGGAAGTAACCACGTAAAGAATGTCGGAGCAGACAGCAAACTATCTAGAGTACCATAACCTTACTTAAGAAAATGACACCCCTTGGTAAAGCGGATTAAGGTACGTTGAACACTAAAATGTGTATTATTGTTACTGGAGATGTGTATATATTTTGCGTGTTGTAGACGTGTTGTCATGGTCAGGGCCCGGGCCTTCCTCTGCCCCCATCTTGCCGCGCCCATATATGGGCAGCTTCCTGCTGCAGCATTCCCACGCTGCCAGACAAGCGTCAATCAGCGCGGTTGTGAGGGATTCCCTCATCAAGCAGCCCCTATATCACCCGACGGATCCTGTCGTCCCTCGTCGCAGTGTTAAACTGCCTACCTAGGTACGACGACTCAACCTGAAGACCTGCTAGACCTGCTCTTGTGATTATTCCTTCTCTAATCTTGTCTCTCTTGTGCCCAGGACCCCCGCTCCAGCGCACCTTCCTGCCTGGATATCTCGTGCTGCACAAGGAGTGCTCCTGCTCTCTCTCGACACAAGACCTGTGTCCTCTGCCCACATCTGCACTGGGAGTGCACCTGTCCTCATTCCCCCCAAGAACATTCTAACCCCTGTCTGTTGCACATTCCTGATGTAAACTCTGTCTGCTTGGGGAAATACAATTAAAGAACCCTAAACCGCTCCATTCTCTCTCCTCCTGTGTTTGCTATTGGGCTCCGCAAGAACCCCCTCCTCACACGTGTAAAGTGGTGCACTGACTGATTCGGTTCTAATCAGAGCACCTGCTGCCGAACACATAGCGTTACTTATTAGTTTCCCTAAATGCCTTTTTGTTATGGAAGACGAGTTCACCCTTGATATCGTTAGGTTAAAATGTTTGTTTGAATGCATTATGAGCTTTGTTGTGGTTCTGTGAAATATATAACTAATTGTTTATGTTATTTGTGTTTTTGACTGTTATAGTTTTCACGATGCAAACACGATGCAAACACCGTGCAACCACAGTGCAACGAAGACTAAAGAAAAGTGATACAGTGCTGAAATGCTAAATGCAAAGAAAAGAGAAAATAAAATAAAAGCATCTGTACGAAACATAACCGCATCATTATTTCTACATCATGCTGGGTGGCAGTTACAATGGTTGAATATAGGTCTAATACTCATCACCGTTAAGAATGGTTGACTTACGGATCTCATACTCATCGGGGTGGCGGCGCTGCATGTGGTTCTGCAGGAAGGAGGGATGCAGGAAGGAGGGATTCATGAAGGCTTTTTCACAATATGGACACTAAAGGGAAAAATAAAAAGATTGGTTTTAATATGCAGGCTTTTATTTTTAAAGGTGCACTATGCCATTTCGAGGGAAAGGGATTTGTCCACATTTGCATAACCTGCAATTAGTGCACAAAACACATTTACTGTACATGTAATCCTTAGAATGATTGTATCATATTTCATCATAAATCAAAACAAAATCCTTTTGAGGCACTGTGAACCAAACGTGAGCCTTCTTTGAATGTTTGTAAACAACCGCAGTGAAACTTTTCAGGCAGATTTTCTAGCTTTAAACAGTGTTCCAGGGACCCAGTTTTCCTCTGACCGTTTGTTTATTGAGTTATGAAAACACACCATATAGCATCAGCTCCCTCCTCAAGAAAGCACAGCAGAGGATGTACTTCCTGTGGTAGCTGAAGAAATTCAACCTGCCAAAGACGATGATGGTGCACTTCTACACAGCCATCATTGAGTCCATCCTCACCTCACCAAGGGGTGAAAAATGGTAAAATCGGCCATTTTGAAATCCAAAACAATGTAGGTAGGAGTTATCCGATTAGAAAAATAATCCCATATTTGAATTCCCCACAAAAAAACACGTATTTTAGACACCCCACTCGATTGATTTTCCAAAAAAAAAAAAGTATGGCCCGCCCTAATGGTACGCTGCAGCCACAGCCAAAGGCAGGCTGCAGCGTGTCATCCACTCTGCTGAGAAGGTGATCGGCTGCAATATGCCATCTCTCCAGGACCTGTACGCCTCCAGAACTCTGAAGCGTGCATGTAAGATTGTGGCCGACCCCTACCACCCCGGTCACAACCGGTTTGAGTCACTCCCCTCTGGCAGGAGGCTGCGGTCCATTAGGGCCAAAACCTCACGCCACAAGAACAGTTTCTTCCCCTCTGCAGTGAGCCTCATCAACAAGGCTCAGGACCCTACACACCCTACTGGACTATATACTTGCCCACTGTATTGTATAATTGACCACATCTGCCCAGTTGCACAGCCCTGGCCTACTCCTATTTTATTTTTTACTTATAATTGTACTATATCTATCTATTGAGCTATATTTAATTTAGTTTATATCCCACATCATTTTATTCAACCTCTTATCCTTCGTGCACCCCACTAAAACACTGCACACGGTGTACCCTTTGGGACGTTTTATGTCCCATGTACTTTACATGTAATATATATATATTTACTTATGAATTTCTTTAAAAAAAAATTATGAATACCATTATTAACTTCAGTCCTCAACATACATATAAAATATTCATTCATTTTCAGGATTTTAACCCCTTAAATACCAGTTTGTGTGATTGATGCGTGGCTTATTTTCAAGACAAAAAACACTAAGGGTTAATTATTTTCCATCCCATAAATGCTAATGTAAAAAAAATTCTGGTGGGATTATGAGAGCCTGGAGTGTCGAAGATTGGCAAAAAAAATAAGTTTGATACATAAAAATGTTTTGTGCAGTGACACAGTGTAAAAAACGTCCCTATTGACTCCCATGTTAAACAAGTTTTTTGAAAACGACGCCATTGCAGATTGAATTTAGATTTTTATACTTTTTTTCATCTAGGCCCCTGGGCATTTACATATGCATGATTACTCATTTTTTTCAAGATGGCCGCATTGCGTCATCTATTTCCGGCAGCCACAGCTTGTGTGTTTACTGCTTATATCCTGCATACCGTTCAAAAAATATTTTGATCTAAAATTATTTGAGAATGTTTTATGGAGGTCTTAGTGTGGTGTGCATGTGTGTGTTGAGAAATGAATGTGTATGCATGTGGTCATTTGCAGCCATTATGTGAAAATGGCTAGTACACTGTACTAGTAATGCTAGTACTGTAATGGCTAGTTTTCACATGGCGCACACACACACACACACACACACACACACACACACACACACACACACACACACACACACACACACACACACACACACACACACACACACACACACACACACACACAGTGCATGTGAATGGCACACACACACACACTGTAGACACACACACACACACTTCATCCACCTGAGACAATTTAGCAGTATCGGATTTCACAAAAGGACTGCATTGTGTGGCTGTAGACACACACACACAATACTGTAGACACACACAGATTGTATACACACACACACACACACAAATCGCTGACGGATCCATGACGCATACAACAGGAGCATTTGGATTGGTTCGTGACCAGAGCTCATTTGGTATGCCACGCCTCTTGTTTTCCTGAAAGCACTTCCTATCTGAGCACATGCCTCTGCATGCTCAGTGAATGCTGAGTGAAATCCGATACCGTGTACTAGTATCACTGTGTGGGGGAAGGACCGTGCTTTGTTTACACAAGTGCACTGCCAATCGAGTGCTTAGCGATCTCTCTGTGTGTGTGTGCGTGTGTGCGTGCGTGCGTGTGTGTGTGTACGGACTGGAGCATCACCCACCCCTCCCCCGACACACAGGCCTCAGAGCGAGCAATACAAATGGATTTTCACATAATGCCTGCGTTTTGACATTTGCAGCCATTTTCACATAATGGCTGCAAATGACCACATGCATACACATTAATTTCTCAACACATGCATGCACACCACACTAATGTCGCTTTCACATATAGTTTTGGTGGACTCGGTGCGGTTCTGGGGGTGAAGTTGCAACATTGTTGCATTCTTCATTTGGTTCGCCTGCTTTCACACAGATATCTGTCAGGCGGACCGAGACCTTCTGAACAATGTCACGCGGTCGAAAAGGGCGCTTGTCTATTGGACAGTGGAAATGTGTGTGTGGTTGCGATCCCGTGTGTGCGCGCGCGCGCGTGTGTGTGTGTCTGTGTGGACTGCGAGTCCTCCAGATCAGCGGAGCCGAGTTTTGACATGGCATTGATCCATTGTTCTATTGAAGCACATTACCACCATCCTCTCGCTAAACAACTTGTAGACCACAGTGTTTTTATGAGTGCCCACAAGTAGCTGTTTTATTAATAATATAATAAGCTGCGCGCCTCGGTAATAATAATAAGCCGCGTTTTTTCTTCCTTCTTCCCAAGATGCACAGATATATATAGATAGATAGATAGATAGATAGATAGATAGATAGATAGATAGATAGATAGATAGATAGATAGATAGATAGATAGATAGATAGATAGATAGATAGATAGATAGATAGATAGATAGATAGATAGATAGATAGATAGATAGATAGATAGATAGATAGATAGATAGATAGATAGATAGATAGATAGATAGATAGATAGATAGATAGATAGATAGATAGATAGATAGATAGATAGAGAGATTCGATGCAGTGTGCTTGTTTTGCAGTGAGTGCTGCGAGCAGTGGTAATAATAATCACTTCCTATATTTGGTTCGCATTTGGTTCGATGAAGCCGAACCGAGACCTACGTTTTCAGGCGGACCAGAGTTCGACTGTTTGGTCCGCGAACCGAGTTCGACGCGCATTCACACAGACCCGAAAAACCGGACTATCGAATTCTGGTCCGAAAGTCCGGACCAAACAGCCCCTGTGTGAAAGCGACCTAAGACCTCCATAAAACATTCTCAAATCATTTTAGATAAAAACATTTTTTGAACTGCATTATAATAATAATAATAATAATAATAATAATAATAATAATAATAATAATAATAATAATAATAATAATAATAATAATAATAATAATAATAATAATAATAATAATAATAATAATAATAATAATAATAATAATAATAATAATAATAATAATAATAATAATAATAATAATAATAATAATAGATTGAATTTGTAATGCACTTTTTGTTCGCTGGGATCCCAAAGTGCTACACTACAGGGTTAAAACATAGTTAAAAAAAGATATATAGTTATTAGTAAAACAAATAAAGTAAAATACAGAATAAAAATGAGATAAAAATAGAACATAGTTAATTAAAACATAGTATAAACAGACAATTTAAAAACAACAGCACAAGAAAATTTAAATAAAAAGCTAACAGTCAAAGGCCTTTTTGAACAGGTAGGGTTTCAGGCCTGCTTTAAAAGAGTCCAGGCTCTGTGGTGCCCTCAGCTGGATGGGGATGCTGTTCCACAGGCGTGGTGCAGCCGTGCAGAAGACGAAGACTGGGCACCTCATCGGTCAAGGACGAATCATATTCACGCTGCCAGAACGAGATCACGGAAGACTTTGTTGACAATACCAGTGGACATTTTTGTTAGACTAAGTTTGGATGCCGAGAAGAACTTGAACTGTTGTAGACAACAATTGTTTTTGAGATACATCAAGTGTTTTTAAGAGCAACTATTGATTGATTTTGTCAATAAATATTCAGTCAAGAAGAATTTGAGCGAATGTTGGACATCCGTTCTTAACAAGAGTATTACTTCTGGTTTGAAACAACAACGCGAGTACCGGGTAACAGAAGAAGATACGTTAAGTGGCGCCGTGACCAGTCGGAGTGTTCTTGAACGCAACATCCATCTGATGATCTACGCTACAGATTTCAGGGTGAGTTACACGACCGCCCTGGGAAAAATGGCGCTGTGGTGGTTTAGTTGGCTTGTGCGGATTCGAAAGGCCGGAGCGTTGCTTGTGCGGTATGGCAGTGGGGTATGAGTCGTTCGGCCGTCTAGGGGAACTTAGCTGGTAAGGGAGACGCAGCTAGGATGTCAGAAATGGCTGTCTCTCTCGGCCTGGCTTGGGCTTCCCTAGACAGGGAGGTAATAGTTTATTTTTAGTGTGAGAACCAGGCTATTTTGCGGGATGATGATCTAGCCAAATAGGGTCAGTTGAGGGAAAGATTAGAGGCGCAAACGAGTGATGTAGAAATATCACAGAATAGGTGGTCGATGTAGGACCGTGAGGCGAGGGTCAGAAGTACGAATCTGGAAGCTGAACAGATACCCTGTGCAGTATAATGCAGTATCACAGTTGACGCGGGCAGGAGTGTGTTAAGAGGAAGGGATACGAGGGGCAAGATGAGTTAAGAAGAAGGGATGGTTCATGAGAAGTGGATGTTGCAGTGGCGGCCCGTGGGTGCTTCGCCACTAGGGGCGCTATACCAAACATTTTGCAAACATGTACAGTACCACGCAACAGACTCATGGCAAGACGTGAGCGATTCGACTCACGCTCACGGCAATGAATCGGCTCTTATGAACGAGTCGCTCAGCTGTTACTACAACAACACACAACCAGTCAAATAAAGTATAGTCTAGACTCTAATTCACAACTTGAAACACAATATATAAATAGAAAAGTTAGAAACAAAACTCGCTCCGTCTCCAAACACAGGCAGATCTCTCCCTCTCTCCTTCTCTCTCTCACACACAGCGCGACGTGGAATCGATTCGTTACACAATCAGACCTATTATATACCAAGAATAACTTCAGTATGAGTACAGGGCTGTACACATATTTTGCATATTGTTAAACGAGCCAAGGCTAGCTATTAAACTATCGATATGAATCGAAAATCTGGGACCCTGATGTAAACAAGACAAACGTCTTTCTCTGGTCTGCATCCCCTTAACAATTGTGTGTATTGAGCCGTACTGTATTGTACCCATTCTGCAATCTGTTAATAAAGTTCTCATTCATTCATTCATTCAAACATAGACGATATTGAACAAGCCATAATCCACGTATTTTCAATCCAAACGCGAGAGAGAGAGAGAGAGAGAGAGAGAGAGAGAGAGAGAGAGAGAGACTCACTGTTTAGTTGACACGTCCAGGGCAGGAGGGCTTGCCTTGATAAAGTAGTGTATCTGTTATGGTTTGTAACCGACCCCAATCGCACAACACAAGACAGGTATGATGGTTTGCCAAGAAACAGATATTTATTGAGAGACAGGGAAAAAGGGCACTGTCCCTTTAAGGGAGAACACAAATACAGGAATATAACAAGAGGGGAAAAACTAGGTGCCTTTAAGAGGCGGGCAGGAAAAGGGAACACTAAGGGAAGGTTAATGAACGCTAGGGGAAACATTAAAGGAACGCTAGGGGAAGGTTAAAGGAACACTAGGGGAAGGTTAAAGGAACACTAGGGGAAGGTTAAAGGAACAGAGGAACTAGAGACTAGGAGAAGTCGGGAAGGAGAGCTAGGGAACAGGAGAACTGGGGACTAGGAGAACTAGGGACAAGGAACTAGGAGGAACTAGAAGGGGAGAACTTGGGACCAGGAACTAGGTGGAACTAGAAAGGGGAGAACTAGGGACAGAGGGGACTGAGGCCCGCGGAGGCGGGCTGGGGAACAGGGAGGAACTGGGGACAGAGACCCGCGGAGGCGGGCTGGGGACAGGGAGGAACTGGGGACTGGTGGGAAAACATCTGGGCCGCTCTGCAGAACAGAGGAGAGGGTTAATATTCAAAAGGGAACAAACAGAGCAGATGCAGAACAGTCCAAGTAAACAAAGAAAACAAAGTAATAATATCTTCGTGTGACAAACACACAGGGGGAGATGTAATGTCCAAAAATACTATCTAAGTGAGAACAAAAACAGAGTGGGAGATGAAATGTCCAAACTACTAACTAAGTGAGAACTAACGGAGGCAATACGCTGGGTGAGTGACATCACAATCAAAACTCACCCAGGCGTATGCGTAATGGTAACAGGAACAGCAGCGGGACGGGGGCAAGAGGCACCACGCTGGGTGAGTGACATCACAATCAAAACTCACCCAGGCGTATGCGTAATGGTACAGGAAACAGCAGCGGGAACGGGGGCAAGAGGCATTACGCTGGGTGAGTGACATCACAATCAAAACTCACCCAGGCGTATGCGTAATGGTACAGGGACAGCAGCGGGGCGAGGGCATCGCCACCGGGTGGCTGGCTGTCCGAGCCGAGGAACAGAGTGCTGGAACAGCGGCGGTGGCGAGGGTGTCGTCCACCGGGTAGCCGACTGTCGGAGCCGAGGAACAGAGTGCTGGAACAGCGGCGGTGACGAGGGTGTCGTCCACCGGGTAGCCGCTGTCGGAGCCGAGGAACAGAGCGCTGGAACAGCGGCGGTGGCGAGGATGTCGTCCACCGGGTAGCCGCTGTCGGAGCCGAGGAACAGAGTGCTGGAACAGCGGCGGTGGCGAGGATGTCGTCCACCGGGTAGCCGCTGTCGGAGCCGAGGAACAGAGCGCTGGAACAGCGGCGGTGGCGAGGATGTCGTCCACCGGGTAGCCGCTGTCGGAGCCGAGGAACAAAGTGCTGGAACAGCGGCGGTGGCGAGGATGTCGTCCACCGGGTAGCCGCTGTCGGAGCCGAGGAACAGAGTGCTGGAACAGCGGCGGTGGCGAGGATGTCGTCCACCGGGTAGCCGCTGTCGGAGCCGAGGAACAGAGCGCTGGAACAGCGGCGCTGGAACAGCGGCGGTGGCGAGGATGTCGTCCACCGGGTAGCCGCTGTCGGAGCCGAGGAACAGAGTGCTGGAACAGCGGCGGTGGCGAGGATGTCGTCCACCGGGTAGCCGCTGTCGGAGCCGAGGAACAGAGTGGCGCGCCACACCTTGGTGTGCGCGTCGGAAACGAGAGACGCATCGGGGTGCGTCTGCGAGGAGGAGTGTGCCAAGCACGAGGATCCTTGGAAAATGCGCGTTGGAGACTGGAGAGCGTGCCAAGCCCTTGAAGATGCGCGTTGCGCGCTGGTGACTGGAGAGCGTGCCAAGCCCTTGCAGATGCGCGTTGCGCGCTGGTGACTGGAGAGCGTGCCAAGCCCGAAGGTCTAGGAGATGCGCGTCTGCGCGCTGGTCGGGAGAGCGTGCCAAGCTCGAAGGTCTAGGAGATGCGCGTCTGCGCGCTGGTCGGGAGAGCGTGCCAAGCTCGAAGGTCTAGGAGATGCGCGTCTGCGCTGGTCTGGATGTGCGTCAGGACGAACAGCTGCGCGGGGGTCCGAAGTGGATCACTGGGATGCCTCCCGTGGAAGTCTAGGGAGCGCAGCCCAGTCTCCACTCTCAGGCAACGGCGACAGCAGACGAAGGCTGGAGCATACATCTCTACGCCGGAGAATCAATACAGCATAGGCAGAACAGAGGACCTCCCGAAAGAGTCTAGATGTTTGAGAATATGATACGGCATGTTTACAACACGACCCCACGCCGAAACGAGGGGAAGAGCCCTGGTATTTAAAGCCCACAGGGGAACTAATTAGCCTGCCACCACAGGTGCGAGAGGTAATTGATAATAGTCCAGGTGTGGCCACTGAGAGTAAACGAGAGTAAAGAACGAGAGGGTGGGGGCTAGAGAGAGTGAGTAGGGAATTCCTAACAGTAGGCTTAAAGAAGACAGAGAAAGTTGGTGAGCAGCGGACAAAACCTCACAGTACCCCCCCCTCAACGGGAGCCACCTGGCGACCCAAAACAAATACAGACAGAGTGGCAGGGGGCAAAACAAGACAAAAACAAAAGGTACTGGCCAAGCCAGCAGGGGAAGCCACCACAAGAGTGGGGCTAGCAAAAGAAACAGGATCGCCGAGGGGTAACTAGGGTAGCAGAGGGGCAACAGGAGGAACTGGCCTAGAGGAAACCGGGCCTAGAGGAACCGGGTCCAGAGAACTAGTCTAGAGGAACTGAGGGGCAAGCAGGGTAGCTAAGGGGTAACCATGGTAGCACCGGGAAAGGGCTAGCAGAGGGAAAGTTAGCTGCCAGGGCACTGATAGCTACAGGGCCTATGCTAGCTGTAATGCTACATCAACATAGAGGCTGCGCAAGCTGCCGGAGCTAGGCTAGCAGAGGGAAAGGGTAGCTGCCAGGGCACTGATAGCTACAGGGCCTATGCTAGCTGTACTGCTACATCAACATAGAGGCTGCGCTAGCTGCCGAGCTAGGCTAGCAGGGGGAAAGGGTAGCTGCCAAGGCACTGATAGCTACAGGGCCTATGCCAGCTGTACTGCTACATTAACATAGAGGCTGCGCTAGCTGCCGGAGCTAGGCTGGCAGACAGGGCTGGACCAGCATGAGAGAACAAGCTAGCTGGAAGGACAGTCCTAGCTGTGTGAGATAAACTGACCATGCTAGCTGAAGGGGCAGTCCTAGCAGTGGGAGAGAAACTGACCTTGCTAGCTGAAAGGGCAGTCCTAGCAGTGGGAGATAAACTGACCTTGCTAGCTGAAAGGGCAGTCCTAGCAGTGGGGATAAACTGACCATGCTAGCTGAAAGGGCAGTCCTAGCAGTGGGGATAAAACTGACCTTGCTAGCTGAAAGGGCAGTCCTAGCAGTGGGAGATGCTACACAAAAAAGTGGAGGCCATGCAGAGGGACCGGGTTAGCTGCTTGGGCCTGGCTAGCTACAGGGCCTATGCCAGCTGCAAGGCTGCATTAACATAGAGGCTGTGCTAACAGCCGGGGCCAAGCTAGCAGACCGGGGCCATGCAGAGGGAATTGGGTTAGCTGCCTGGCATGGCTAGCTACAGGGCCCATGCCAGCAGCAAGGGCTGCATAAAACATAGAGGCTGTGCTAGCAGCCGGGGCTAAGCTAGCAGACTGGGGCTCTGCTGAGGGACTGGGTTAGCTGCCAGGGCAAGGCTAGCTACAGGGCCTATGCCAGCAGCAAGGGCTGCATAAACATAGAGGCTGTGCTAGCAGCCGGGGCAAGGCTAGCAGACAGGGGCTCTGCTGAGGGACTGGGTTAGCTGCCAGGGCATGGCTAGCTACAGGGCCTATGCCAGCAGTAAGGGCTGCATTAACATAGAGGCTGTGCTAGCCGCCGAGGCAAAGCTAGCAGACAGGGCCATGCTGGTAGTAGAGGCCTAACAAGCTGCAGGGGGGTCAAACAGGGCTAAGAGGGGAGCTAAACAGGGCTAACAGGGAAGCAAATGGGGGAGTCAACAGGCTAACAGGGGAGCTAACCGGGGAGACCAACAAGCTAACAGGGGAGCTAACAGGCTAACAAGGAAGCTAGAGGGGAGCTAGAGGGAACAAGAAAAAAAAAGGCAAACTCAACATACACCGTCTGTGCTGGCTGGGGTCGTCGATTTGGTGGGGTCGTACTGTTATGGTTTGTAACCGACCCCAATCGCACAACACAAGACAGGTATGATGGTTTGCCAAGAAACAGATATTTATTGAGAGACAGGGAAAAAGGGCACTGTCCCTTTAAGGGAGAACACAAATACAGGAATATAACAAGAGGGGAAAAACTAGGTGCCTTTAAGAGGCGGGCAGGAAAAGGGAACACTAAGGGAAGGTTAATGAACGCTAGGGGAAACATTAAAGGAACGCTAGGGGAAGGTTAAAGGAACACTAGGGGAAGGTTAAAGGAACACTAGGGGAAGGTTAAAGGAACAGAGGAACTAGAGACTAGGAGAAGTCGGGAAGGAGAGCTAGGGAACAGGAGAACTGGGGACTAGGAGAACTAGGGACAAGGAACTAGGAGGAACTAGAAGGGGAGAACTTGGGACCAGGAACTAGGTGGAACTAGAAAGGGGAGAACTAGGGACAGAGGGGACTGAGGCCCGCGGAGGCGGGCTGGGGAACAGGGAGGAACTGGGGACAGAGACCCGCGGAGGCGGGCTGGGGACAGGGAGGAACTGGGGACTGGTGGGAAAACATCTGGGCCGCTCTGCAGAACAGAGGAGAGGGTTAATATTCAAAAGGGAACAAACAGAGCAGATGCAGAACAGTCCAAGTAAACAAAGAAAACAAAGTAATAATATCTTCGTGTGACAAACACACAGGGGGAGATGTAATGTCCAAAAATACTATCTAAGTGAGAACAAAAACAGAGTGGGAGATGAAATGTCCAAACTACTAACTAAGTGAGAACTAACGGAGGCAATACGCTGGGTGAGTGACATCACAATCAAAACTCACCCAGGCGTATGCGTAATGGTAACAGGAACAGCAGCGGGACGGGGGCAAGAGGCACCACGCTGGGTGAGTGACATCACAATCAAAACTCACCCAGGCGTATGCGTAATGGTACAGGAAACAGCAGCGGGAACGGGGGCAAGAGGCATTACGCTGGGTGAGTGACATCACAATCAAAACTCACCCAGGCGTATGCGTAATGGTACAGGGACAGCAGCGGGGCGAGGGCATCGCCACCGGGTGGCTGGCTGTCCGAGCCGAGGAACAGAGTGCTGGAACAGCGGCGGTGGCGAGGGTGTCGTCCACCGGGTAGCCGACTGTCGGAGCCGAGGAACAGAGTGCTGGAACAGCGGTGGTGACGAGGGTGTCGTCCACCGGGTAGCCGCTGTCGGAGCCGAGGAACAGAGCGCTGGAACAGCGGCGGTGGCGAGGATGTCGTCCACCGGGTAGCCGCTGTCGGAGCCGAGGAACAGAGTGCTGGAACAGCGGCGGTGGCGAGGATGTCGTCCACCGGGTAGCCGCTGTCGGAGCCGAGGAACAGAGCGCTGGAACAGCGGCGGTGGCGAGGATGTCGTCCACCGGGTAGCCGCTGTCGGAGCCGAGGAACAAAGTGCTGGAACAGCGGCGGTGGCGAGGATGTCGTCCACCGGGTAGCCGCTGTCGGAGCCGAGGAACAGAGTGCTGGAACAGCGGCGGTGGCGAGGATGTCGTCCACCGGGTAGCCGCTGTCGGAGCCGAGGAACAGAGCGCTGGAACAGCGGCGCTGGAACAGCGGCGGTGGCGAGGATGTCGTCCACCGGGTAGCCGCTGTCGGAGCCGAGGAACAGAGTGCTGGAACAGCGGCGGTGGCGAGGATGTCGTCCACCGGGTAGCCGCTGTCGGAGCCGAGGAACAGAGTGGCGCGCCACACCTTGGTGTGCGCGTCGGAAACGAGAGACGCATCGGGGTGCGTCTGCGAGGAGGAGTGTGCCAAGCACGAGGATCCTTGGAAAATGCGCGTTGGAGACTGGAGAGCGTGCCAAGCCCTTGAAGATGCGCGTTGCGCGCTGGTGACTGGAGAGCGTGCCAAGCCCTTGCAGATGCGCGTTGCGCGCTGGTGACTGGAGAGCGTGCCAAGCCCGAAGGTCTAGGAGATGCGCGTCTGCGCGCTGGTCGGGAGAGCGTGCCAAGCTCGAAGGTCTAGGAGATGCGCGTCTGCGCGCTGGTCGGGAGAGCGTGCCAAGCTCGAAGGTCTAGGAGATGCGCATCTGCGCTGGTCTGGATGTGCGTCAGGACGAACAGCTGCGCGGGGGTCCGAAGTGGATCACTGGGATGCCTCCCGTGGAAGTCTAGGGAGCGCAGCCCAGTCTCCACTCTCAGGCAACGGCGACAGCAGACGAAGGCTGGAGCATACATCTCTACGCCGGAGAATCAATACAGCATAGGCAGAACAGAGGACCTCCCGAAAGAGTCTAGATGTTTGAGAATATGATACGGCATGTTTACAACACGACCCCACGCCGAAACGAGGGGAAGAGCCCTGGTATTTAAAGCCCACAGGGGAACTAATTAGCCTGCCACCACAGGTGCGAGAGGTAATTGATAATAGTCCAGGTGTGGCCACTGAGAGTAAACGAGAGTAAAGAACGAGAGGGTGGGGGCTAGAGAGAGTGAGTAGGGAATTCCTAACAGTAGGCTTAAAGAAGACAGAGAAAGTTGGTGAGCAGCGGACAAAACCTCACAGTATCACTGTTGATGTATTCCAGACCACTGTCCACTGTGTCCAGACTGCATCCGCCATATAGCTTGTTAGCCAAGTGTTAGCTTGTTAGCAGCACCACACAACAGTCACAAGTACTTCATTCCTTTGTCCATTTCCGCTCGAACAGACTGCAAACTACCTGGCGTTCTATCGCCATGCTCTAAGACAAACTCTAACCTTAACCAACTTTGAAAGAGTGCCTAAGCTTAACAGTCTAAAGAACTTGCAGTCACGGCACGCTCTAAGACAAACAACCTAGGACCAACCTAGGAACCAACCTAGGAATAAGCTAGAATTGGAACATTAGAAATTGGATTCGGCCAATCAGAGATCGTCTCTGTGAAATTCTGCTACGGAAAAAAATACTGGCGTCGGCCAATCAGAGAGCGTCTCCGCGAAATGCGGCTACAGAAATTCTTGACGCTACTGGCTAGACCGCTTCAAATCGCGCCCGGATTCCAACATAATAGTCATATTTCAACGCACAACGCGTTATGCACTGATTGGCTGTGACGGATACAGCGATCAAACTGTGACGCGCACTCAGAGCGCTATCGCGTCTATCCCGGGCCGTGAAATATGAAAAAATAAAAAAAATAAAAAAAACGTGATGTCACTTCCTGCTCAGGAAAACGAGTGTTTTTTATTTGAGATAATAACGTTATATTGTGCATTGGAAATACAAACATACTGAAAATGAGTAAATATTATTAATTTTAAACATGTTTATATTATTTATAGGGCTATAAAACAAAAAACGAAAAAGTTTTATTTTCTTCTTCTCTGATTTAACAGCAGCTGGCAGCAGGTGGGTCGGCGCCCTTGCGCCCCTAGTGGCAGAGCCGCCACTGGGATGTTGACTGTGATGTTGTGGCCTGTTAGAAGGTTTACATTTTAAAAGTGTTGTGACTGCAATAATAACGTTGATTTGTCGTGGAGTATTGCTGGAACCAACTGAGAGTCTAAAAATCTGAGTGTTTGTGAACGTAGCATGAGGGGAAGCTCACAGGCTAGCGTGT
Organism: Notolepis coatsorum; assembly: GCF_963971535.1. NCBI lineage: Eukaryota > Metazoa > Chordata > Actinopteri > Aulopiformes > Paralepididae > Notolepis > Notolepis coatsorum. The sequence goes on along the minus strand of NC_140176.1, from coordinate 93,413,909 downwards.
TTGCATCGTATGTTATGATATGTTGTATTAACCGGATTGCTGTTAAAAATAGAAATAATAAGAGCTAAGATGTCGAGGGTGTGGTGTGTAAGGGCGATTGCTATAAAAACCTAGGGAATTATCGAAATTACACTGTTTAAAACAGGGTGGCTGACGAGATCAACGTTTTGGGGCATAGCGTATAGGGGTTGAGTCCAATTTACGTGCGGATGTGTGGGCTACGTAATGTTTAATAACAAGGGCTAAGGTTATGTGGGATATGCGAATGTAACTGTGGGAAAAGATTTTTTTAAATGGATCTAGTTTGGCGTGGAATTAGGAAAGTTGCCGGTAAAATAACGTTAATATTGACGCATGCGCGTGACGCTGAAAGGAGGATTATATATATCCGCTTCCGGTTTGCGCGGTGAGCTCTGGGTATCGTAGTGTTTGGTAGTTAGATTATGCCGGTGTTAAGCCAAGGGAGGGCTGCCCGCCGAAATCTTAATGCCCCCATGTTAACGCGCATTACCGGGACGGCTCAGGTTACGTTAGGTTGTGTGTTTGTAAGTGTGTGGTATAGGGAGGGTGTTTGTGTTACTGTGTGCAAGTGTGTGTCCGTGTGCACTCGTGGAGCTTATATTTGTGTGGAGTGTGTACAAGGTGAGCTGGTTAGCGTGTTAGCTTGTAGTTATATTGTGTATGGATGTGGGAACGCTGTATGTTATGTTGTGAAAGTGGGTGCAGTGTGTATGAGAATAATGTCAAAATGTTGTTATTGTTTGTGGCAAATTGGGGGATTTTTTGGTAGTTTGGGTGTGTATCTATGTTAAACTTGGGGATATTCTGTGTATCTGTATGTAAGGGGCAAACTCTCGTTTGAGATCACGTGTGATCCTAGCTTTTAGTGGTGAGAAGTAAACAAAGTGACGTCATCGAGGCAGCGGCCATTTTGTATTAAATAGTGGTGGCATGGCGCCGTTCATCCACAAGGGGGTGGCCTTCGCTTATGAACGACGTTCTGAATCGGTTGTTGACTATAAAGGTCAACTTGTGCATTAGGTTAAGGATATATTAGACGGTTTGTAGAAGGTTTAATAGTTATAATTATGGTGTTCACATAGTTAGAGTTGCCTAAAGAGCAGGAATACAGGCCGTAGTGGTGACAATAGATGGCGGTTCAATGCTTGTTGTGGTTTTAGCATAGTGCAGTAAGGAATTGTGTGAGTTGGGATTGAATCAAATCCTTATTGCACTACAGTATTTACTTGGAAGTGTTCTTTTTACGTTTAATTTTCATACAGTTTATTTCCAAAACTGTACAAATACCTTTTGTACTGTAAGCATTTCCTATATCTACCTGGTAGCTGTGTCTCTTAACTGCTGTTGAGACAGTGCAACTTAGAAAATACTTCCATTTGGTTTTGATAGAATTCCAGCTACAGCGATGCTGTACTATTATATAGGTGCGTTTAGGGGCATTTAGGTTTTGTTATTCATGCAGCTTCAGGGAGGATATGGTTGGGAGACAGTGTACGGTGCACATGGGAAAGGGGTTTTAGGTTTTTCTATATGTAATCTATTGGGATATTTTTGCTATACTTGTTTAGAAGCGGCATTTATGTTGTGGAGGGGTTCTTAACACATGGGGACCACTGTTTGCAGTGTAATATGGTTCTGGATGACCAGGGTTTGTCAACAAACCGATGTACTTTCTAACAGCTATATATATACTTTATAGTATTGCTATCTGTCCATTCTCATTGTCACTTGAGTGCATAAACCGTGCCTTCATAATGGCTTAAAGAAAATAAAAATCCATCGGTTGGTTGTCATTTTATAGCGTCGTGAATATAAGCTTTATCGCAGTTTTCGTCTCTTCTTTTTTCTGCTGAGCTAGATATGAGGCTAAAGGCTAGTCACGTTATATCAAACGCCATTTCTGTTGTATATATACGAATGAAATAAAACAAACTGCTTAGCATCCAGGCTATTACAGAGCATCTATGGATGAAATGGGGGCGGCGGGGGGCGCCGATTAGTATTATTGATTAGCAGTGATGGGAGTAACAGCGTTATAAAGAACGGCGTTACTAACGGCGTTAGTTTTTTCAGTAACGAGTACTCATCCAATCTTAATAACGCGGTTACCGTTACTGGCAAAAAATGCCGCGCGTTACTGTCTATGATTGAAGCTTTTTTTTTTCATCAGAAAGATCTCTGCGACGAGAGGCATTCTATAAAGCTGGGAACGAGGTTAGTCCTTCTCAGCCAACCTCAGCACGCGATTGGCTGAGCTTGAGTAAAATGCCATGGTAAGCCAATCAAAGGTAGAGGTGGGCGGGTTCATCCAGAGTCTGAAACACAGCGCGACAACACAAGCCAGTCGACGTGAGACCGCGGTCCGTGTACGTTTTGATAGTTGTTTTGGTGGCCAAATAATCCAAAACGAATCCAACGAACAACACACGCGAGCATTCAATGACAGACCGCGGGTCCATGAGCGTTTTTGTTCACTCTAGGCTTGTGTTAGTTGTGTGTTGCACTGCAGTAGTGGAGGCTCTACTCTGCTGACTTCCTAGTGCTGCACTTCCTGGTTTAATAGCACAGTCTTCAGGTGCTCAGAGTCAGAGATATATATATCTATATGTCATGCATGTCTTAAATGTCATGATTAGATTTGTTTAGATGATTAGATTAGATTCTTATATCTGTATGTTGTGTATGTCATAAATGTCATGAATTGAAAATGGGGGACCCTGATGTAAACAAGACGAAAGTCTTTCTCTGGTCTGCATCCCCTTAACAATTGTGTGTATTGAGCTGTACTGTACTGTACTGTACCCATTCTGTAATCTGTTAATTAAAATGTTCAATCAATCAGTATATATTTGTTATTTATTTTTGGTATAGTGCTTAACAAGCATAATTGAATGTTGCCCAGTTGTGGCCTGTTGAGGGGCAATACATGATATCAAAAGTTCCAAAACATCTATTGTATTTGTATGATCCACTATATAAACATAGTAATTATAATAATATCTACATACATGGCATTTGATTGGAGGCTAGTCTCACTTTGTCCCACAGCAACATTAAAATAGTTTATATTTGTGTATGTTGTTTATGTAAAAGAAATTACTTGAAAGTAACGCAATAGTTACTTTCTGAAGTAACTAGTTACTTTTATAATTTGTAACTGAGTAAGTAATTTAGTAACTTTTTGGAAGAAGTAACTAGTAACTGTAAGTAGTTACTTTTTAAAAGTAACTTGCCCAACACTGTTGATTAGCAATACAGTGTGCGTTCAAGTAGCCATTTTCACTGATCGATCGCTTGCGTGTTACAACAATGTCCAATCCGGCTGTAATTTGGGTGAATAGTATCCTACCATCAGCCCATGTGATCGCCGGCAGCATTTCGTCATTATACATCGGCATCTGGTAGATCGATATGTCCATTGGCTGATCATAAATCCCATTATTCCAGGCTGAAATCTGCGTTCCGTAACGTGATCAAAGATGGAGGATGTTCGGCTGGGATCCAGGCTCATATGAAACGCCCACAGACAGTAAACATTTTTTTCCCCCCAATCGCCCTCAATGATACTGCAGTGGAGCGATGGCCCCCCTAAGAGTATCTGGCCGGTATTGCATGTTTCGGAAATCAAATATGCGGGTAGATCCTGCAAGTCGATCGGGGACGTTAATACCATTATTAATATGGAATAAAACAATAACAACTTGCCACGAGTTAACTCGTGGCTCTGGTCCACAACGGGTGGAATCGAAACACGAGTTAACTCGTGGCTGGTCCTTAAATTGTTAAGTAATGTTTGTTGTATGTGTGTTTACACTGTTGTCTAGGGTGTGATTTGTTTTTTTTATATTGGGCTCTGTGGCGCAACGGTAGCGCATATGGTTCCAGGCTAGAAGGTTGCGTGTTCAGATCACGTAAGGGGTTATATTCAAGGGTGTGATATGGGTAGTTGCACAATCAGTCGCTTTCTGCCTGTATCCCTCCTCTCAGTCTCCGTCTCGGTAGTTTATTCAGCAGGGTAAAGCTCTGTTTAAATCTAGTCACTTTCTTCTTTGTAATGAGGTGACAAGGATCCTCTCTCTCTCTCTCTCTCTCTCTCTCTCTCTCTCTCTCTCTCTCTCTCTCTCTCTCTCTCTCTCTCTCTCTCTCTCTCTCTCTCTCTCTCTCTCTCTCTCTCTCTCTCTCTCTCTCTCTCTGTTGTGAGGGGTGTTTTGATTGGGGCGAAATGTGGGAGATCTGTGTCAGGAAGGTGGTGGACTTAACCTGGTGTCTAGGGGAATTTCGGCGCTATGCTCTTACGCAAAAACGACTGCTCGTGTGCGATGTAGTATACTGAGCAGTTACAGTGAGGACATAGAGCTGTAATTTTGACTGAATCCTCTCGTGTAAGCCCAGTTTGTTAGGGTGGAATGGGAGGGTTGGTGACAGGTATAGACAACTCGGGTTGTTATGGTCACGTCATTCACAAATGGGTCACGTGATGTGGTAGTATGAGTAAAAGTCAGCTGTTCAAGGCGGGTTTCAGGTATTGAAATGATGAGGGAGTGAACGGGGAAGTCATACTTTGCTGACCGCACGCTACACAATATTAAATCAAGCTGTGATTTGCTTTTAATGACGTTACTATATCAACTGCTTTTAATCGCAATAAAGTAACCAAACGTAGTATCCTGGAGCAGTGATTTCATGACAATCGGCGCGTCTGGCAGGTAGAATTATTTCCCCGGTTCAGTCTCTCGGTGACTCCATAAATGTTTGGATAGTCGCCATACACCCTGGATGACTATAGATGTTCTTCGAGGCAGGAGGTGGAGAGGGGAGTGGAGACTGGAAGGTCGAGGAGAGGGGGTGCATGGTTTATTTGGGGGTGAAGCGGATGGATACTGATGGGGTTGTGGTATTGAGTGATGTTAACATATGATGTTAGTATTATCTTCAAGGCCGCTGCACAGGCGAAATAGTTCGATTAAGGGGGGTATGGGCAGGACAGGTCCGGTATTGGGCGTTGTAGTAGGGTAGACAGAGGGCGTTTTGCGATGTGTCCTTCGTGCGGGTAAGGGGGGTGACGTTTGTGTTACCTTGTTATTGACCGTTATTGTTGTGGAATTTCAGATATATTGTTAGGAAGTGCGCCCGGCAGAAGGGACACGAGAGCAAACACGGCTGTGGAACCGGGCACTCGACGATAGCGTCTGGTTTGGTTGTAGGCAAAGCGTGGGTGTTCCTTGCGTGTGTTTAGATAGTGGGGGTAGTCTGGTCATTGCAGAGGGGAAGTTATGAGGGTGGCTGTCAGTAAGAAGGATGTGCATGGCCATCGTAATAATGTGTATTTAGAGTTGGCCCAGGCAGTGGCATGGGCAGCAATTAAATCGGATTGGTATGTGTGTGGTTTAGTCCCACACTCTACGGCTGACGGGCTACCATTAATGGCGCTCCCATTGACCGATTGTCATCAGGCCGAATTAGATGGAAAGGGGGCCGCTGACAATTGTTCTAAGCAGGGAGTGGGGATGAGGGAACGCCAGGAATCTGATATCGGATCTATCGCTGTGACAATTAGGCCGGTGGGGGACTCTAGACAATTGCGAAGTGGGTAGTCATGTGATGTGGTCGGCTTTGTCTAGTGTTGAGGCCACACGAGCTCCTCCGGGGACGTACTGGGTCTGCAGGGAGAAGGCCTATGCCTCGCTGCCCAGGGACTGGCGTGGTAGGTGTGCGCTAGGCTATCTGTTGCCGGCTATGAGGGTTACGGTCAAGATGCTCACCCCTCCGGTGGCTAGACAAGCGAGGAATGCTGATCGGTTCCGCACACGTGACCGCAACTGTAAAATGTGTAATTTTTTCATAGCAGTGATTCCGGCGTATGGGCTAATGTCCTCCATCGACCAGGTGAACGCCTTGGCGGCCGTGGTCGAAAACGGAGGAGGCGATGGTACAGGCGGAGGTACGGGTGGGGACCGGTGTCCCGTTAATACGAGACTACTATGGTTACGCTTTGGGTTCTATTGTGTAAAGTCATGAGAGCGTGGCTTTTGGATCTGGGGGATTAGTTGTTTATGATTATTTTGATAGAAGGGTTGGGCCAACCAGGGTGGCGGGGCCGGAGCCTTGCACTTGTGGTTGATAGTAAGGGGATTGTTTTATGCTAGGATGGTTGATTTTTTTAATATATTTGGTTTAAATTGATTTTTGAGTTGCGAATTTGTAAGAGGTGTGTATTATTGGATCGAGTCTCTGCATGCTTGCATGATCTAGAATGGAGAACAAAGGGATGGAGACGGATGGATGGTATTTGGTGGTGTTTACTTTGAACGGCCTCTGCGTGTTCTCAACTAGTGGGCAGTTACAGAATTGCTTCTGGTTAATAAGTGAGCGCGCCGGTGTTGTTCAACGGGGTACGTGCAACTCGTACCGGACGTCACTAAGTACACTGTGATTGTGGGTTATGTATGATCTCTCAATCTTTCTCTCGTATATGTGAGGGGGTGTGTCCCTTCGTGGTTGTTATGGGTAGAGGGGTGTTGTTGTGGTCAAAATATTGTGGTCTCGACACATCGGCACACCAAACACTGCTGTCTCATGTCGCAGGGCATGTTAGGCAGTACTGAGGCCGGCATGGCGAGACGTGATTTTGAGCGTGGGTGGTCCTGGTAGTAAGGGAAGCTCGCTCTATTCAAATGTTTCTGACGCCCATTACAGGGAGAAGGGGATGCTGTACTGGGGAAAGATTTGGAGGTGGTTGAGAGTGGGAAGTATTGTTGTTTGTTTTTGTTTATGTTGATGTTGGTTTGGTGGGACTGTTGTCTCACTGGGGTTATTGAGTTGATATTGAAGGGGCTGTGTGTGTGTGTGTGTGTGTGTGTTTATATTGGTCTGGATACCATTGTGGATGGATTGTGTTGTGTGAGTGCCTGTATGGTTGGAAGTTTGTGTGCATCTTGTAATTCCTTACAAATTAGAGCCGAAGTGGTTTCTTTCATATTCTGCGCAATGTGAGAGAGATGTGCTTTAGGCTGTATGTCAGAAATGGGGAGAATGTCAACTGAAGAGCAGGTGAATCTTGTAAAAACCTTGTTAGTGGCTACTGGAGACTTAGAAGGTTCAACAGTAATACGCCCAGTCGACAGTCTGTTCATCTCGCCGACGGATAATAAACAGGAAGGGGAGGATAAACGTTGGCCAAAATTATTTAGGCCATTACAAAGACTAGTAGAGCAGTGTAAAACCAAACGAAATGTGGACAAAAAAGAGAACCAAAAGACGTTAATATACTTATTTACTCAAATAGAGCCGAAAAATAAGAGGAGGCAACGAGGTAGGGCAGTACAGGATAGGGTCAGGTGTGAGGGACAGCAATTGACCCCTGCAAATAATCATCAGACAGTGTTGCCCAGTGATTCTAATCTGATAGATTTGGACATGACAGACCCCAATCGTGTGAGAAACACGGTGGGAGGAGTGGAGATAATTGAGGAAACTACTATGACGCCTACCCAGGGTGTTAAAGAGGAGGCAAAATGTAATAATTGTCTCAGTCCAACAGGTCTCCGTCGAACAAGGGTCAACTGGACAGGTCCAAACTGGATTAACCGCTTCAGGTAACAACAGAATGACAAAGAAACAGAGAAGGGCTGCATTATTACAGCGGTCGGAGCAAAACAACCCTGGCATTAGGGCTGGGGCGGAGAATGGACAGGAACTGGGGGGACCGAGGAAATGGCAGTTACAGCGAGATCCTGAGCCCATGAGACGTGGGACCGAAAACAGTTATGGACATATGCATGAGGAATGTCCTCAGCACATAAATTCGCACTACCCAGGTCCCTCCCAGAGACAAAACCAAGGCGGAGCGAGACGCCCAGTGACAAGGAGCCAGACTGCTAGCACCAGGGCGGAGGAAGAGAGGCAATCATGTCTCTCTCATGAACGACAGAGGGCGCTTGTGGAAGCGTCCGACAGAGGTGAGGCAGTCCGCAGAGACTTGGTGGAAAGGCAGTTGACTATCGACCAGGCAGCCCATTGGGCTGAGCTACGAAAGGTAAAAGAGTGCATTGGGAGTACAGATTCAAGCAGCAAAACAAGTACTGTATGACCAAGAGACGAGACCAGCACCGCTGCCCAGACGGGGAGCCGAGAAGGTATGGGACAGTGAGGAGGAAATGCGAGGCAGGGGGGTTGAGTTTCTGAGACCCCCTATGCGAAGAAGGAATACTGGGGGTGGGCTACAGGCGCCGCTGAGAGTCATACCGGGGCCATCCAATTACAGGCAGGGGGCCCCCGGGGCTTGTGGCTCCGCCCCTCAGAGAGACGGACATGAACGGGGATGCAAAAATAATAGCAGAGTACAAAAATAGTAATTTGGAAAAAGGGGAGATTAGTTTGGGTCAGAATCCATCGTTCCACAAAGAGTGGGTACGAGGAATAGAATAGAATATAATAGAATAGAATAGAAATACTTTTATTATCCCCTGGGAAATTTGACACTGCAAATCGCTCAACATTTAAACATTTAGACAGGACAGGTCACGAATTAAAATAATAACACAAATCAATCAAGTTGCCTAGGATAAGAGTAGAGTAAAATAGAATAAAAATGAAATAAAATATACAGAAATAAATACAGTAAAAATATACTGAGCATGGGAGAAGGGGGGGTTACAGGTAGTAAAAAAACAACACAGCAGTGTAAACAATTTGGTCAATATAATTTAACTATCTAAATAAATGAAATATAAATTCACAGTATTCACAGTGTCACATAAGGTGCCGTATGCTTCAGGTAGTGTATTGTCCTCCTTGGGTTCCTATTAATCCAAGGTCAATGTCTGGCAGCCGTCGCTGCCCCCTGTTTTGGAGCCTGGAGGAGTCGCGGCCTCCTGCCACTATTGAGCTGCCGCTCTGTGCTCAGTGATGCAGTGAGGCACAGTGATGCATTGTATAGTCTGATGGCTGTTGGAATGAAGGACTTCCTGTGCCGTTCAGTGCTGCATTTGGGTAGTGTGAGCACTGAACATGCTCCTCCTGTCAGCCAAGTCTGTGTATAGTGGGTGGGTGGGGTTTTCCCTGATGGCCTGGAGCTTAGCAAGGCTCCTCCTCTCCGCCACCCTTGCTAGAGAGTCCAGCTCCACCCCAACCATGCTGCTGGCCTTCCTGACCAGCTTATCCAGCCTGGTTGTGTCCACTGCTCTCAGTCCGCTGCCCCAGCAGGTTACAGCATACAAGAAGGCGCCCGCCACCACCGACTCATAGAACATCCTCAACATCCTTGTACAGACATTGAAGGATCTCAGCCTTCTGAGGAAGTAGAGTCGGCTCTGGCCCTTCTTGTATAGTGCCTCTGCATGTTTTGACCCGTTCAGTTTGTTGTCGATGTGCACACCGAGGTATTTGTACACCTCCACCATGTCCACATCAACTCCCCTGATGGAAACGGGGGTCACAGGTGCACTCCTCCACCTCCCCAGCTCCACAACCAGTTCCTTGGTCTTCGCCACATTTAGCTGCATGTGGTTTTTATCGCACCATGTGACGAAGTCCACTACCAGTTCCCGGTATTCCCTCTCGTCACCGTCCTTTATACATCCCACTATCGCAGAGTCATCAGAAAACTTCTGAAGGTGGCAGGACTCTGACCGATAGTGGAAGTCATTGGTGTAGACAGTGAAGAGGAAGGGAGAGAGGACTGTCCTCTGCGGGGCCCCAAGAGCTTCCAGGAAACCAAGGATTCCATCGATAATGACATTCCAAAGCGCCGGTCAGGGTCCACCAAGAGGTCCATGGGGTACCACATCACAGTTCGTACCAAGGGACCAGGGAGAAGTCTAGCTCTCGAGCATTGAGAGCTCCGGCAAACACACTGTCCAGGTTGAGGAACCAGAGGCTGTGGTGGGGAGCAAAGGAGACCCAAAAGCCAGGCTATCTTCAGGAAGAGGACAGCCTTCTCATCTGACCTGCTCCGGCTGTAAGGCAGGCTGCAATCCAACGAGGGTTTCGGGCCCTTACCAACTACCAGGCTGGCATCAGAGAGAGGCACCAAACCTCTCCCACCATCCCGGTGGTCAACGGGTGTCGGGCCAACCGCTGCTGTAGGAGACAGCACACCCTTCTCAACAGCCGGGCTCTCCACTTTGGGGGTGTCATCACTGCCACCAGTGTCTGCCCAACTGTCATCTGACGGGGTACTTCCTCGCTCAACTGCCAGGCCAACTACAGCAGAGGTAACGCCCCTACCAAGGCGTCAGAGGCCTAAACGAAGGCCGAGAAGAGATGAGGAATAAGAGGTCATAGTGGTGACCTTCGACCTCATCCCCCAAAGAAAAGGAGAAGGAGGGCATAGAGGTCATTTTGGCGACCTCTGACCCCGGCCTCCTTGAGAAGAACAGAAAAGCCAGATTCTGGTGCCCCTTAGTGAAAACCAGTGGAAATTGATCCTGGTGAGCGGTTTCTGAAATATCAGAAGGGGTTAACATGTGTCGAAGAGTGGAGCAGTGCAGTGTCCAGAAATACATGGGAAAAGAAGAAAAAAGAAAGGAAAAGTGTTTATTTTTTATTAGGAGCATTAATGAATTGATTGTTGTTTATATTGTGCATGAAATGAGTTAAATAACGAAGTAATTGATATTATGAAGTACACTAAGATTTTTTTTTTAATAATTCTAATTTTTTATTTTGAGTTTATGAATATTAATATGTTTGATTATGATATGTACGGTATCGAGGATTGTACGGTGGTTTATGAACCACCGAAGAGTGGTTTGTAGTATAATTTGGGTTAATTATACTTGTTTTTGTGAACCAAAAGTAAAACTTTCATTTTGGACCCCAAGATAAAGTCGTCAAATTAGATCCCTAGGTAACTAAACTAGAAAATCCTTAGAGGGACGAGTTGTCTACACACTATAAAGAGGATGTTTTAGAAGAGATACCAAATTTAAATACACAGTAGGTCGCCACTTGGCCAATATAGGACAAAGGGCTCGGCCGACATTACATCAATAGTGAGCTACTGGAACAAAAGGGTGAAATTCAATCCCGAAACTGAAGACAATGCATTGGCTTTAGGAAGTGTTAAAGTCCAGGTCACATGGTTAGGGGCCACAGCTGTGTAAACACAGAGACATAGATAGTGGAGGAGGAGGAAGAAGTGTATAATATCTAGTAATCAGGACACATTAGAAATGTATTTTTCTATATTCAATTTAAATCTGATTAAACTACAATTATCACTGAAATGATGTGTTCAACAAGGGGAACATTATGATATTAAACTTGGAGTGGTGTATAGCCAAATGTACAGGATTAAGGGAAGATCACTTGCAAAATAGCTTATATGAGTGTTAAATAAATGTAATTATTTAGAAAGGCATGGCTTAAGACTTTAATGAATCTAGGTAAATAAGTTGAATAGGTCAAATGATGAAATGCCATATAAATACACTGAAATGGAAATAATATTTATGGACTGTAAGCTTTGTGGTTTACTCTGGCACAAACAAGTAATGTTTTATGTTGAAATGTGTGTCCTTGAGAGAGGTACCTTAATATTCATATATCATGTGTAGTAAATGTAATAGTGACAATGATTTTAGCCTTAAAATGAGTTGGAAAGAAATACTGTTTTCAGCCGAGCAGTTAGTGGTAAGCCACGCCTACATTTTCAAACTCAAAAATAACTGTTTGGGATTGGAGGAAAACCTGGTATGATGTCACTTTCTGTGGGGTCATCACCTGGACCAAGGCCTGCTATAAATACAGGGCCACGAGACACTGGAAGATCAGATCAGAGAGAAAGGCAAAAGAAGATGAAGACCTCATCAGTCAAGGACGAATCATATTCACGCTGTCAGAACGAGATCACGGAAGACTTTGTTGACAATACCAGTGGACATTTTTGTTAGACTAAGTTTGGATGCCGAGAAGAACTTGAACTGTTGTAGACAACAATTGTTTTTGAGATACATCAAGTGTTTTTAAGAGCAACTATTGATTGATTTTGTCAATAAATATTCAGTCAAGAAGAATTTGAGCGAATGTTGGACATCCATTCTTAACAAGAGTTAAGTTGGTTTGAAACAACAACGCAAGTACCGGGTATCAGAAGAAGATACGTTAACAGCAATAGTAAATCACACAGAGATGTCTTCCATGGCAACCTAACCTGAACCTGTATTGTGTGAATATGGTGGTAAAAGAAAACTGATTTCATCATGTCACATTTTGAACTCTGAGTTGAGCTATACGTTTCCTAGGCGACACAGATAGCGTGAATGCCGTTGATTCCCTCCCTGCGCATCAACTCGCCCTACTAGTTCAGGGAGACGGTCACAAGCCAGAAGAGACGCCGGGTCTGACAAACACACACACACACACACAAACACATACTTACACACATTACATGCTGCATTTAACGCCACCACTGACTGCGATAGTAACCTTATTAAATTTTAAACGCATTGCTATTGATATCCTGTAGCGCCATTATACACGTGCGCCTGAGCAATGGAGCAAACGGAGCAGCTGCACCCCCACAATTGAACTTGGGGGAGCAAACATGTGCTTTTGCACCCCCACTTTTTGATCATATGAAAAATATGATGTGTCCCTCCCCAATATATCACTGTAAACATAACTATGTAATTTCAATCAAATTAATAATATGCAATGACACTTAATAGCGAGTTTTTAAGTTTCCAAAGATTGTGACCCCCGCCCCCCACATTTTAATGGTTTGATCAATGCCTCCCATGGCCCCTCCCTCCCCCAGCAGTCGGTGGTGCCTGCTGCAGGTAGGCTGAGTGTAAATATCACAGGCGACCGAGTCTGTCATTGGTGGCAGGAGCCCCGGAGAGAGTTCTCTTTTCTTTGTGAAGGGCAGGGCGCCCTGGAATGGGTTCGCCCCGAGAGAGGGGCCCGTGCCCTGGAAAGCGTTGGGGTTCCGGCGGCGTCCGGTGAGCTCTCGCTGGCCCTGGGAGTGTTAGAGCGAAGCACATGGCCTCTGTTTACACTTTCCATGGGATTAACGTGTCTCAAGTCGGACTCATCACGTTGGAGCAGCTGCACTCTGGATCAGAAAGAGATGAATGAATCGGATCTAATGAACAAGTACATATTGAACTTTGTTAATCCAGTTGATTCAGTCTCGGCTCACTCGGCTTGAGGCAACGTAAATTTTTTTTTCATACCTTAAAAATAAGCCATCACTTGAAAATTTTGGTGGGATACTTTTCAAGCTACTTCCTATGAATCATGGTGGTATCACAAAACGTATTCAGAGATTAATGGCCTTGAAACTTTCTGGAGTTTCACACTTGTGTGTTAAACAACTACAACCCTACCCATAATGCATTGTATTCCATGGCCCCCTCTCTCTCTGGGGACATTAACACCTTGCGTCAGGCTCTTTTGTTATGTCAATGACTCTGTCTTGTGGCACTGTAAACACACAAAGTCATGATAGTGTGGTAGTGAAAGAGTTAACCTTCTGTAGTGTGGTAGTGAAAGAGTTAACTGATCCAATCTTCTCACAAACTCACTAAAACCTCACAAACACCAGCAACTGAGTTATTCTTAGGAGTGATCATAAATGAAAACATTTGAAGCCTCACATAAGCCATGTAAGAGCATTGAATATTATGTGGAGGTCAAGGTATTGGCTGGATCAACAATCTTCTTTTATCTTATATAATGCTTTGGTCCTTCCATATCTGAATTATTGTGTTGAGGTGTGGGGAAATACCTATGAAACCAACCTACTTCCTTTGGTTATGCTCCAAAAAAGATCAATCAGGATTGTAACCAATGAGAGCTATAAAGCACATACAAATTCTTTGTTTTTAAAAGTTTCAGTCCTGAAATTAAAGGACCTGGTGGATTACAAAACCGCCCAGTTCATGTACAGAGTCATACACCACAGCCTTCCTGACAAGATACAGAAATTGTTCTGTGAGAGAGCTGGACGATATAACCTTAGAGGGAAACTCAAACTGGAACAGCAATCTTCAAGAACAACCAGGAAGGCTATGTGTATTTATCTGTGTGGAGTTACCTTGTGGAATGATCTGGATGAGGAGATCAAATCCAGTCAATCTATAAATATATTAAAGAGGAAGTTCAAAAAGATGGTGTTCACAAATTATACCAGGGAGGAAGCCCAACATATTGTATGAGAATGATTTGAAGGGTGACATGAGAGTATAGTCTAGTGTGTGTGTGTGTGTGTGTGTGTGTGTGTGTGTGTGTGTGTGTGTGTGTGTGTGTGTGTGTGTGTGTGTGTGTAGTTAAAGTATTTGCAAATTGTATTGTATCATATGTATTGGAAATCGTGTCATATTGTACTTGCTGAAGTATATATAATATTGCAATTAGTTATTGATGGGGGATGGAAACAGATAAGCTTTGCTTCTTCCATCTCCTTTTCAAACAGTGTATAGTTCTGTATCGTTAGTGGCTTAGCTTGGCATCGCTACTGCACTATCTCGCGTACGTGCACGCGTACTGAATAAACCACAAATGTACCTCTAATACCAGTATTAGTCTGACCACACCCCTCATCAGCTTACCTTCATAAGCAGGTGTGTGGTCACCTGCTCTCCTCCTTCTCGCTTTCACCACAAGGAAGAGGTGCCTCGGTAGATCCCCACACTTGACACCATGATGGAAGAAATTGGATTAGGAACAGCTTGGGAAACAAGGATACGTTGACATCATATCTTTATTTTCTCTCTCACTATTTTCGAGAAAATACGGCGATATTGTCTTCGTACTGGAGTGTCTAGAAGATGATGATCATTCTACAAACCCTCCACCGGTTTTCGTATTGGGAGCACGCCGCTGCATGCTTCTCAACTGCAGTTCCTTGCTGTGTTTGTTGGGGTGAAACCTGTCAGGCCACAGCTGAACTGTCGGACATGCCGCTGTTGTGAGGAGCGGTGCGTTCCAGGTTGGGTGAGTAGTGTTTGCTGGCGGGCTCCACTTGTCTGTTAGTGCTATGGGGGCTACTTGACAAAGTTTATGGAAACCGGCCCCAGGCTAGGGTCCTTTGTTTAGCCGTCTAGGCGACAGAAGGCCTTGGTCTGGCGACCATTATAGTTTTAACTAGTGGGCCGCGACCATTGACACTGGTGATCCCTGTGTGTTCTGGACGAGTGGATTCTCTCTGTCACCGTGTTAAGACCCCATCTTTCATATCCAAATGAGAGTATTCCTTCACGAGGGGATATGTGCATGTAATGTGCGATAGCGGCAGATTCATGTTCAAAGTCAGCTATACAGGCCAGTTGGTACTGTGCTGATTCCGCCGGACGTGGTAATGTCACCGTTGTGAAGCGGTGTTGACGTCTTGTTTTCTCTTTTCTCTTAAAAAGTGAGGAGGGTTCAGAACGGCGGCCTGTCTGGGTGAGTGTTATGTCATTGTTGCATGTTCATAGCTTACGGTTAGCCGGTCGGTGGCCTGGCGCGGGGTAGCTTGGCTTCTCGCGCGCCGCCGGGAGCTCGCTCCTGATCGCGTGCGTCGTTAGATCGGCGTCTCGCGAGCGGAAGCAATAGCACCCGAACGGTTGGAGCAGCCGTTAGCTTGATGCTATTCTGTTGAACGTGCTTTGATTTTAACATGTTTTACACTCTTGACCACGACGTCATCCTTGACAGGGGATGTTCGTCGACCCTGCCTGTGCCTAGACGGGGATTGCGTCAACAAAGAGGACTGTAGCGACTGGTGGAGCGGCGACGCTGCCCGGATCGAACAACACAGGACGGCTGTGTTCTACGGTGTCTTGTGACTGCACTTCGCTGATCTGCGTTCCGGGTAGGTACGGGGTTGGCCAGACCTCATAACACGTCTTCTGGTTTTACCTTGCTAAATGTATTGTGAATAACGGTGTTTTTTCCCAAAACGTGTGTTGTTGCAATGCATTTGGGATACGTTGCGGGTTGTGTGTGAGCTGTTTTGTCACTGGCAGTTAGCTTCTCCGTGCAGATCGTGATGTATTGATCTGGTTGTTGTGTGAGAAACATCATGGTGTTTATGTGTACCGTGTACTCACTACTAAGGCAACTAACCTATGAAGCTATGCTTGGTGACGAGTGAGTAAAAGAATGTTCTTTCTCAGACTGTAATGACAATGAACAGTGAGTTCACACATTAACAGGTTTTCCTGTTTTAACTGGCCGTATTGAGGGTAAAATAGGAGGATTGTGTTTCCCCCCCCGGTTCCCTGGGGACTTTATCACCTCCTATCAGACATGTTGTGCATTAATTGTGTCTTTTGTGTGGTAGGGATACGATGTAACTCTCAGCTTGATTGCTGAGGTTGTGCTAAATCTGCTGGAGAAACTTATTTCCTAAAGGGAAATTGGTTTGGTTGCTGTCATGTGTGCTTAGCAAGGCCTGTGGTCGATACTAATCAAGAATGATGTATTCTCTCATTGTGAAAAAAACGGCGTTCCTCTGTTGAGTGTTTTTGCCATTTTTTGTAGGTGATGATGGGTTGTGTGTGTCATGTGACCTACAACTGGGTTGTACTGGCCACAGAAGCACATGTGTATGTTGGACCGGGGTTCTTAGAGCCCTCTCTATTCTGTGTTTTTCCTTAGTAAAAATCAGATAGCAGGTTAGCTCGTGCGCTGTGTGGAGCTGTGAAACGCTTCATAGAGCTGACTATGACTGTGTCATATTCTCTTTTTGTCGTTACGTCGTATCATGGGTGTGGGGTCGTAAAGGGGTGAACTGGTAACCTTTCCTCTCCCCATTGTTCTGTCGGTCAGGGGTACACCCCCTGTCCTTCAAGGTTCCCGTCACGTGGCGGTTCGGCACGTTACGGGGGGGGGGGGGGGGGGGAGGGAGTTCCTGGTCCCACGGCCTGGTATATTGGGCGTGTGCACCGCAGGAATTCCCCCGCCATAGAGTACGTCACTGTGCGCGTCTCTGTTGGTAGGACTTCCGTGTGCTGTTCAGGTCCATGTGATGGATCTGTTTTCAGGGGGGGTGGTCAGGGCTCCTCCTCACCAAGCGCCTACTCAGGCCTTCTGTGAGTTCGGACTCCTTCTTCCATGTGAGGAAGCCTCCATCAGAGTACAGAGCCTTCCTCCTCAGATTGTCAAAGTGAGTGGACCCTCTAGAGGGGTCCTTTTCTATTGTATGTATATTCGATTCAATTCGTTTATTGAGTGTGTATGGGTTCGGTGCCTCTTCCCCGGAGGCCCTAAAACCAGTTTTTTACATGGCTCAAGGTGCAATATATTCTTTTCAATCTGTACAGCTCGCGTGGGAAGTCTCTCTGGGGATCCCCGTCTCTTTCCTATGGGAGGGTGGTGGGATGTAAAAATGTGAACATTTTTTACCCCGGCTGTGTAGACTGGGATACATACTGTTGATGCTTCCTTCTTTCTATTCCAGAAGTGTTGGAGTTAGGGAGTGTCACGCCCCTCTTGTCGTTCCCCTGGGCGCCTTGGGGATTCAATGACAGGTCTAAATAGCCTGTTCATTGATGGGGGTGTGTCCCGACGCACGTATAGTGCTAGCTCGCTGTAAACAGGCGATTGACTGGCACGCCTTGGTTGCTTGTGGTTGAAACAGCGTTTTATAAAGCAACTGAGATGGGGGTTTTTCCTCTTCCGGCGACCACATCCCATGACCTGGGTGGGTTGTCGACGGATTCTCGTTCATGTCTGGGGGATGATGACGGGATGGATCTGAACATATGTAGTGGGGTCTCACGCCCTTGGGGTGGGCCACCAGGCGCGGTTCGTCCGAACGTCTGGGTGGCGCCTTCTTTTCATGTTAAGATCAACACGCATATCTGCCCTTCTCCTGGAGTAGGCATGTCGGCGTGGTTAGGGCACGGGACTGGTTCTGGTCACGCTGGTCCAGATCAGTTGAACCCGTTGTCCGCCGGGGATGCAGATCTGCTGTTCTGGTACCCTGAGGGACTTGGGCTTTTTTCAGGGGGAAAAATGCCAGGTCGGTCTGGGTGTCACAGGGTTAAGCGCTATGGAGACCCTGGTTGGGTATGTTTTTACTCAGCACTGTCGTCATGGCTTACAGCCATGCCATTCTGTACGCGCTCGATCTCGTCGGATCTCGGCCGCTATACAGGTTGGTCCTGGTTAGTACTTGGTTGGGAGACCGCCGGGGAATACCAGGTACGGTGTGCTTAGGGGCTGGTTCTCCATTATTTTTCGCTCCTCTCTCACGCATGGCGAAGAGGGGCCTGTGGGGGTGGTTTTTTGACCTCCTCTGGTGACCCTGTGCTTCCCGTACCGCCAGGCCCGGTCCGAAGTGATGTTTGCGACCCGTAGGCCTGGGTTAACCCTTTTTGGAAACTGAAACACTTGTACTGCGGTATAGCCGGTGTATACCCGCAGGTGTGTTTTGGAGTTTTTTCTTGAGGGGTTATAGGAACAACCACCGCATTGGGTAACACCGGGGTGGTTGATTCCCTGGTGTGTTGGAGCAGTGTCAACTCCCGGGTTCACCGTTTGAGGGTGCCCCTGCACGTTCATGACGTCTGCCAATCGTGTCAGCCTTCTCTGCCTCGACCCCTCTGGGTGGGGGTTGTTGAATGGAGGCTTGGTCATGCAACACCGCCAGCTTACGCTCCTTCCGCCGGGGCGGCTGTGTTCAGCTGTCCCCTCTGGCGCCTGTCTCGTCCGCAGTCTCCAGGCTAGGGTTAACAGCCTGTTGCCTGGTTTTTCCCCGGTGCGCTGCCTGCTTCCGTTGGTTAACCTTTTTGTGTGCTTACGGCCATGCTGACTGCCTATTCTGCAGGGTCAGTGTGCCAGGCGGTGTGCTATTGGGGGGACGGGGCCCGCTCGGCTTACGGCCATACCGACCTGAACACGCCCGATCTCGTCCGATCTCGGAAGCTGGGCAGGTTCTGGCCTGGTTGGTTCCGCCTGGGAATACCAGGTGCAGTAACTGAGGGGCCTTTGTCCGAATACGCTGGCGATGTGGGGGGCGGGGCACTACGTGCCCACCTGGTGGGGTCTTGATGCTGGCATCATGGACTTCTCCGGGCCCCCATTCTAGGGAGTCCAGTCCTTTTGGTGGGTCTGGGTCTTCCTTCGTGCTCCGCTGCTACGGCCTTGCCACGGGGTTGGGTTTGCCCTTGACCCCGTGATTCTGGGGGCAGTAACGAGGTTGTTCCTCCGTTCGTTCCCGGGTGGCATGCGGGTTGTGCGTGTGTGTAGTCGTGGGGTCGAGCCACGGTCTGCTCACCCTGTGCGTTGAGTTGCTTGAGTGCCTCTTCGCACGGTCGGGTCCGTCGCCCTCCCGTGACGTCCCTAATAGGGGGGCTACCCTCCATTAGGGGGGGTCGGGGGGGCTCGGCCCTCCCTGTTCTGATGGTTTTGGGGGGCTGTCAGCGGGGTGTATTTGTCAGCCAAGTGGCTCCGCTTGGCCTCCCTTGTGCAGTAGCGATGCCAAGCTAAGCCACTAACGATACAGAACGTTAGGTTATGACTATAACCAAGTTCTGTTAGTTAGGGGCGATGCTTGGCATCGGACGGCCGCTGCAGCCCTTGTCCTCACCTTGTGGTGAAAGCTTGGGAAGGAGGAGAGCAGGTGACCACACACCTGCTTATGAAGGTAAGCTGATGAGGGGTGTGGTCAGACTAATACTGGTATTAGAGGTACATTTGTGGTTTATTCAGTACGCGTGCACGTACGCGAGATAGTGCAGTAGCGATGCCAAGCATCGCCCCTAACTAACAGAACTTGGTTATAGTCATAACCTAACGTTTCTGGCTGTTGTTTTATTTAAAAATATTTGGGGGGGGGGTCCTCTTTTCCCATTTCATTTATTTTTAAAATGTTGTTTTGCCGGTCAATGGTAAATGTAGCCAAACTAACACTGGGGTTTGAAATAAAACTATTGAATCTTGAATCTTGAATCTGTGCTATCTGAGCGGGATTTGCTTTTGTTTGCCTTCAAACATCAAAATAACTGTGTTTTGTTTCGTAGTGGCGTTTCAAATATGCCACTCTTCACAAGAGCTACCGTTTCTTGGCATATTAGGCACTGGTTTGGTGCTGGGAGGATGCACGCATATTTTTCAGTCCATTCAGCACGGAGATACTGTAAAACTGGAAACAAGGCTACTTGCTACAATACCTGCAGATTAGACTACCTGTAGATGCGCTGTCAACTCTCGCTCTGACTGGGACCCGCTGAAAAAGACTGTTTTCATTCCGTGAAAACCCGCCCTACTCTGCTCTGATTTGCAGACTGTGGGTGGGTGGGGGGGGGGGAGAAACGCTGAATCTGATTGGATCAGAGTAGCCAGACAGACACAGACAGGCAGAGCAGCGGGACAGTGGAGCAGAGAGAGGAGACGGCGGAGAATTTCGAGGATTTAACGAGGCGCGTTAATAAATTTGTTTATCTGGCTTACTGCTGCGGATTCAAGCCACGCAATAACAAAGCGCAACATTAAAATAAGGACAGCATTAAGTTGCAATAAATCCACTCGAACGAAATTCGTTCGCTCATAAAATTCGTGACATTCTAAATGTGTTTTAATGTTGTTTAATGACAATACACCCGAGTCCCGACTCGCGTTTTTTGATGAAGGTCTTTTTTATATAGACACTGCGTTTGTCACAAGTTAAGTTGCTATAACTTATAACATCAAGCATCCTTGACTTCCAGGGACAACGATGTAAATAAGTCATTGGCTTTTTCGTTCCTATCCTTGACTAAAGCAAATATGTGATGTAATAATCTGTATATGTTTTGTTGTCTAAATAAATACCTACCTACCTACCTCTCTCTTTTGGAAATATAAATAGCCCACTGGCCGCAGGTGGACCACGCTACACATCCCCAGCTATATCTATAGACAAATAGATCCATAAGATGAAAAGAGAGAGCGCGTAGCTGCTAAGACGCCCCCCCCCCCCCCCCAGCAATGCTGACTATGCGTGGAGGGATGTCTGCAGTGGCGGCCGCTGCCGCTGGTGCCTTGTAGGTCGCAGTTCTCGTTAATAGGTCGAGTTGAAAATGTAATTCTCTGAGATGCTCTGGAGCAATCTCTCTCTGTCTCTCGGATCAATCAAATCAAATAATTAACACATGTATGTTGTCATTTTAAACAACTCACCATTCATTCATTATGCATCAGCAGCAACACAAACACGCACAGCTCTCTCTCTCTCTCTCTCGCTCTCTCTCTCTCTCGCTCTCTCACTCTCTCTCAGATGATGTCAGATCCATTCAATAATAAACACATTTGTAAAGCTCGTTATTTTAAACAAGTTACCATTCATTGTCTGAGTGGTTATGTCCCACATGCAGCGAAATTAGAGAGAGAGAGAGAGAGAGAGCGAGAGCGAGAGAGAGAGAGAGAGAGAGAGAGCGAGAGCGAGAGAGAGAGAGAGAGAGCGAGAGAGAGAGCATTTTAGTAAAGTTACATTTTCAACAAGATTGCTGCTATTTAAACACTTCATGGAAACGGGGTAACGTTAACCTTATGTCGACTGTAGTATTGTATGACCTCGACATAACGTTTAAACGTTAACGTTACTCCGTTTCCATGCAGTAATTATAAAAGTGGCAAGCTAAGCTAACGGAGCTAACAGCTAGCAGTAGCTGTAACGTTACAACGTTATGCGGCATCAGTAGACAACGTATCATGTATTAAACTAGAGTTAAGATCGCTAATCTACCTTGTTGTTGGCTTGTTGATAAAGTATATCCACTCCATGGCATTGTCCATCCAGCCTGTGTTGATGTCCATCCATTGTCCATACATGTCCCTCCACACTGCATCCATATATAGCTTGTTGTTAGCCAACAAGCTGTGTGAGTGAAGAGCTGTGTCTTTGTCCATTTCCGCCTCGAACAGCCTGCAAACTACCTGGCGTTCTATCGCCATGCTCTAAGACAAACTCTAACCTTAACCAACTTTGAAAGAGTGCCTAAGCTCAGTGTAGTTGCTGTTGTTGTTGACGAGTCGACTGAACTGCTGTTGCATTCTCTCTGTAAGCCAACCCGAGAAATGCGGCTATGGAAAAAAACTGGCATCGCGTCGGCCAATCAGAGAGCGTCTCCACGAAAATGCGGCTATGGAAAATTCTTCACGGAAGTTCACGCGGCTGCCTAGACCGCTTCAAATCGCGCTCGGATTCCAACATAATAGTCATATTTCAACGCACAACGCCGTATGCACTGATTGGCTGTGACGGAGACAGCAATCAAACTGTGACGCGCACTCAGAGCGCTATCGCTTCTAGCCCGGGCGAGAAATACGAAAAAATAAAAAAAAATAAAAAACGTGATGTCACTTCCTGCTTTGGAAAACGAGTGTTTTTTAATTGCGATAATAACGTTATATTGTGCATTGGAAACACAAACATACTTAAAATGAGTAAATATTATTAATTTTAAACATGTTTATATTATTTATAGGGCTATAAAACAAAAAAACTAAAAACTTATTTGTCTTGTTCTCTCATATAACCAGGGTAGGAGCTGAGGGGGGGCGGCGCCCGAGCGCCCCTAGTGGTAGAGCCGCCACTGGATGTCTGTATGTATGAGGGTGGGGGAGGTGTGAGCTCTCGTCACCCTTTTGTAAGTGGATTAAAAACACTAATTGTCCCTGTCAGACACCATCTGCCCAGCAGCTCCCAATCCAGTTGTTTTGAGTCGGAAAACAAGGCTGTTTATAATGGAATCTAATGTTAGTTCTTTGACCGTTTCCTTGCTAAGAAGGAACCAACCAACCACCCAGGTGTCGAATGCAGCCAGCGGTAGTAGCTGTGAATGAAGGCAGGGAAAATGACTTATAGGGGGGGGCCCCCCGAAGAGGACTGAAGGGGGCGGGGGGCAAACGGGAAGCCAACTGCCTGCTTGCCATACGCCCACACAATGCAAATGGTAACTAGATCCCTTCTGTACAGAGCGGCGGCGGTGTCAGCGGTACCTTCTGGCTGCTGGTGACGAGCCGCGGAGCGAACATGGACTGCTGGTTGCGTATGATCTTCTCCCTCTGCTTGAGCTCGGCGCTCAGTGCCTGCATCTTCTCCTTCCGCTTCTTCACCTCGGCCAGGAGCTGCTCCCCGTCCTTCTTCTGCTGGGCCAGGAGCTGCTCCCGGTCCTTCTTCTCCTGGGCCAGGAGCTGCTCCCGGTCCTTATTCTGCTGGGCCAGGAGCTGCTCCCGGTCCTTGCCAGCCGCCGCCAGCCGCTCCTCGGCGCCGTGCAGGTTAAGGGTCAAGCAGCCCTGGCAGTGGATCAGCCACTCCACGGTGAGCTGCGCCAGGAGGAAGAGCTTCACCAGGGCCGGGTCCACCGGGGTCTGGCACCGCTGGCACCGCTCGCCCGCCACGCTGCAGAACGTGACGGCGTTCACGTGCTCCTGGAGGGCGTCCACGTCCAGCTCGCTCGCCAGCCGCTCCACGTCCACGGCGCCGATGCGTCGCCAGTCCACGCTCTCGCGGCGCGGCCGGAACCTGAAGGGGACGAGGGCGGAGGTCATGCTGCCGTTGGAGGAGGGCTGGCTGAGGGGGGTGTTCCATAGGGAGGGGATCCCCGCTGACGAGTGGGTCCCCTGGGTCTCGCCGGAGAAGGGGAAATATATGCTGTCTTGAAATGGCTGGAAAACAGAGGGGAATGGCAGGTCTTTGACTGAGACACAGAATATAGATTCTACCAACATATACATGTGCTTCACTCTATCTGAGATCACATGCCTCTCACACACTACACAATAAAAAAATTAAAAAAAATCATATGACACCAAAACAGCACAGAAGCAAGGCAGCACAGTAACAACACAGCACAGATTCCACCACAATCTACCTATTTTCTGCTGATTTCCAGACGAAACCGCGTTCTCCTTACCATCATGGATTAATTCGCCCCTTTCAACGGAATGAAATCTAGAACCGGGGATCGTTCCCCGTTAGTTCAGATGAACGTGACAACACGAGGCAGGTTGGCCGCGACATCACCATGGAGACGGAAATGAGCGTCCCAGTTCACCGGGGACGAGGGATGGAGGACGACCTGAGGGAGACAAAATGTTATCAAAACACTGTCAGTAATCATCAGCAAACAAATGGTTCCATGTGTGGGGAGCTGTGTCTTTAGGGGAAAGTATTGCAGCTCGCGTGTGGATAACAGCCAACAAGTTCATAAGACGCTGGTGGTTTCCTTGCTAACGGCAGAATACAAATGATTAAATATCACAGCAGCTTCCAAAACAACGCTTTCACGTCGGGACAGGTTCTCTCATGTCAACAATAGAACACATGTTGAATGAATGAATGATTGAATGAATGAAAACTTTATTTAACAGATTGCAGAATGGGTACAATACAGTACGGCTCAATGCACACAATTGTTAAGGGGATGCAGACCAGAGAAAGACTTTTGTTGTTACGATGGGGTTGCTAAATGAAGGTGAGAACACAGTTTGCAGAGAGGGAACGGAGGCAGAGACGAGGAGTGATGCTTGAAGAAGGGATGTTTACTTCAGATCCAAAGTGCAATACAAATAAAACACTAAATCTACTTACAAACACTCTCAATACAAAACAACAAGGCAAGGGAGACGACAGGAGACACGATGGGCAGGGGAACACCGAAGACTTGGAGGAAATGACGCCACGACAAGGAGAGGAAGACACACACTTAAATACCTCAAGTTTCAAGTTTCTTTAATAGTTGTCATACAGAAGTACAGAATACTTTTATACAAAATGCTTCTTACTGTTTACGCTCCAGAGACTGTGCAAGACAAGATAAGTATGAAATAAAATAACACAGTATAGGATGTAAATTAGAAGTAAAAAAAATGAGGTCACAGTGTTCAGTATAGACATATGTACAATGTTCGATGCAGAGTAGACGTAACTGAATTACCATATAATATACAATACTGTGTAGTGTACTAATATACAATACTATATAGTGCAAGGCAGAAATAGGATGAGGTGTAATTTAGGTACAATTTACAGTAGGTGTACGAGTTGTAGTGCAAATCCTTTATCAATAAATATAAAGTGTGTTTGTGTGATCTAAAGTGTGGAGAGTGGGTGCTGCAGTGTGTTGTTTGTTTAAGTGAGTGTGTGCGTGTGGGTGTGTGTGCTGTGTGCATTTGATGGTTGTTGCATAGTGTTTATTGTTCGTTTAGCAGCCTGATGGCCTGGGGATAGAAGCTTTTTCTGAGTCTTTCTGTGCTCGCCTTAAGACTCCGGTATCGCTTGCCTGACCGCAGCAGTTCAAAGAGGCAGTTGTTCGGGTGGCTCGAGTCCTTAATAATTCTCTTAGCCTTCCCCTTGCACCGCTTGTTGTAAATGTTCTGGAGGGTGGGAAGCCCCCCTCCAATTGTGCGTTCGGCTGAACGTGTCACTCTTTGTAGTCTGCTACGGTCTTGTGCAGTGCTATTCCCAAACCAGGAGGTGATGTTGCCAGTCAGGATGCTCTCTATTGTACATGAGTAGAAGTTCCTAAGGATCTTCTGACTGACTTGGAACTTCCTTAGGCGCCTGAGGAAGTAGAGGCGTTGTCGTGCCTTCTTCACAACACTGTCAATGTGTGTGGTCCATGTCAAATCCTCGGATATGTGGGCTCCGAGGTACTTGAAACTGTTCACTCTCTCAACCGGTGCCCCGTCGATGCTGAGGGGGCTGTAGTCCTTGACCCCCGACCTCCTGAAGTCCACAATCATTTCTTTTGTTTTGCTGACGTTCAGGGGAGAGGCAGTTCTCCTGACACCACTGTGACAGGTTCTCTACCTATACTAATCATCATTGACAACACCTGGCAGCCCAGTCTAAAACATAGAAACAAATCACACAACTAAACACTAAAGCAAACTCACAACACAAAACCAAAACAGTGAAACCACATCAAACAAGGGAAGGGAAAGTCAACGACAGCACACACCATGACACCACATTAATCACACTATTAATTAAAGTCAAAACATTAGTCAGCATGTCCACTGTACTGGCCCGCACCGTCTGCGGGTGACCACCAGAGGGTGGTAGGAGACGATTGTTCACCTCATGTCTGTGGTGTTGACTCTCCCAGGTCTGACCTGACCTGGGCGTGTGACAGTACCTCCCCCCGAACGGGGGGCTTCCAGACCCCCGGAAAAAAAGGAAGCCGGGACCCCTGAAAAAACCCAGGGCGAGGACCTGGAGAACTGGGGCCGGAAGGCAGAGGAAAAAACCCAGGAAGGGCACAGCAGCCAGGGGGGTTGAAAATGGGCTCAGATGCCCGGAGAGGGGGGGTGGGGACGGGAACAGAGGCCCGGAGAGGGGAGGTGGGGAAAGAAACAGGGAGCTGGAGAGGGAAGCCGGAGCTGGGAGCAGAGGAGCAGGATCCCGGACAAGAGACCCTCCAGCCGCCGGACTAGGGACCGGTTCAGGAGAGCCGGAACGGAGGTGCGGCAGCGACGACCCCCGGAGCAGGATCCCACGCAGACCCCGGCGAAGACCACGGCAAAGACCACGGCGAGGACCAGGACGCCGATCACGGCGCAGAGCTGGACCAGACGGGGAGCCAGGATCAGTTGAGGAGCCGGGAGCCGGCACAGCAGCCGGACCAGGTGTAGAGGCCGGGCAGGGCGCAAAGACCGGACAGGTCTCGGCGGCGAGGCGTAGTGTAGGATCTGGGGATGAGGAGTCTGGACCCAGTGTAGGGGCTGGGTCGAGCGTTGAAGCTGGACCAGCTGTGGAGGCCTTGTTAACAATACTAGCCTCGGGGGCTAGGCTAACTGTGGGGCCTGGACTCACTGTGGGAACTGTGCTAGCTGGGGAGGCCTGGCTAGCTGCAGGAACAATGCTAGCTGGGAGGGCCTGACTAGCTGCAGAGGCTAAGCTAACAGTAGGGGCTGGGTTAGCTGTAGATGCCTGGTTAGCTGCGGAGGCTAAGCTAGCTGTCGGGGAAAGCCTAGCAGCTCCTGTCATGATAGCCTTCTTAGGCTTGCTAACTGAGGAAACCTGACTAGCTGCAGGGACAATGCTAGCTAGGGACATCTGGTCCGTCTCAGATACTAGGCTAATCATAAACCTGGAGATTAGACTAGCAGTGGGGATTGAGCTAGCTGGGAACGCCTGGTTAGCTACAGGAGAAATGCTAACGGACGGAGCTGTGCTAGCTGGAGACGCCTGGTCAGCTACAGGAGCGGCGCTAATGGGTGGAGTTGCGCTAGCTAGGGACGCACGGTTAGCTTCAGGAGCTAGGCTGACCGTGCATTGTATGCTAGTCGGCAATGCCAGCGGGACCAGGCTGGTGGGTAGGGTACTAGAGATCGAACTAAACCCCTCCCTGAGGCCAGAGACGTGGTTGGCCCTAACCCACATCGCAGACCCACCGCCAAACCCCGAACCGGAGGCTCCCCGACGGCAGGACGCGGTGCAGGACCCCGACTGGGGTCCCTCCAGAAGCGGAATCCGGCGCCGTCCTCCAGGTCTGCCACAGTGACGGCTCATCCTCCGGAACCTCCCAGGGTTGAGGAGATCTCGACCGGGACGGCGAGGAGGACCTGTGGTCCTGGGAACCCCATCCCCCCCTAGGGCTGTGGTTTCGGGATCCGCGCCCCTTCCCAGACGCTCCCCTGCGGACCAGGCGACTCCCCACCCAGGGATTCAGCAGAGGAGTGGCCGTGGCGAAAGCACCCAGTGTCATTGGCGCCGCTGGCCCGGCCACTCCGTCCCACGGTGCCAGACCCCGAGCGGCCGCCTGGTCGGCACACAGGACCGAAGCGCCCAAGATGTCGAGCGTGTAGCTCGCTCCGTTTTTCTTCCTCTCTGCTGGGTTCTTGACTGGTGGCGTCATTCTGTTACGATGGGGTTGCTAAATGAAGGTGAGAACACAGTTTGCAGAGAGGGAACGGAGGCAGAGACGAGGAGTGATGCTTGAAGAAGGGGTGTTTACTTCAGATCCAAAGTGCAATACAAATAAAACACTAAATCTTCTTACAAACACTCTCAATACAAAACAACAAGGCAAGGGAGACGACAGGAGACACGACGGGCAGGGGAACACCAAGGACTTGGAGGAAATTATGCCACAACGAGGAGAGAAAGACACACACTTAAATACCTATACTAATCATCATTGACAACACCTGGCAGCCCAGTCTAAAACATAGAAACAAACCACACAACTAAACACTAAAGCAAACTCACAACACAAAACCAAAACAGTGAAACCACATCAAACAAGGGAAGGGAAAGTCAACGACAGCACACACCATGACACCACATTAATCACACTATTAATTAAAATCAAAACATTAGTCAGCATGTCCACTGTACTGGCCCGCACCGTCTGCAGGTGACCACCAGAGGGTGGTAGGAGACCATTGTTCACCTCATGTCTGTGGTGTTGACTCTCCCAGGTCTGACCTGACCTGGGCGTGTGACATTTCGTCTTGTTTACATCAGGGTCCCCCATTTTCAATTCATAGTGACATTGGCATAGGGACATACATGACATCACCATGGAGATGGAAACGAGCGTCCAAGTCTTTTGCCAAGTCTTTTGAACATGCAGATGTTTTAACAATAGAAAGTGTTGCGTTGCATGCATAAACATTATAATTTCTTGCAAGTTTATTGTCAAAATGTCCACTAGCGACTTGGCTAAACTAGCAAAAGCTAGCAGGCGAACATACACTACCTCTCTCTGAGTCTCTCCCCCAAGGATCATACCAAGTTAATCCATGCTGGCTGCTAAGCTAACGGACATTTTTCAAAGCAACATAACTAGGGATGTCCCGATCCGATCAAGTGATCGGGATCGGCGCCGATCACGTGATTTTCAGAGGATCGGGATCGGGAAAAAAATAATGATTTATTTTATTATAAAAATATATATATTTTTGTATTATTATTCAACAAACATGACCATGTTCACGTCTTAAACTCATACTGAGGCCTTAGTTTAGGTTTTAAATTACATAATATATCATCATTAATTTATTTATTGTCACACACAGCAGAAAAAATTTCCACAACAAACACATTCCCTTTAATTTACACCGTTGCACGAGTGACGTATGCCGAATCCCTCAAGAGACCTACATGCTCACAACAACACGTCGCTCCCGAAACAGTTATCCACTGACTTGAGCAGCTAGACAAAAATGTCAGAGGATTGGAAGCACTTTAAAATACAAAGTCAAGCCAATCCATTTGCCACTTGCAATGTTTGCAAGAAGGAAATTCCGCGTGGAGGAAAAAACAGAGCAGCGTTCAACACCACGAATCTCATTCGCCACCTGAAAAAACTTTTATTTTTAATTTTTTTGGAGGCCCCTCGTCACTCGAGGCCTTTATAATAATAATAATAATATATTAGTAGTCACTAGAGGCCCCAAATTATTATTTTTTTTAACTTTTATTTTATTTTTTTTAGGCCCCTCGTCACTAGATGCCCCACATTTTATTTAATTTTTTTTATTATTTTGGAGATCGATGTCATACTGTGACACTGAAATGAAAACATATTTCATCAACAAAAATATTTCATCAACTAAAATATACAGTATACCTGCCGTCTGCAAGTGGCTAATCTTGAGTATTTTTTCTCCTCTTCATAATAGTTTGAGGTTTTCCGTTTGAGGTAAAACTAGCAATAAAAAAAAACTCCACATCCCAGCCCCGACGCCTGAATACTTTTACCAATGGATTTCCAGTTCCGCGTTCGCGTTCTGCGCTCTGATTGGCCACTGACGATTCTGGTAGCGCCAATCGTGTGACGCCTCTTTCTTTCACCGGTTAAGCTTAGGCACTCTTTCGAAGTTGGTTAAGGTTAGAGTTTGTCTTAGAGCAGGGCGATAGAACACCAGCCCTGATTCCATACTCTAACCATAACCAACTTCGAAAGAGTTGCCTAAGAAACGTCAGTGGCCAATCAGATCGCACCAGAATCGTCAGTGGCCAATCAGATCGCAGAACGCGAACTCGGAACTAGAAATCCGTTGGTAAAATAATAGACGCAGCCCCAACACAAATGAGGCAGATTGGGATCATTATTCATGACAGACAGCAGAGACACGCCGGTGCTGATAGCGGATATCATCGAGCTCCCCCTAGTGACTAGGGGCCTCCACTACACACTAGTAAAAAAAAATAAAAAAATATGAAAAAAAAAATATATATAATCAGATCCTCATCCAGCGTTTACTCTCACAGCATCTATAGTGACTACTAGTATCATCTCATCTCTTCTCTATCTATTTTTATTAAATCTTTTGTATTTCAAATTAAAATATGATTGATTGTTTGATAATGAGAGGTGAGAGACGTTGAGTGTACGTGACACTGACGTCCAGGTCCAGGGGTCACTGTCAGGTCAGGTCAGGTGACCACTGACCGCGAGAATTGCACTTCCAAGTTGATCAAGTAGGCTAAGACTCGAGTAGTACTGTATGATCATATGAGACTCAAAAAACATGGATAAAAAAGTTAAACAGTGGGAAAGTGGGAGCTGCTAAGTTAAAATCTAAACAGGAAAGGGACAGAAAGAGCGCGTTACTTCGGCAAAGCATACCGACTATCTCAACTTTTTTGACCCCGTCAGGTAAGGAGGAGGATAGCCCCCTGGCTAGCACTAGTAGTAGCAGCAACGTTAAAGAGGCTGAGCCAGGCGCCGCGGGCAGAGAGGACGAGAATGCTAACGTTATTATTATTGATGCTAGCGACAGAGAAGAGGCAGCGGCAGCCTCTAGTTCAGCCGGCCCACCACCACCAGTGGCTGCCACCTGTTCGTATACGCCCGCCGCATCTCCACAGCCCAGCCCCAACACCAACACGAATGATTCTGACTCTGAGGCAGACCGCGATGATGACAGCCCGCCGCCGGCGGTGCTTGAACATTAAAACCAGGAGGATTGGTTGGACAATGTTACGGATCCAGCTTTTTTTTTTTTTTTTTTTTTATTGACATATAAAAACGCCACTGTGTGTGGGTGTGGGGGGGGGTCTCCACAAGAATCTGGCCCGGGGGCCTCTGAATTCTTAATCTGGCCTTGCCTGCAAGCCATGTTAAGAGGTGTGCCTTCTTTATCATTTACCACAGACATATGGAGTTCTTCAGTGAGTCCAATGTCACTCATTAGCTTTACCGTTCAGTGGATTGACTCAGAGTTTAAGTTGCATCATGCTACATTGCATACGCAGAACTTCCGAGGATCTCACACGGCAGATCGTGTTAGAGAGGCGCTCCTGGGCATGCTTAACAGTTGGGGAATAGAGAAGTCACGGGTCCATGTTATTTTGCGGGACAACGCGCAAAACATGAAGAAGGCCATGGATGACATGGAAGTAACGAGTGTGGGCTGTCTCGCGCACACGCTCCAACTTGCCGTACATGAGGGTCTACTGTCTCAGCGCAGCGTCACATACACACTGGCCACCGCAAGGAAAATCATTGGCCATTTCAAACATTCGCCGTTGGCCTATTCGCGTCTGGAAGATATCCAGAACGACCTGAAGATGGACGTCAAGCGTCTACAGCAGGACGTTGCTGTGCGATGGAACAGCAGCCTTTACATGTTGCAGAGCATCTTGGAGCAAAAGCGGGCTCTCTGTGTGTATGCAACTGACTACACCCTCCCAACCACCCTGACAGCCAGCCAGTGGACCCTGATGGAGAAGACAGCTGAGGTGTTAGTTCCATTTGAGGAACTCACAAGGGATGTGAGCAACCCCACTGCATCTGCAGCTGATGTAATCCCTGCAATAACAGGTTATTATATTAATTAAATTAATTAATAATTTGCTATATTTTAATAATTTAATTTTACTATAAAATAAATGTATTTTATATTCTAAATAAACCATTCATCCATCCATTCATTTCATTCATCCAAACAGCCCTCAGACGTGTACTCTCTCGGGAGATGACCACTGACCAGGGGGTCAAAACCATGAAGAGCACGCTCCTAGCTGCAGTGGAGACCCGCTTTGCTGAGATAGAGGTGGAGCCACTATACACCATCGCCACTATATTGGATCCAAGATACAAAGACAGGCAAGTAAATTAATGTACTATTTTTTGAATGCTATAAATAATCTTATCTATTACGTTAAATAAATTGCTGTGTGTTGTCTTGCCATATGTTTGACTGACTTAGTTGTGAACTTGTGGGTAATTGATACATTTATCTATTTTCAGATTCTTCACAAAATCAGGCAACCTGAGGCTTGCCAAGGAGAAGCTCATCCAGGAGGTGGTGAAGATGGAGGACGAGAGGGCTGCCAGAGAGCCAGAGGCTGCAGACGCCAACGCAGAGCCTAGAAGCAAGACACCACGTCAAGAAGAAGAAGCAAGCACAAGCAGCTGCCTGGGCAGAGTCAGAGTCATGGATGAGATTTTGGAAGAGAATCCGCTAGAGGCCCGGTCTGTGAGTAGTACTGCTGATGTCCAGATACAGACCTATCTCTCAGAGCAAACCCACCCTAGGAAAAGCAATCCTCTACAACACTACTGGAAAGATAATGTCTCACGTTTCCCCTCACTGGCTGCTGTTGCAACCAAGTTTCTCTGTGCCCCCTGCACCTCTGTGGACAGTGAGAGACTCTTTAGTGCAGTGTCCAACGTCCTTGATGAGAAAAGGAATCGGCTCTCAGCTGAGAGGGTAGAGATGCTGGTTTTCTTTAAAAAAAAAAATCCACTTAATTGTGATGCCAGACAGTGAGTAAGAATAGAGTGCAGCAAAAAAAAAAAAAAAAAGTGTGTTGCAATTTTATATCCCATGTTTACAATTTATATTTGTATTTGAATTGTGAAATATATACATGTTGTTTTTCAAGTTGCATTAAGCTGCTGTTTAAACTAGACTAGTTCATAGTCTAGAGTACATTCAAATTTCAAGGCTTAGGCTTCCCTTAAATTTTTTTTAAAGTGTGTTGCAATTTTATATCCCATGTTTACAATTTATATTTGAATATATACATGTTGTTTTTCACGTTTCATTGAGCTGCTGCTGTTCATTTAATTTAAAAACTAGACTAGTTCATAGTCTAGACTAGAATTATTCTGCACTAAGACCATTTTTATATTTTATTTTATTATTTGAGTCATTGAGTATGACTGAATGTAAAGTCAAGCTACCTCTGTTACTTGCACTACCAGATCAGTACCTTTGTTATTGCACTATTCTTAATTCTGCACAATATTTGTTTTACATGGTTATTTTATTTTGTGGTGCACCACTGATATATAACTATAAGCTTTATATTTATTTTGTTTGTGCTGCAATAAGTGAATCCTGTTGGATACTGTTAAATAAAAAAATAACAAAAACATTAAGGGTCAACTCAACTTGATTGCATTTTTTTTATCTGTAATTAATTATACATCAAATGATTTATGTCAACTTGTGAGGGACTTGAAGTCACCTGGTTTTTACAAACGATGGCGCCATTGCTCTATGTATGTTATTGCCATCTCATGAAGTAGCAGGCTGGAGCACATTGTGCTCGGGAGGTAGGAGGTGGAGTTTAGACTAGGTGCAATGCCTTGCTTGAATGAAGTTAACTTTTCACCTGGCTGGATAACGTCAATTATTTTCTGTGACTGAGGATTATCGTCGGCGTTTCAGACCAACCAAAACGGAGCAAATCGAGTAAGTAAGTCGAACAATGAATGTATACTAATGTGCAAACAGATATTGAAACTATGAATATTTCTCATATGAAGCACATTTTTCAGGGTGAATGTAATAACAAGAGCCGCCACGCTCGCGCACCTCGAGGGACTATTTTAGGCAACAGAGGGGCTTTATTCAACAAACATGACCATGTTCACGCCTTAAACTCATACTGAGGCCTTAGTTTTGGTTTTAAATTGCATATCATCATTCATTTATTTATTGTCACAGTCACAGAGCAGAAGAATTTTGCCAAAACAAACCAATAGTATCCAGCTGCAGAACGGCGCACCAGCCACACTCTCAGACCCAAACGCATTTCCTTTGATTTAATTATACATCAAATGATTTATGTCAAGGATTGCAATGCCTCGCTTGAATGAAGTTAACTTTTCACCTGGATAACGTCAACATTCAGGGTGAATGTAATGTGAGAAATTGGGATAAAAAAAAAAAAAAAAAATTTAACTTGATCGGATCGGGAACGATCGGGATCGGTAGATACTCAAAATCACATGATCGGGATCGGATCGGGAGCAAAAAAAGGTTATCTGGACATCCCTAAACATAACGATAGTAGAGCCAAAAACCTTGCTGGATAATTCACCGGCTGAACCAAAACCGGACGCCATCGCCCGTGTTGTGAAGGATCAGATTAAACCGAATATATATATTTATTTATATATATATATTTAAATAGTATTTGTATATCGTTTGATATCCCCTGTATATTCCTTGTACAATATGCACTGAATATCCCTTTAGTCTACTAAACAGCCCATAATAGTTTCATTCTACCATTGGACGAGAACCTGGCGCCAGCAGCCATACCCCTAGGTTCAAGTTCAATCGTGCCGCCCAACATGTCGTGGCAAGCCCGGTTCCGCGTAGGAATACGTCTGGCGAAATACGAATGGTACTATTTGTTCACAGCGCATATATATATGGCGCAAGTAAAGTAGAACTTTCTTTTAGTCCAGTTCTTTACCCTCCAACCGAGTAACAGACGCGAAGCCTCACCCACGACGCACGTGTGGTGCAGTAAGGCCTACTTGGCCTCAGAATAGGCATTGAGATATCGTGTGGATTAATAGTTGAATAGTCATAGTTTGGCACTATACCGTCGAGTTGGACGTATTCTATTAAGCTAATAATAGTCTATTTATGTATGGTGCATCGTTCGGTTAGAGTTATAAAGTTATCAGTACCCCCATCGTTCCTGACGTTATCTGGAGTCTTAACCAGGCTGGGCAGACCACTAGTGGTGCTTGCATCCGAGGAGCTCCGGGCCAGGGCGACTGGACCTGTATATTGGATTACTCTACCCGGACGACGGCGAGCCTTCCACGGCTTGGATTATGCTTTGGGTGCTTTGATTATTCCATGGATAACGGCCAACACTGCGGAGTGTTGGAACTACCCCCCGGAGAGGACTCCAGGTGAGACGGCGCTCTACACCAGTGAGGTCGCCTCACGTCTCTCCGTTGTGGACCGGCAGCTACCGTCCACCAGAGGGTCCAGCTGTATTCGTCTGCGGACCGAGGTTCTGTGGGCACCGTGTTCAAGACTTTGAATTCTCCCAAGAAATCGCCGGCCAGATGGGATACCGCCAGCGGCTTCTCTAACCCCCCCCTCCTACTGTCTTACAACCAGCGGGACCCCCCCCCCCCCCCCCCTTAGTGTATCCAGCTATAATCATTTAAGTACCATCGCTATAGTTTCCTAAAGAACCGGGTTGTATACTTACTCCCTGCGTAACCAGAGATTGGACATTCAATGTTGATTTACCTACGAATACTCATTTGCCATACAAGTGCATTTCAAATCATAAGTGTAAACAAGTGAACGTTGTATATACCTTTTGCTATATTAAATATTCGATTTGTACATTTGTGTGGACTTCGTTTCATCAGGTGGGAAAGTGTTCATCATATTTATATCATGTACTGGATGGCCAGAAGTTAAAGTACAAGAGGTAGTGGTTTAATAATACCATACTTAACAATACAGTCAGGGAATTGTACCCCTCAGTTACAATTGGTCCTTCGAGCCGGAGGGTAACTAGTGTAATATTAATATAGTGTTATTAATATTGAAATGGCCTATGATGAACACTCCACGAAACGGTCCTCCTAACCTAGAACGCCCGCGGCGCAGACGACAGCCACCTCAGTACTTAGAGGATTACACTGTCAGTCAACTACCTAGCCTTCGACAAACGGTAAACGCGGTAAAAGTAGAAAGTAAAATTATGTCTGACCTTAACGACCAGGTTTCCCCGACCACAGAGGCCCTAGTAGGTCCTAATGTAACTGACCAAGCTCACGGTGGGGACCAGGAGGGAGCTGACATGCCTTTACCCCCCGCCAATACCGAAGTAGTCCCCGACCAGCCCCGGGAGGAAGACAACCCAACAGAGAGAGAACTCTGCACGGAAGAAGAGGAGGAGAGCGCCGAGGAAATAGAGCTCCAGTATGAATATGGCAAGAGACCGGGCCGACGCCCAGCGCGCCGCTGCCGGTGCCCAAAGAGAAGCAGATCTCACCAAGCGCGAAGTCGAGCGCGACAAGTTACAAGCGCAGCTAATGGAGCAGCTGATCCGCAAGGCAACACCCTCTCCCTCCGCCAGGGGTTCAAGGAACTCGTCGAGACAACAGTCAAGGGCAGCGTCTCCTCACCGAGCAAGCGACCCTGAACTTGACCAACAGACCGAGCCTATACCCCCCGCAGACCCCCTTCCCAGACCGGTCCAAGCGAGACCCAGCTACAAGGAAGGAGCGGCATACACTGCGGAGAAGCTAAATAAACGATTACAGGATCTGGAAGATCTGATAGAGGAAGAAGAGGGAGAGGAGGAGAACCAAGCCCGACGACAGCACAGTACTCCACCGGACCAGGAGGTCCAGTACAGCCCAGCCTATACCCCCGCGGCGCTGCGCTACAGACCCCCGACTCTATTCACGGGTGAGCACGACGCACGACCAGCCCCGAGGAATAGCACCTGGACCAGCGGGCCATGGTACCCTGTCAGTACCAGCCCACAGCGAGGCGCAAGAGGGGACTCGCCTAGGAGGTCTCTCCCCCAACGCTCGCCGATGTATCAGCCATCCACGGCGTCATACATTGCCACGCCGTCGTTTCCAGACTTCGCCTATGAGAGTCGAGCACAGTACACGGAGCTCCGGATGTGCTTAGAGACAATGATGGTGGATGTCGCTGATGAACGCCACAAGTATGCAATATTACTGAAGCACCTGAAAGTACCGCGAGCGCACAATATAGCGCTGGCCTATGCCACCTCTTCGACACCATACACAGCGGCCCTAGCGGCGCTGGACCAGAGATATGGACGTATATGGGATTACGTAATCCAAGAGATAAGGCATATTGATCGCCTACCCCCAGCAACAGACAATCGCTCACTAGACGACCTGTCAATCAAAGTGCAGTCCCTGGTAGGGATGCTGGGAGCGCAACGGGAAAAGGGCATGCATGAGCTATACGCCAACTCTAACGTCGAGAGGATTTTGGAGAAGCTGCCACCCGCAAGACAGGAGCGTTTTAGGCGGCAGAGAGACTACCGGGATCCCAACGGCCCCGAACCATCCCTCCTTGATCTAGCCGACTTCCTGGCGAGAGAAGTCAGCAGCTTACGACTGGATACATTCGGGCGGAGCACGCCAAGCTCCAGAGAGGGACCCAGGAGAATAAATGATGGAAGAAGATCGGTGACTGTCATGCACCAATCAGAGTCAGTACCGAGCAGTAAGAGCCACAGTACCCCCTCGAGAAAAGAGAAGTGGAAGATAGTGTGTCCCTACTGTGAGAAAGAACACTGGCTGTCACAATGTGACCTATTCACAAAGATGAATGCAGAAGAAGTGAGTCAATGGATAAAGTCCAACAGGCGCTGTTACCGATGTGCGCGACCACACATGGCAGCCGAATGCCGCCTAAAGAAAAGGTGCAGTCGGTGCGACGGAGCCCATCTAGATATACTACACGACAGTAACAGAAGACGGCCTCCACCTGCACCATCGAGCGGCACCAGGGCAGGTGTCATGTACATTGACCCCGCCAGCAGCGGCGGCGCCCAGGTGCTC
Source organism: Notolepis coatsorum (assembly GCF_963971535.1). Taxonomy (NCBI): domain Eukaryota; kingdom Metazoa; phylum Chordata; class Actinopteri; order Aulopiformes; family Paralepididae; genus Notolepis; species Notolepis coatsorum. The sequence goes on along the minus strand of NC_140176.1, from coordinate 93,376,182 downwards.
TTAAAGGTAGTCCGTGTGACATTGAGCTACCAAGATAAAGTCATGGACACTTACGCCGTCCTTGATGACGGGTCAGAGAAAACCCTTCTGCTCGCGTCCGCTGCGGCCCAGCTGGGACTGCGGGGGAGCAAGAACCAAATGACGATTCAGACAATAAGAAGAGATTTAAAGACGATAAAGGGCGAGAATGTCTCCTTCACTATCACAGCAAACGGGCAGCCAGAGCGACGGTATAAGATTACAAATGCTTTCACCAGCCAAGAAATAGGACTATCGCAGTACACCTACCCTATCGCCAAGTTGATGGATAAATATGTGCACCTGCGACAACTACCTATCCCGCTCATAGACGGCGCTACCCCGACCCTGCTGATAGGCTCCGACCATGCAGAACTCATAGTCCCGATTGACCGGGTCCATACAGGACCCCGAGGCTGTCCTGCAGCAGTCGAGACCCGCCTAGGGTGGACCCTACAAGGCCCCCTCGCTAAATCTCTCAACCGAACAGCAGCCACTAGCTGCTTCCACTCCAGAACGACAGAAGAAGACACCACTCTCCTGCAGCATGTCGAGAGGCTATGGACACTAGAGACAATGCCCTTTAAGAACGAAAAGAAAGATATTCGTTCTAAAAAAGACATTTACGCCATCAACCTACTCGAGCAGGGGACAAAGAGAGTCACAGTCGGCGGAGTGATGAGATACGCAACTCCACTCCTGAGGCGAGAGGGAATGCCCACCTTTCACGCAAAGAAAGACGCCACGGAGCGCTATCTATTGGACACGGAGCGGCGCCTAGCCAAAGACCCCGCTCAAGAGAGTGTGTACCGCGCTGAGATTGAGAAGCTAATCACAGCGGGACACGTAACAAAGATTGACATTAAAGAGGTCGATCAGACGACCGAATCATGGTACGTGCCGCATCAAAAGGTCCATCACAACGGCAAGGATCGCATTGTGTTTAACTGCAGCTACCAGATCGGATCCCAAAATCTGAATAAAGAGCTCTTGCCCGGCCCCACACTCGGCCCCTCCCTACTAGGCGTGCTACTGCGCTTCCGCCAGGACAAGGTGGCTATCAGCGGGGATACCAAAGGGATGTTCCTGCAGGTGAGACTAGTAGAGGAGGACAAGCCCCTGCTGCGGTTCCTATGGAGAGAGAGGATCGGAGATGAGAACCCAGCCATCTACCAGTGGGAAGTACTCCCCTTCGGAACCACATGCAGCCCGTGCTGTGCTACATTTGCACTACAGAAACACGTCGCAGAGGACCCAACAGCAGATGAAGAGGTCCGACACAGTGTGAAGAACAGTTTCTACGTGGACAACTGTTTACAAAGCGTTTCGACTCAAGAAGAAGCCGAGGCTCTCCTAATCAAGCTACGCGCCTCCCTGATCAAAGGCGGCTTTGATCTCAGGCAGTGGGCCAGCAGTGACCCGCACGTATTGCGCAGCCTCTCCCCCGCGGACAAGGCTGCCAGCAGCGAGACCTGGATGGCGACCATCCCAGGAGAAGCCCAAGAAATGACACTAGGACTAGTCTGGCGCTTCAAAACAGACTCGCTCCACTATAGACACAAACCCCTGACTCCAGAGCCGGGGAGGTCGACGGCGACACCGACCACCAGACGGAGTGTGTACAGAAAACTCGCCAGACAATATGACCCGTTGGGATGTATTCTACCTTACACCACCAGGGCAAAGATGATTGTACGAGCACTATGGGACAAGGACCAGGGCTGGGACGACCCAATACCCGCACACCTTGCCTCAACATGGAGAGAGTGGGAGACGGAACTCCGCTCACTCCCAGGCGTCAATATACGCCGCAGCTACTTCCCATCCACAGTGAGGCCAGAGACATGCGAGATTGATCTACACGTCTTCAGCGACGCCTCCGAAGTAGCCTATGGATCGGTGGCCTACTTGCGTGCCCAAGAGAAGGGAGGAAAGATACACACTGCTTTCATCCTGGCCCGCTCAAGAATAGCCCCACGAAAGCAACAATCTATCCCGCGTCTAGAGCTCTGCGCAGCCCTAGCAGGAGCGCATCTAGCCACGTTAATCCAACGTGAACTCACCATTCCGGTGCACAGAACAATCTTGTGGTCAGATTCCACGACAGTACTCACATGGATCAAGTCTGATTCATGCAGATACAAAGTCTTCGTGGGAGTCAGAGTCACCGAGATTCAAGAGTTAACAGAAGCAGCGAGCTGGCGGTATGTGGACACCAAACACAACCCAGCTGACGTCATCACCCGGGGAATGTCTCTGGATGACCTCACCCGTCGCAACATCTACAGCGACGGACCAGAATTCCTCAAGCTCCCGGAAGGAGAGTGGCCTACGCCCACCCCACGGGAAGCAAGTAACGAGGAGGCTGAGAACAAGAAACCTATGTTCTGTGGACTGAGCACAGTCGCCTCCACAGACCCCAACATAGATGACTGCATTACCCTAGAGAGTGCGCAGCAGAGGACATTCCTGTGGCACCACCCAGAGATTCAGTCCACCACTGACATGTCAGCAGCTGACTACGAAGAAGCAGAACTTCTTCTACTACAACGAGCCCAGAGAGACTCGTTCCCCGATGAGCTAGACTGTCTACAGGGAGGAAAGCCCGTCCCATCAGACAGCAGACTGCTCCACCTGGCACCCGAGAGTGATGCCCATAATCTCATCAGAGTGGGTGGTCGCCTGCGGAGAGCCCCCGATCTACCGGATGACATTAAGTACCCGATAGTCTTGAACAGCCGACACAAGGTCACAGAGCTGATCATAAAGAAATACGACGAGGATGTACACCACGCAGGAGCAGAGAGAGTCTTCGCGGAGATCAGACGTCGTTATTGGATACTGCAAGGGAGAGAAGCAGTGCGGCGCTTCCAGCGAACCTGTCTAGACTGCCGTAAGTGGCGCGCGCAGCCCAGCATACCACGGATGGCTGACCTACCCCCCTGTCGCCTCCGACTCGGCGACAAGCCATTCCACTCCACAGGCATGGACTGTTTTGGCCCATTGTATATAAAGAGAGGAAGAGGAACCGAGAAGCGGTGGGGTATTGTATTCAAATGCATGACCACCAGAGCGATACATATCGAGCTCCTTCCGACCATGAGCACAGACTCATTCCTTATGGCCTTCCGAAGATTCACATCACGGAAAGGAAAACCGTCTACATTGTTGTCTGATCACGGGACAAACTTCAAAGGCGGAGAAAGAGAGCTGAGAGAGAGCTTCCAAGCTATGGGCCCAGAACTTAAGACCCACCTCGCTCCATCCCAGATTGACTTCCAGTTTAATCCCCCGAACGCACCCCACTTCGGTGGAACCTGGGAACGAGAAGTACGTTCTATAAAGACAGCCCTGTACGCCGTGCTTGGGGCCCAGACTGTGGCGGAGGAAGTCCTAATGACAGTCCTCACGGAGATCGAGGGAGTATTGAACTCAAAGCCCCTCGGTTACGTCTCCAGTGATGTAGCAGATGTCGACCCAGTCACCCCCAACACACTCTTAATGGAGCGGCTGGACCCCGCGCTACCCCAGACAATGTACAGGCCTGAAGAAGCGAACGGCCGAAGAATGTGGAGGTACAGTCAAGTACTAGCTGACAAGTTTTGGAGCAGCTTCCTACTCCACTACCTACCGTCTCTACAGACCCGCCAGAAGTGGGTAAAAGAGAGAGACAATTTGACAGAAGGAACAGTCGTCATGATTATCGACCAGTCACTACCCAGAGCTATGTGGCCGGCTGGCCGCGTAAGCAAAGTGATCACCGGTGCCGATGGCAAGGTCCGAGCAGCTGAAGTACTCGTCCAAGGGCGCACTTACACACGACCCGTGGCGAGGCTAATAGAACTGCCCCGACTCCCAGACACTATCGATGATGACCATGACCCCATGACTTTGTGAGTTGACTGACCCTTACAGCGGACCTTGAGTGGTAGACAGTGCGGTTAATCTGTCTCTGCTTAGCTAATTAGGTGGGACTAATTAGGGGGCGGCTGTTGTGAAGGATCAGATTAAACCGAATATATATATTTATTTATATATATATATTTAAATAGTATTTGTATATCGTTTGATATCCCCTGTATATTCCTTGTACAATATGCACTGAATATCCCTTTAGTCTACTAAACAGCCCATAATAGTTTCATTCTACCATTGGACGAGAACCTGGCGCCAGCAGCCATACCCCTAGGTTCAAGTTCAATCGTGCCGCCCAACATGTCGTGGCAAGCCCGGTTCCGCGTAGGAATACGTCTGGCGAAATACGAATGGTACTATTTGTTCACAGCGCATATATATATGGCGCAAGTAAAGTAGAACTTTCTTTTAGTCCAGTTCTTTACCCTCCAACCGAGTAACAGACGCGAAGCCTCACCCACGACGCACGTGTGGTGCAGTAAGGCCTACTTGGCCTCAGAATAGGCATTGAGATATCGTGTGGATTAATAGTTGAATAGTCATAGTTTGGCACTATACCGTCGAGTTGGACGTATTCTATTAAGCTAATAATAGTCTATTTATGTATGGTGCATCGTTCGGTTAGAGTTATAAAGTTATCAGTACCCCCATCGTTCCTGACGTTATCTGGAGTCTTAACCAGGCTGGGCAGACCACTAGTGGTGCTTGCATCCGAGGAGCTCCGGGCCAGGGCGACTGGACCTGTATATTGGATTACTCTACCCGGACGACGGCGAGCCTTCCACGGCTTGGATTATGCTTTGGGTGCTTTGATTATTCCATGGATAACGGCCAACACTGCAGAGTGTTGGAACTACCCCCCGGAGAGGACTCCAGGTGAGACGGCGCTCTACACCAGTGAGGTCGCCTCACGTCTCTCCGTTGTGGACCGGCAGCTACCGTCCACCAGAGGGTCCAGCTGTATTCGTCTGCGGACCGAGGTTCTGTGGGCACCGTGTTCAAGACTTTGAATTCTCCCAAGAAATCGTCGGCCAGATGGGATACCGCCAGCGGCTTCTCTAACCCCCCCCTCCTACTGTCTTACAACCAGCGGGACCCCCCCCCCCCTTAGTGTATCCAGCTATAATCATTTAAGTACCATCGCTATAGTTTCCTAAAGAACCGGGTTGTATACTTACTCCCTGCGTAACCAGAGATTGGACATTCAATGTTGATTTACCTACGAATACTCATTTGCCATACAAGTGCATTTCAAATCATAAGTGTAAACAAGTGAACGTTGTATATACCTTTTGCTATATTAAATATTCGATTTGTACATTTGTGTGGACTTCGTTTCATCAGGTGGGAAAGTGTTCATCATATTTATATCATGTACTGGATGGCCAGAAGTTAAAGTACAAGAGGTAGTGGTTTAATAATACCATACTTAACAATACAGTCAGGGAATTGTACCCCTCAGTTACAGCCCGCAAGCATTAAATGCAACGTAATTGGTTGAGCAACCGGAGTTGTATTAAACCAACCGAAGTGTTGTTGTGGTTTGAAGTTATCCGACGACGGATGGACAGGTGTTGTGCCGAATTCGGACTCCCTGCCAGAATCGGACCCCCCTCAGGAAAACGTGCAGACACTCAGCCTACCCAGCATGTAATACATTCTTTCTTAGAACTGAACTCGTTATTATTTTGCGCATAGATTGCAGAAATACGGGAACGTTTTGATTATATTTAAAAGGCGTTAACATTGTAAAAACTAAATAAGTGGAATTTTGAAGCTGTAAGCAGAATTTATTTATTTTAGAACAGCCATTGTGTGGGCCAGTTTCGGGGCCGGTGCGTTTTGATTGATTGATTGATTGAATTGATTGATTGATTGAAAACTTTATTAACAGATTGCAGAATGGGTACAATACAGTACAGCTCAATACACACAATTGTTAAGGGGATGCAGACCAGAGAAAGACTTTCGACTTGTTTACATCAGGGTCCCTCATTTTCAATTCATCAGGACATATATGACATACTTGACATACATATAGTCAGTACTGCTACATCTATACATTTATGACATACCAGATTTGAGTATTGTTTGTGATACAGAAGGAGTCAAGAAAAGGGAGTATATACATTTGACGTAGAAACTGTACATTGGAGGAGGTTGGGTGGGGGGGGTGGGGTACATTGGGATATTGACAACCAAACTGGTTAATTTACATTGGAGGTGGTTGGGGGGGGGGGGGGGGGGGGGGAACACTGTATAAACAAGCAAAACTGTACAATTGAGGGGGGGGGGGGGGAGACACTGTACAAACAAGCAAAATTGTACATTGGACTATTGACAAAACCATACTAGGTAAATGACTGTACATTGGAGGGGGTTGGGTTAGGATATTTACAGGGGCCAGTTTTGAATTGCAGTCTCCCGTAGGTGTCCCTTGAGAGAGGTTTTGAAAGTGGGTAGTGATCCACATTCCTTTACAGCTTTGGGTAGGGCGTTCCACATTGATGTGGCATAATTGCGAAACGTGTTTAGTCCCTTATTTGAGCCGAATCTGGGTTTAACATGATTTGTGGAGCTCCCTCTGGTGTTGTGATCGTGGTATTCACTGACCTTTGGGAAGTATTTTGACATGCACATGGGTACCTTGGTCGTGTAGTGTATCTTGTAGACCAGGCCCATTGCAAGTTGCTGTACTCTGTCGTCTACTCTAAGCCATCCTAGGTTGTCAAAGTGGGCAGGGGTGAGGTGGGTTCTAGGAGTAAGGTCAAGCAGTAGTCTGACCAGTTTGTTTTGAGATGTTTGTAATTTTGTTTTTAGCGCCTTTGAGGTGCTTTGGTACCATGAGGTGCAAGCATAGTCGTAGTACCCCTGAATGAGTGCTCCTGCCAGAGTCTTCAGGGTATTCTTGTTTACCAGAGAGGAGATCCGGTACAAGAATCGAGTTCGTTGGTTGACTTTTTTTATTACATTGGATGCCATTTTGTCACAGGAGAGATTAGCCTCTAGGATGGAACCCAGGTAGGTAATTTCATCTTTCCTTGTGACAATATTGTCACCCACTGTAACTGAGAAGCCGTCGGTCTTGCTGAGTTTGTTATTTGAACCGAAGAGAATGGACTCTGTTTTGCCCATGTGTAATGATAGTTTGTTATCAGCGAGCCATATGCAGATTCTGCCTAGTTCCGAGCTGAGGGTTTTTTCAACCTGTAACTTGTTCTTGTCAACGTGGGCTGGTGCGTCCCAGTTGAATTTGTGTCCCAGTCCGCCCCTACACATTACACACACTTCTGCAGTCCCTCCCACCGTCCCTCTCTCTCTCTCTCTCTCTCTCTCTCTAATTCCGTGATCGTCAGTAAATGCTTTATGTAGTATGGGTGATATATTGATCAGATCGGTTTGCAGTGAAAAGAATAAACAATCAAGCTGAAAGTAACGTTACTGTCCTCTTACCATTCGCTGATGGAGGAAAAAGATCCCACTTATTTGACGTCGATCTACTAGATCCATTTCCGGTTTCTTTGGCGCAATAAACACCCAAATCATATCGATTATTGAGTTATGGCAGCGATCCATATGCACGCCAGTGTTTGTCTGTAGTCCCGCAACGATATGTGACTGCCGGACGGATTTCCCAGATGCACCGATGGCCATTTCCGGTTGTAACTCGCCCGATCATCCACCAGGCGGCGGTATTGAGGCGTTGCACTGTTGTGCAGGGTCCCACTGTATCACCAGAGGCTGGGTGGCGGAATTATGAATGCCATGGTGAACAAATGAAATATGATCTCAATAACGCTGTACAGCGTGGTCTGGCAGAATTTGCAAACACGCTGTACAACGGGATTGGCGGGGAATGTGTTAATTAAAAAATTCAAATAAAAAATATATAATTTTATAATTTTTCTTTTTTCTTTTTTATATCCTCAAACTAAATCCTCAATTTGAATAAAGTGATTCAAACTTCGTCAGGGTTTTTCGAACGGACGTTCAAACCTTCGTTTTTAATTAAAAAAAATTAAATTAAAACAATTATTCTCATTTCTTTTAATACATTTTTTTTTTGTTATCCTCAAACTAAATCCTCACTTTGAATAAAGTGATTAATCTGATTAAATTAGTCTTTTTTCTTTTATTAAATCAACTTTCCAGCCCCCTGTCAACTGTCAAATGATGTCAACTGTCAACCTGAACATTCAGTATTCAATATTGTCTGATTCAATATTAACATTCAGTATTCAAGTATAACAGCCATTGTGGACACTCACCTTTCCCAGCAAACCGGTAGGCAAGGCACCTTGGTTGAGAAATGCAGACTTCACTCTATGTTGGTTGGTCTATCTGTTCAGTACTGTTTCAAGATGCACAATGAGATCTTCTGAGAGAATTGTTGAATAGATACACTTAATGTTCTAGAATGTTTGATTATGACATCATACTGTGACATCACAAATGTTCTAGAATGTACTATTATGACATCATACTGTGACATCACAAATGTTCAAGAATGTTTAATTATGACATCTTACTGTGACTCACAAATGTTCTAGAATGTTCTATTATGACATCATACTGTGACATCACAAATATTCTAGAATGTTTGATTATGACACAAAACATTTAAATAAAAAATATATAATTTTATATATCCTCAAACTAATTCCTTAATTTGAATAAAGTTATTCAAACTTCGTCAGGGTTTTTCGAACGGATGTTCGAACCTTCGTTTTTAATTAAAAAAATAAATAAAAAAAGTAAAAAAAAATAAAAAGAAATTATATCCTCAAACTAAATCCTCAATTTGAATAAAGTGATTAATCTGATTAAATGAGTCTTCTTTCTTTTATTATTTTGTTAGTGATGTAATAAAAAATAACACTTGGAACAAAAAAAAAAAACGATAATATACGATTGGTAATCACTCAGATTAACCAAAACACTTAAAAGAAAACTGGATGAATTATTATAATAATATGTGGTTGGCACTTCATCGTTACTATTGTCTCTCTTCTCTCCTTCCTTTCTAAAACACTTGAACGTGCTGTATCCAACCAACTTACTGCTTATCTCTTACAGAATGACCTCCTAGACCCCAATCTGTCTGGCTTCCGGACTGGCCACTCCACAGAAACGGCCCTCATTGCGGTCACAGAGGCACTTCACTTAGCAAAAGCGAAAGGCCTCTCCTCTCTCCTGATTATCCTAGATCTATCTGCAGCCTTCGACACAGTCAACCATCAGATCCTCCTCGCGGCCCTCGCAGGAATGGGAGTGGCTGGATCTGCGCTGACATGGCTGACATCATACCTCAACGACCGCTCCTACCAAGTGTCATGGAGAGGGACTCTGTCGGCCACCCGCCCCCTGCGGACGGGTGTCCCCCAGGGCTCGGTCCTAGGACCCCTTCTCTTCTCCCTCTACACTAAATCACTGGGTAACATTATCACGTCTCATGGCTTCTCATATCATTGTTATGCCGATGATACTCAACTCTTCCTCTCCTTCCCTCCCTCAGATATCCACGTCTCTGAGCGGATCTCGGCCTGTCTGTCCGACATCTCCGCCTGGATGACGACCAACCACCTCAAACAGAACCTAAGCAAAACAGAATTGCTCCACCTGCCGGCCAAATCCTCCCCCCTGACCGACCTCTCCATCACAGTCGAGAATGCAGCTGTGACCGCGTTCCCGACCGCCAAGAACCTTGGTGTTGTCCTCGACGACCAGTTGAACTTCTCTGCTCACATCGCAGCGACAACCAGAACCTGCAGATTCCTCCTGAGCAACGTCAGAAGGATACGCCCCTTCCTGACAAAAGAAGCCACCCAACTCCTCGTCCAATCAACAGTCATCTCCCGCCTCGACTACTGCAACGCACTGCTAGCTGGCCTCCCGGCCACTGCCACCAAGCCTCTTCAACTCATTCAAAACGCAGCGGCCCGCCTGATCTCAAACCTACCGAAGTCGGCCCATGTCACCCCACTTCTTAGGGACCTGCACTGGCTCCCCATTTCTGCACGTATACGCTTCAAGGCCCTCGACCTAGCATACTGTGCGACAAAGGGAACCGCTCCCGCCTACCTCCGGTCAATGGTCTCTAACTACACACCCTCAAGACCCCTACGCTCTGCATCTTCTGGCCGCCTCAGACCTACTCCTATCCAAGCTCCCGGAGGGTCATCAAAGAGAAGCCGCCTATTCTCAGTCCTTGGTGGAATGAACTACACATCCCAGTTAGGACAGCCGAATCCCCTCCAATCTTTCGCCGTCGACTAAAGACTCACTTCTTCAACCATTATCTGAAATGATAAAAAAAATAAAAATAAAAAATAAAGAAATCTAACCCTGACTAACCTTACTGTCATGCACTTGTCCTAATAAACTAACCTACACTGTAACATGCAACACTTTGATGAGCATTGTTACTCAGCTGATAGAGTTGTACCCTTCTTGCTGTCTTGTCATACAGAACTTGTAAGTCGCTTTGGATAATAGCGTCAGCTAAATGACTAAATGTAAATGTAAATGTAGATAACTGTGGCAATTCTAGAGTTAATACATGTAAAAAAGAATTATTCGTTGATAACCCAAAAAAAACATTATCTACTTGAGGAGAGAATGTGTATATCTGTGTGTTTTTTTTTTATTGATATTTTTCCCCCTCCATTTTCCTCCGATTTTCTCCCATCCCAATGTTAGTCGTATGCCAATTCCCAATCCCTTCCTGGTCGCTGCGCACTTACCCCCCACAGTCAGATCATCTGGGAGAGTGGAGGCTACCACGTGCTTCCTCCGACACACGTCCAGCCAATCACCGCTTCTTTTCACCTGGCAGCGCGGATTCTCATTGAGAGGGCGTAGCGTGTGGGAGGATCACACTATCCCCCTCAGGTCCTATCCGGGCTTAGCAGGCGCCCCGACCGAACTGTAGGAGTCGCTGTTTACAACGACCCGGACCCACCCCGCCAGCTTCTCCCACCCTCTAATACAGCCAATTGTATTAGTGTGAATGGCCAGCCAAGCTGGTGACAACGGGGTTGGTGACGAACGCAATCTCCGCTCGGCCACCTAACCGCCCCTGTATATCTGTGTTTTAACTTTGTGTACACACTTACCGCCCATAATGGGAGTAGGTATGCGTTACTCATAAATTGTTTCTGCTTGGGGAGAAGTCTTGGTTTTGGGGAGAGTAATACTTAGGGTTTCCAACCTGCTCTACTTCTAGAAACAAAACAGTGAACAAAATGTGTATTTTAGCAGCTTTAGGGGCTACAGGCATGTAGTTCACCAGTTTGATAAGAATATATTATTTGGGAAACAGAAAATACTCGGTTACACTATAACCACTTGTAGGGCTGGGCGATATGGCCAAAAATGATATCGCGATAACGATATCGATAACAATATCATATCACGCAATATCCATAATTATCGATATTGTTATAAGTATTAAAAATAAATATATATCTTTTTTAAACAACAGATGTATGTTTATTTTGCAGCAATTCTTTGTCGTTGCGCCATCTTTAGTGTTACAGCCCCTCACACTCCAGTTCTCAGGCTGCAGCTGGTTTGAAAGCGAAAGTAAACAGGCTTCTCTGCTGGCTGTGGCACCAGGGGAGTTGAACAGTTCTGGCTCTGCCAGTTTCTTTACTATCTATTTTTTTTTCCCGATATTTTTTTTTACTATATCGATTATTAAAATATATCGCAATAATTATCGTTATCGTTATATCGCCCAGCCCTAACCACTTGAATGTGTAAACACCAGGGCCCTCATTTATCAATGTTGCGTAGAAAGTGTTCTATTTCCATTTCTACGCCCGGAATTTAGAATGTGTGTACGCACAGAAATATCGGGATTTATCAACCGTGCGTACACGGGTCCTACGCACACTCCATATTACCGTCAATGCTCGTGCATGATTATCCATATATGGTAATGAAACACCCCCCATGGGATGTGCAATAATGGACTAACCCGAGCAAACTCATAAGAAACTCCACGAGCGAGATTGTTCACGGAGGCGCTGTCAAACCAAGAAGACACAACCCGTGTCATGGGATAAATAAAAGGCTGGCGGACTTGTACACGGTGATGTCAGATATCAACGACTCCCTAAGACCATTGCTGCAATTCTGCCTGGACAGCTCAAAATACTAATAAAGACCGTTAACCACTGTTTGGCGTTGGTGTGTCATTATAACCATGCTGGAATATGAATGCCTTTATTCGTTTTGTTCGATTGGCTACTGGGTATAATATGATTTGTAGAGGCATACAATCTATTTTGTTGTCGGTATTAGGTAGCCTATATGAATTACATATAATAGCAGCCATAGCCTACATCAGGGGTGCCCAACCTTTTTTGAACCAAGATCTACTTTTTTATTTACCACCTAGCCCGAGAGCTACCAGCCAAAATTTTATATTGTAAGCCGTCATTTGAGGCTTTATAAAAGCAGCATAATGAACACAAATCTGTCAGTGCTGAGTCCGACCTCATCTTAAATAACAAACAGCATTGCTTGTCATACCCTTCAAGGTCTAAAGTAACTAGCTCCACCTTCTCAGAATTTTCCCTTTTCTTTTGTTACATAATGTAAAATTACAGATTCATACCTTCAAAATAAGCCATCAATTGTCAAATTTGAGACGATAGTTTTCAATCAATGTCCTATCAAACATTCTGGTAAAATCCTAACTACTTTTCAGGATGGACTTGAACATGATCCAAGTTCATTCAGCTATCTGATGAGAGAACTACACTCCCAGAATTCAATGTGATCATTGTCACTAGAACCATTTCACACCTGGAGCAAAGGCCCAGTCATTCCTTTGTTATTCCAGTGAATGGACCCAGCAGGAGGCTTAGCCTAGCAACAAGCGGCCACTACATAGTTGGGTATTGAAAAAATGCTCATATCCAAAAGTAGTAGATAGATATAGGCAGGGCCGCCTGGGAGAAATGCGAGGCCCTGTGCGAGATTTAATTGCGAGCCCCCCCCCCCCCCCCCCCCCAAAAGGTAAAAAAAAATATATACTTTTTTTTTTTTTTTTTCATACAGTCAACATATTCTTAAATAATAGCGCTGCCCGAGGCTGGGCATGATACAGTCAACATATAGCAAGAGAGAGAGCGAGAGAGAGCTCCCGTTCTACAGTCAATATACAGTGTACAGAGAGAGAGAGAGAGAGAGAGAGAGAGAGAGAGAGAGAGAGAGAGACACATTGGAAAGAAATTGAAATGCTATTTGGCCCTAAACAGAGAGTACACAGTGGCAGAATACCTGAGCACTGTGACTGAAGATCCTTGACTAGGTACAGACTCAGCGAGCACAGCCTAGCCATCGAGAAAGGCCGCCATAGGCAGACTGTGTGTGTTAGAAAGAGAGAGAGAGAGAGAGAAAGAAAGAGAGAGAGAGAGAGAGAGAGAGCATGTGTGTTTGTCGTGTGTGTGTGTGTTAGAGAGAGAGAATGTATGAGAGAGATAAGCAAAGATGAGCCCCTAAAAGATATTCAACTTTTAATGGAAGAACAAAACAGAAGGAAAAGATAACTTCACAAAGGCAACATGAATATACATAGATCCAAAAGGACAAAGATCAACACTTAAATCCAAAGAGAAGAGGGTCTATACCAGAGAAAACAAAGTAGCAAGGACTCGGAGCCAATGGCCGACATCAGCTAAATAGGCTAGCCAGGTACTGACACCAGGCCACACACAGCTTTGGCCAACGGCCCAACGCTACCCAAGCTACACAAACGACCAAGACAATTCACACACAGCACATGTCGTATCTCCAAATGTTGTGAAGTAACATATGTTTTGCCTGGAAAAAAACATCGTTATTAACAAAACATTCGGGAGGGGAAGGAAGGAAGAGTGGGGTAATGTCATGACATCTCTTACCTGCACCAAGGAACGCAGGGCGAAAGGCCGCAACACAGGTCTCCACGTTGACGAAAGGCCTCTCACTGGCGGGACAAAAAGAAGCTATGGCCGGGGCCTTGTCATGGTGCAGGCCCGACTACATCTTCTGTCAAAGATGATGTCGTAGTCAGAGTGCCAGAACCCCCTGCTATTCTCACGGCTAATGTCAATGGTCGTAGCACAAGCTAACAGCTAACTCTAGGCTAACTGATAGCATCAAACTAACGTTCCCAGCCGAGCGCAGCCGGCAGCTAACGTCGTAGCTAAACAGCTAACTGGCTAACAGTTAGCTCAACCCGGCTATCGCTAACCATTAGCTAACGCAGAAGCAAGCTAAGCGGCTACCACTGAAAAACTGTACAACGTGAGAAAAGCAATACAGGTGCTGACACCAGGCCACACACCGTTAGCTACTTGTACTACAACAGCTAGTCGGCCAGTTTGGCTCCAGAGAGAGAGAGAGAGAGAGAGAGAGAGAGAGAGAGAGAGAGAGATATCCATGGCGGGAATAGAATAGAGTGCATTAAAAACTCACCAAACGTCCAAGAGGATGGAGACAACCGCGTGGAGTTGACGAAGTTCATCTGCCGAACGACCATCCTCTTCATCTTGGCATAACAATGCTGCACGCGCTGTCTCTAGGTTAGCTAACGCTAGTTAGCCTTTAGCTAAGCTAGCTACTAGCCGACATCATCATGGCTATATCCCGACTGAACCACACTTAATATTATAACGTAGCTAAAGCTAACTAGCTGTCCCTGTCTTTAGCCGGGATGGCTAGCCTGACTGAACTGTCTAACATGCAACAACTTTCATCTTCAGTCCATCTGCCGAATGATGTCCTCTTCATCTTGGCTGGCATAACCTCCAATGCTGCACGCGCGAAATAGTCAGACGCTAGTGATGGGTCGGTCATGAGCGACTCGTTCATAAGAGCCGATTCATTGCCGTGAGCGTGAGTCGAATCGCTCACGTCTGGCAATGAGTCGGTTCACGCCCCCCCCCCCCCCGGCACGCACACAGACACACACAATGAACTCAACAGACGCTACCTTACCTGTAACTCCTCGCCTAATTGAAACCAATTCTGCTGCCTGCAGAGCCTCAGAGCCAGGAACGTGTCTAATGTGAAATATATAAGCATATAAGCAAAACTAGATTTTAGGTCTGTGATGAAAAAGGGCCTCGCGGGAAGGGAGGCCTCGCAAAAAAAAAAAAAGAAAAAAAAAAAAACCTTCCCGCGAGGCCCTGCTCGCACACCCCCTAGCAGTTTTCAACATCAGTCTGATCAGGTTCTCTGAATTGGTGCCTCCTACCAAAGCCAGGCGAGAAATCTAAATCAGAGAGAAGAAAATGAAGGCCCTGCGTTAGAAACAGCATAACATTTATTTTATGAACACAGAGCAACCAACTTGTTTATACACACACTTTATGCATGCACTGATATTCCAGCCCATGCCAGTCATTAGGTTTAACCACATTAACCCTCCTGTCCATATGTAAACGGTATATTTGAACAATTTCAAAACGTTTCATAAATAGCAGATATACAAGCTCTAACACGTTTTGAACTAGAAAGTGCTAAACACATTTTTCCCCTGAACAAGACCACACTGAAACGATCTACATTTGATAAATGAATGCAGTTCAATAAATTACCATCTTTTGACGGACTGATTGCTCCATCAGTAATGATTCTGGCTCATTGAAGTCTTGTTCACTGGCGATTGGCAGCTGGAAGGGGAGCATAGTGGTTGTGGTGGCCACCCCGTGTCCCCTGGTCCCACCAGATATGTTGCCCTCAGCCAACTCGGTCTTGATGAACTGCACATCTCTGGACAGATCCTTCACCACGACAAGTAATTCAGCAAGCATTGAATTCATCTTCTGGATGGTAAGGTCTTCAGAAGAAGAGTTAAAATCATTAAGTGAGAAATAAAAATAAGCAGCAAATCACACGAGGAATTACACCATGTCCAATAGACTTGCCTTTCATAAGCTGCCCGTCATCGCCGGCCATATGTCTACGCTGTGAAACACCAGATGGGGTGTTGTGCCCTGAGCTGTATCCTGACATCGCTGTAGAAACAAAATCATAGTTATATATTTCACTATAGTTTGACTGCATTGGATCAAACTGGTGGTAGTTCCCTCTAAAATGGCATACCATTTTGTGCATGTTGTGAGAGACCAGGGGGACTGTTGTATTGCCCCGAGCTGCATCCCGACATCCCTGTAGAAACAAATCATTATATTTAAAAATACAAAATCTGACTTGTCAGTCCAACTAACATACATGTCATAATCACTAACACCGGTTCCTGACAGGCAGCAAGCGAGCGAACTGGAGACGAAATCGCACACGACACTGTCCTGATATGACGCAGCGCGTGTCCGAGTGTGTGTTACCTGGATTCTCGACCAATAAAAAGTGTTTAGGGGCGGGACTCGGCCGCGTAATCGCTCAACTAGAGACACAGCGAGCGAATATTTGAGGGGTGAACGACATCGCTGCTCAGTTCACTGTCGCTCGCGGCAGGTCAGGATAGTCTGATTGAAACGAATACATTTTAATCACTTTTTCTCGCTCGCTCGCGTCGCTCTATGTCAGGAAGGGGTGTAAGGAGTTGTATCCCCGTCTCTCAAAACACTGTTACTGAAAGAGTACAGTATCATACCACTACTTGCACTTTGTCGATCTTGCAGCTGCTGGACATGTGAGGCCTGCTGCTGGAGCTGGTGGTACTGTACAATATCAAATCCTGGCATCTCGGCTGAAACACAGTAGGAAATACACAAAGTTATTAGCAAATGACGCTATTGTAATCCCCCATGTGAGAAAATGTTTGATTTCCATTCAGCTGATTTCACGTGCACTGCCAAATACTACTTTAATAAAAATATCAAAGACAATGCGAGACAATACAGATATTTTAAACATGCCAGAATATTATGTTATGAGATTGCTTGATAACTCACCATTATGTTGAGTTAGCGATTGCCGGTAGTTGCTAGTAACCAGATCTACAAAGGGGAAATGTAAAATAAGTTGCGACTCAAACATGGTGGAAATTGTGCTCAATATAAAAGCATTATGTACAACTACACATTTTTATTGTGACATTGCTTGCAAGTTGTGAAGGCTTTGAATTTTTGTAGTGGGCTGGCATGCACATTGTAAACATGTATTCTGTTGCATGCATGATGCCAGCGACCTGCCAGCAAGCTCCTCACAAGAACACAGATATGGGTTCACTTACTGTTATTTGGATCAGGAGTCTGCAACGAATCTAAATAGCTGTAGATCATGCCACCATCCAAAGAATCTAAAAAAGGTAAGCCAGGGTGAGAATTGAAGATGCTACAAATCATGTTTAAACAGTCATCTAGTTGGCATTTTAACATTCATAGCAAATACCATTCATTGTAGGCTCTTGGCCTAGTGGCCACACAACTGGAGGCTTGCCGGATCTTAGCGCCTTACGAGACCGGCTCGATTTTGGAGTCTGTCCTACAACATATTTTAGTTGGCATGTTATTCACAATGTATATATTTTGGGCCAACTATAGAATAACTGCAAGAAATGCAGAAGTCCAATCAAATTAAAATGCTCAATTTGTCGGTACATGGTCAGACTAATTTGTTTAACTGTTTATTATTATTATTATTATTATTATTATTATTATTATTATTATTATTATTATTATTATTATTATTATTATTATTATTATTATTATTATTATTATTATTATTATTATTATTATTATTATTATTATTATTATTATTATTATTATTATTATTATTATTATTATTATTATTATTATTATTGTTATTGTTATTATTATTATTATTATTATTATTATTATTATTATTATTATTATTATTATTATTATTATTATTATTATTATTATTATTATTATTATTATTATTATTATTATTATTATTATTATTATTATTATTATTATTATTATTATTATTATTATTATTATTATTATTATTATTATTATTATTATTATTATTATTATTATTATTATTATTATTATTATTATTATTATTATTATTATTATTATTATTATTATTATTATTATTATTATTATTATTATTATTATTATTATTATTATTATTATTATTATTATTATTATTATTATTATTATTATTATTATTATTAACTGTAGCAGTGATCATTTCCAAAGTGCCTATATAAAATAAATGCATTGCATCAATACCTGGGAAACCCACATCAGGTGCTTTGGCAAAACGTTTTCTTTTGGCGTCGCCACTCGAGTGGTCATCAGAGTCCGAGTGCACATACTGCCGATTTGGCCTAAAAAAAAGTATATATATACAGTGTATATTATACACACATGTAATAAATGTAGTTATGATACTACGTTTATTAGTCAAGGCTAAAGTCTGAATACATAGGCCCTCAGGCCACTGTGTGTTATCCTTTTAGCACTACTTGCAACTACAACAGCAGTGCCATTATTTACAACACCCTAGGGAGAGTTGTCCCTTTAACAAAGTGAACACTGTACCTGGATCTTCTTTTCTGGCGGAGATCTCCTTCGTCCTCAGATTCAATTTCAGAGGTTGGACACATAGTTGAGGTGTACTTGGTCTCTCGTTTTTTGGCCTCATCATGGGTCTCTGGAAAGAGCAGAGAGAAAATGACAATTAACATATCTGCAGTCCAGTGTTTAACGAAAAAATATATGTACCTCTTATCATATGTGCATCGTCACAATTTGCGTCCTCACTTTTTGTGTATGTGTTGCACGAAATACTCACCACACGTAGTAAGCTCACGTACATCCTTATAGGTGATCCATTTATCATCTGGTTGCAGTCCATCTCGAAGGGCTTTTGTGAGCTTTATGTGTTTAGGGGGCCATAACACAGTCTGGTCTTTAGCATTAAACCAGCTCTCTAGAACTACTGCTGTCCCACCATTTGGGAACTGTACAACTGACCACAGCACCACCTCACCATTCATCTTCAAAGGGCTGAAATGAGAATTTACGGTACTCATAATGATCTCTCCTTACAAGCCATTCCCATACCGTCCTACAAAGCCAAAGTGCACTACACACATTGCATTTTTGAAGCATTTAAAGGAAAACTCCAACATTTTGTGAAATTAGCTTATTTGACATCTTCCCTGGAGTTATAAGAAGATACATACCTTTTTCGTCTCTCTGCATGCATTGGGCTTAGGGAACGCCTGGACCGTTAGCCTAGCTTAACTTCATCACTGGAAGTGGGGCAGACATCTAACCTAGTTCACTACAGTCAGGAAATATACTCCAACTACAATCAAAATACAACTCCCAAACGTTCCCGTAAACATGTTGTGACCTGTGTATTTACCACGTCTCCCAGTCACACAAGTCACACAAGTCTCCCAGTCACTCAAGTCACACAAGTCTCCAAGTCACACAAGTCTCCAAGTCACACAAGTCACACAAGTCACACAAGTCCAAGTCTCCAAGTCACACGAGTCACACAAGTCTCCAAGTCACACAAGTCACACAAGTCACACAAGCCCAAGTCTCCAAGTCACACGAGTCACACAAGTCTCCAAGTCACATGAGTCACACAAGTCTCCAAGTCACACAAGTCTCCAAGTCACACAAGTCACACAAGTCCAAGTCACACGAGTCACACAAGTCTCCAAGTCACACAAGTCTCCCAGTCACACAAGTCTCCAAGTCACATGAGTCACACAAGTCTCCAAGTCACACAAGTCTCCAAGTCACACAAGTCACACAAGTCCAAGTCTCCAAGTCACACAAGTCTCCAAGTCACACAAGTCACACAAGTCACACAAGTCCAAGTCACACAAGTCCAAGTCACACGAGTCACACGAGTCACACAAGTCTCCAAGTCACACAAGTCACACAAGTCACACAAGTCCAAGTCTCCAAGTCACACGAGTCACACAAGTCTCCAAGTCACACAAGTCACACAAGTCACACAAGTCCAAGTCTCCAAGTCACACGAGTCACACAAGTCTCCAAGTCACATGAGTCACACAAGTATCCAAGTCACACAAGTCACACAAGTCACACAAGTCCAAGTCTCCAAGTCACACGAGTCACACAAGTCTCCAAGTCACATGAGTCACACAAGTCTCCAAGTCACACAAGTCTCCAAGTCACACAAGTCACACAAGTCCAAGTCACATGAGTCACACAAGTCTCCAAGTCACACAAGTCTCCCAGTCACACAAGTCTCCAAGTCACATGAGTCACACAAGTCTCCAAGTCACACAAGTCTCCAAGTCACACAAGTCACACAAGTCCAAGTCTCCAAGTCACACGAGTCACACAAGTCTCCAAGTCACACAAGTCACACAAGTCCAAGTCACACGAGTCACACAAGTCTCCAAGTCACACAAGTCACACAAGTCACACAAGTCCAAGTCACACGAGTCACACGAGTCACACAAGTCTCCAAGTCACACGAGTCACACAAGTCTCGAAGTCACATGAGTCACACAAGTCTCCAAGTCACACAAGTCTCCAAGTCACACAAGTCACACAAGTCACACAAGTCCAAGTCACACAAGTCACACAAGTCACACAAGTCTCCAAGTCACACAAGTCACACAAGTCTCCAAGTCACACAAGTCTCCCAGTCACACGAGACTCATGTGACTGGGAGACTCG
This sequence comes from Notolepis coatsorum, assembly GCF_963971535.1. Taxonomy (NCBI): domain Eukaryota; kingdom Metazoa; phylum Chordata; class Actinopteri; order Aulopiformes; family Paralepididae; genus Notolepis; species Notolepis coatsorum. Next base: position 93,355,642 of record NC_140176.1, on the reverse strand, counting down.
TGTGACTTGTGTGACTGGGAGACGGGGTAAACACACAGGTCACAACATGTTTACAGGAACGTTTGGGAGTTGTATTTGGAGTATATTTCCTGACTGTAGTGAACTAGGCTAGATGTCTGCCCCACTTCCAGTGATGAAGTTAAGCTAGGCTAACGGTCCAGGCGTTCCCTAAGCCCAAAGCATGCAGAGAGACGAAAAAGGTATGTATCTTCTTGTCCAACTCCAGGGAAGATGTTAAATAAGCTAATTTCACAAAATGTTGGAGTTTTCCTTTAAGCGTTTCAATTGGCCAGCCAAACATGTTATCTGTGTACATGTAATATTGTACTAATTGTGTATTTATTAATGAGGTAAGTTATGCCCCGAAATCCGACGTTAGAGTCAGTGTGTCAATATAGTTACTGCACTTTAGCTTTGTAGGGCAGTATGGTTATGCTGTTAAATGAAGTAGTGGTATTGCAATGGCACCATCTCCGTCTGGAGAGAGAAGACATTTGCGCTTGATATAGCCAAGTTTACCTATCCCTATATCTTCTTGCAAGCCACTGACCTTGTATGTACCAATGTATGATGATTCACAGGGATACATGTAGTATGGCTGTTTGTGTCTGTACTTTCTGTAAATTATATATACCTCTTCCTCTGATTTAAGAATATTCTCTACTAATGCAAATCCATCTCCAACCTCAATACAATTGTCTCCTTTCTTTGTGGACAAAGTAAACCGATGAGTGAAGACCTTCCTGTACTGTTGTGAAGAAGTAAACTGTGGGGGGACAGGCCCATCAGTGTGAATATTACGCAAAATTGGATCATCTGTGGGACATGGGCATCCAACATGTGGAATTTCAGACAACCTTTTCACTACCTGTTGTAGAGGCTGATGTGGCTTGCGTAGAAGATGCTTAATTTGTCCAAGATAGTTCTCAAAAGGGAATCCTGAGATATTATCTAGAGTGCCAAACTTCCTGTATTCCTCAGCCAAATGAATAAGCTGGTGTACATTGTACACAATTTCACCTCTTCCATACACTGTCCCAAAGTGTTCAACAAAAGAAACCATCAACTTGTGCGCAAAGGCCAACATTTCCTCAGAAATACTAGGGGACAGCAACAAGTACATTCCAACAGAAAACAACATGAAGTTGTCATACAGCTCACTGGGGAGGGAATCCTTCAAAACAACAGGACCCCAATACAACATGAAGGATCGCAACTCAGTAGCTTTCCAGCGATCTAACTCTGACAGTTCCCTTGGTTTACGGTTAAATTGACAAGGCATGTAGGGACGTAGCTTTAGCAGTTTACCTGAAATGGCTTGTACAGTTTTGGAAGGGACCCTTGTTGCCAAATTCTTCCCCTTTAACCATATATTAAGCAGTTTCCTTGTAACTCCGAGACAACAGAGATGCATGTAATCAGTTGGAAACATAGAAACCATCTTAACTAAACCTGTTAAAGGGCTCGTCCCATTGTGATGTGCCTCATCAACCATGTCTGAGAAACTGGAGTCTGGCCTAAGTCTGACTTTTGTTTCAGGATATGTCATTTTATTTCTCCATACACCCTCCTGAAAACACTTGTCACAACCAGAATAGCCATTAAATGCCTTGGTCTGCTTAATATAAGCTCTAGCCGGGGCATCACAAATGAAAGAAGAAATCTGTACATCAAATTGCTTGTCATTATAAATAATGCCATTAGACAGTACATTCTGAAGATCTTTGACAAACTGCTCTAGGTACTCAAAAGCACTCTTTGGCTTGCTTAGACCACAAAAAATGCCAACAACAAATGGGGACTTTGTGTAGTCACATTTGAGACTTCCAAGTATGGGCCAAAACTGAAGTTTAGAACTTTTGAATAAAGGTAAACCATCTATATTAAACTGTAAATTAAGAGTTGTCAGAGTTGCCGGTAAAATCAAACATGCCAACCGTGAAAGCACCCCTTTGACTAAACCAAAATGATAGTATTCTCCCCCTTCAATCTTAGTGGTAGGCACATGTTTTTGTGTTCCTAGCAATGTTCTTCCATCTTTAGGAAGGGTGGGGTGAAACATCTTCAAAATGGACAGCAAAGATGATAGTGCAACCAGAGAGACTGAATAGGATGTTGCCCAATATTTTAAACTTGTCATGAGGAAATCTTCATTATGCTCATCACTGTCAAAGACATGTTCAGGTTCAATTTCGTCATCCCCAGCTATAAATTCAAAATGTGCATTTGACTCACCTGGTGAGTCAATATTTTCACTTTGATCACTGATAGTTAGTGGTCTGTTTAGTGGCAAGTCTGAAGTTGATAAATCTAGTGGCAAGTCTGATCTAGTTGTTAAATCTAGTGGCAAGTCTGTCTTTGGTAAATCTAGCAGGCACTCAGTAGAGGCTGTGACAGGATCTGTGTTCTCTAAAGAGTGATGGTTTGTCCTTGAATTAGCAGCAACAATTAACTTATAATCAGTGAGGATAGCCTGCTCTGTCTCTCTCACTAATTTGTTGACTCTACGTCTTTTAGCCCGAGAATAAGATGACATAGTGATGAGGTGCTGTAGTCAATGTAATGGTACATACATTGTGCTATTTACTTGGCTAGAACAGGTCTTTGCTTCAATTGCTGCAACGTGCGGCTTCTTGAAACTGGTACGTGATTCTGGAAAAAGAAAGAAAAAAGGGGGGAGGGTCCTGATTAATGTGCTGCATTGCAATGTGCAGGGTGAAACGCTTGCATAATTCTACATTTTGATCAATATCAAGAGAGTCCATTATTATATTATTGTTATATTGTTCATTAGAAAATACCATGCTTATAACCAAACGTCTAACTATATAGTCAATGTAATGGTACATAAATTGTGGTATTTACTTGGCTAGAACAAGTCTTTGCTTCAATTGCTGCAACATGCGGCTTCTTGAAACTGGTACGTGATTCTGGAAAAAGAAAGAAAAAAGGGGGGAGGGTCCTGATTAATGTGCTGCATTGCAATGTGCAGGGTGAAACGCTTGCATAATTCTACATTTTGATCAATATCAAGAGAGTTCATTATTATATTATTGTTATATTGTTCATTAGAAAATACCATGCATATAACCAAACGTCTAACTATATACTATCTGTATGTCATGTATGTCCCTCCCTATGCCATAAATGTCATCATGTGTATGTCATAAATGTCACTATGAATTGAAAATGGGGGACCCTGATGTAAACGAGACAAAAACTTCTTTATCTGGTCTGCATCCCCTTAACAATTGTGTGTATTGAGCCATATTGTATTGTACCCCTTCTGCAATCTGTTAAATAAAGTTTTCATTCATTCATTCAACATTAGCAGGACCAGTGGCACGCCAAACAGCCTGCAAACTACCTGGCGTTCTATCGCCATTCTCTAAGACAAACTCTAACCTTAACCAACTTAGAAAGAGTGCCTAAGCTTAAAGGGGAGATGAAGCATATAGCGATATAAACATAGTCATAGCATCAAATTAGTATTTAGATAAGCCACAGAAAAAAATCACGTTATAAAAATAAGCAGTTTCTAAGAAAAAAAACTATTTGTTATGTGAAGCGCTTTATCAACATGGGCGCCGCCATTTTGTTTGGTGACATCACCGTCGCGGTGCATTTAGCTAGCTGGCTACCTAGCCGCAGCCGGGATTCAAAGCCAACTAGCCGGCTAACCCAGCTCGCTAAATACTGCATGTAGCTAGCAGAACTGTAAAATTAGTTTGAACAGCCAGGAGCAATACAAAAAGAAACACGCGGTCCCGTTGTCTGGTAGGCAACGTTGCATTTACGGATCCACGTGTTTACTAGGCCAGCTAGCGCGTGCTTCCTTGACTACTTCCTGTTCACCCAATAAGCATGCTTTTGATTGGCTGAGTCGCACAACGTCATTCAGTACCAACGCACGCAATTGGAGCACGCAATTTCTGTTCGTTTGGCGCTAGAATAATTACATTGAAATAATAAATAACTGGTCTTAAACAACCGTACGATTCCACTTGCACACTCTCCAGAGTTATATTAAGCACACGCTAACGAATATTCATGAATATTTATCTTAGTTGACGTATATATATATTTACCTACCAAACTGCAGCATAAGCACATGCACAACGCCGTCAAGAGTACACCGGTCACACTCACAATAACGTTATTTTTCACAGAACACAGTTAAGATAAAAGTAATATAGCCAAAACTTACTGTAAAGCACTCAGTAGAATCAAATCCGGGGGATCCAGACGTTGCTGTTCTGTTGCCAGTTCACATTGAGAGAGTGCTGCATTAGATAGTGGAAGCTAGGATATGTGGCTGGGACGTACCATATCTGTTTAAATTGGGGGGGGGAATTCGGATCGGTCCAACTTAATGACGACAAACAGCATACGTTGAACAGCATACGTTGATTCAACATTTATTAGATATTGGCATTTCAATCATTAAAATGCAACCACAAAACAATATTGATTCAATGACATGTTTTCAACATTGGTCAATTGCTTCATCGGTTAATGGGTGATCCACCATCAATCGTCGACCTTAACAAAAAATCAAGCATTTTGACCATAAATCAACATTGAATTAACACCTTTTGCTATCTGGGATACCATCTAGCAAGAATTAAACGTATTTACAAGTCGTATTACGTTTAGCAAGTAAGGAGACATATATAGTACATCTCAAAGCACTCGAAATTGTCATTTTTCTATTTTTACAGATTTCTGAAAAGCGCAACTTCCAGAGCATTTATGAGTCATTCTAAATCCCTTTGTTCTCCGCCAACGGGTCCAAAAAGCCCCGTCAACCTCAAGGGGTTAACAAGGAGAGAAAGAGTTGATTTAGCAAACATTTTTTTTTATTTTATTTTTTTAATAATCGAATTTTATTAATCAAGATCTACTTGTAATCAGCCCGCAATCTACCTGTCGATCGCGATCGACTGGTTGGGCACCACTGGCCTACATTATGCAACAGTAACTTGCGCATATATAATAGCACATGGCACAGCCCTGCGAAGCCTGCACAGTAAACTAACTTGGTCGTTAATCTAGCTGTTGTATCTTTACGCTTATGAAAACATTAAATAATATGTATAGGCTATAGGCCGTCGTTTTGCATTAATAGCCTATATTCTCAAATGGCATTTAATGGCTATCCGCTGAGGGCTATCTCCTCGCTGACGGACCAGTATACCTTATAATATCATATCATATTCCTATATGTCTCCCAGGAATCATGGGGCTCTGGGGAATAAAGGTTGGGAACCCCTGCTATAGCCCATATCCTTTATAATGTTATAGGCTATTTTATTTACAGTTTAGCCTACCCAGCATGTAATACGTTCTTTGTTAGAAGTCAACTCGTTATTAGTTTGCGCATAGATTGCAGAAATATGGGAACGCTTTGATTTATATTTAAAAGGCTTTGACATTGTAAAATGAAATAAGTGGAATTTCGAAGTTATGTAAGCAGAATACAAGTCATATCACCCACACGATATATGCTACCTGTATATCCAGAGCATGTATGCTTTTCATTAATTTAAGACACATTTATTGCAAGGGTTTTGTAATACACATAAACTCAATGCGTTGCAATGCGTTTTTTATTCTTTCTTATACAGTAGGAAGGGGGAAGAACATTATATCGTGGGTGTTCATATGACTTGTATTCTGCTTACAGCTTCGAAATTCCACTTATTTCGTTTAACAATGGCAAAGCCCTTTAAATATAACAAAACGTTCCCGTATTTCTGCAATCTATGCGCAAAATAATAACGAGTTGAGTTACGCGGAGCGCAGTCAGTACACCCCGTATATTCCGATAACGCTATATATAAACCATGCTGCATTCATTCAGAAGGAAAGACCTATTATTCCAAATGCTATTTATAGGGTTTTGACCATAATTACACTACTGTCTCTATTTTACAATTAACTATAATGAATTACGGGGGTCATACAGAACACGTCAGTCAAACTAATGATCGAAAGCTTATTTCCGCATTGAAACTAATGCATGAAACTGATTAAAGCATATGCCGTCAGTCTGCAGTATCCATATTCTACCAACGGGCGCCAGGTATGCATGCCCTGAGCTGTGCGTAAATAAATATAAATAAAATATTTTTCAATTTTGAAGGCACAAAATACTATTTTGAGGCCCAAAATTAATAAATCTGAGGTAACAAAATACATTTTGAGGTAACAAAATACTATGTTGAGGCCACGACATTTTGCGTGGCAGCAATAAGCCTTTGTAGCAAGCAGATTAGCTGGGCTAGCTAGCTAACATTAGCTGAACTGACATTAGCTTGATAGCTAACTAGCGAATAGCATCAGCTAGCTAACATTAGCTAATGTTCTTTGACACTATTATTACACCCAGGCATGCGTTGCTGATTGGCTGACTGGCTGCACAGTGTTTTAATGACGCCACGTGCACGCACGCTCCCGGGCGCGTGTGCGTGCTCCCGCGCATGCACATATATTTTCCCTCGAGTTTGCACAGACTAAAGACAATGCCTAATTGCCTCTACAAATGGAATGTAACACATTTCATTCACAAGTTTTGTGTGAATGTATCTGAGAACATATTTGAACACACTTGACGACCTGAGCTATTGTTATGCAAGGTAGCCAGGTGGGTACTTAGCAAGTTGGCGCATCAGTCGAGTGCAGCGCATTCCTCAGGTTTGGTGTGAACGATGGTCTGACTCAGGCAGAGCACCGTTCACACCAAACCTGTGAATGTGATTGCCATGAACGCAGCGCTAGGGCTGTCCCCGACTAAGGATTTGGATGGTCGACTATGATTGGCCAAAATTTGCCATTAGTCGAGTATTGGTCGACAAAAAAAAGTATAATATATATATATTTATTTATTTTTGTATTTATTTTTGTATTTTTTATTTTTTTTATCATTCCATTTGGGCTGTGGGGGTGCTTAATGTCTGAAGGAGTCAACTGAAGGCTTCTTGTCCTCTGCAAAAGCATGCAATTGGTCCACTGATGGATACATCTTGATATAGTCTAGTGTGGGTGAAATCCTCTTTCAATGCCTCTGTGCCCGTTTTCGTAGGCAGTTAGCCTCTGGTATGCGTGCCTCTTTTCTTTTGGAAAGAATGATAAAAAAAAATAAACAATTTTTTATATATTTTTTTAATATTCGACTAAGAGGTTGGCCAGTCGACTACGGCTCCTTTCGACCGATTAGTAGACTAATCAACTAATAGGGGTCAGCCCTAGTGCACGCGCTTCTGCTCACAAAAGCTTGGTTGCCCGGCGTGCAACCCCGTCCCATGAGCAACGCACCTCTGATTACACCAACACCATGGAACTAATGACCAATTTGACAACGTTCTCTGTCAGAATAGTCAGTAATTTTATATATTGCTAGCTAACGTTTCAACATACTTGTCTTGTTGCACATCAGCACTGGCAAATGCACTATTACTAAACTAGTTACAGTAGGTAGCTAGCTACATCTGCTTCCACATCTTGTGTTGAATGTCGGACTGGGACTTGACATGACATTACCAACGTCTTTTTTTTTTTTTTTATAGTTGACCAATGAGGTCAACAGGCTACTACCGGCAATCCATGTCTGTAATAATAATAATAATAATAATAATAATAATAATAATAATAATAATAATAATAATAATAATAATAATAATAATAATAATAATAATAATAATAATAATAATAATAATAATAATAATAATAATAATAATAATAATAATAATAATAATAATAATAATAATAATAATAATAATAATAATAATAATAATAATAATAATAATAATAATAATAAAACAAGAATAAAACATAAACAAATGTAATTACAATTTTCTTTTTTTAAATAAATCTTAATATTACATTTAGGGCTTCAGCCCCCCTAAAAAGGGTCTAGAACTGCCACTGGCCTAGGCATAACCAGTTTGAAACAAGGCAGACATTAATAAAGATGTTCAATCAATCAATCAATCAATCCAATAACACACTCTCAATTAAAACAGCGCACCTCCGAGCTGCTTCATTAGAAAGTATGTTCGTGGCTGCCACAGGCTTGCCCCTTGAGAGGATTCTCCGGCGCTGCAGCTGGACCTTACTAGACGGCACGGGACCCCTGGGGCAAAGATGAGGTGACGTAGCAGGCTTCCACATTCCGAAAGCCCTGCTCATGAGAAGAAGGGGGAAGGGTGAGGGGAGGAGGAGGACCGCTACATCAGGGTGCTGCAGATCTGGGGCCAGTGAGGGCGAAGGGAGAGGGGAGGAGGAGGACCGCTACATCAGAGTGTTGCAGATCTGGGGCCAGTGAGGGGGAAGGGAGAGAGGAGGAGGAGGACCGCTACATCAGGGTGCTGCAGATCTGGGGCCAGTGAGGGGGAAGGGAGAGAGGAGGAGGAGGACCGCTACATCAGGGTGCTGCAGATCTGGGGCCAGTGAGGGGGAAGGGAGAGGGGAGGAGGAGGACCGCTACATCAGGGTGCTGCAGATCTGGGGCCAGTGTGGGGGAAGGGAGAGAGGAGGAGGAGGACCGCTACATCAGGGTGCTGCAGATCTGGGGCCAGTGAGGGGGAAGGGAGAGGGGTGGAGGAGGACCGCTACATCAGGGTCCTGCAGATCTGGGGCCAGTGAGGGGGAAGGTAGAGGGGAGGAGGAGGACCGCTACATCAGGGTGCTGCAGATCTGGGGCCAGTGAGGGGGAAGGGAGAGAGGAGGAGGAGGACCGCTACATCAGGGTGCTGCAGATCTGGGGCCAGTGAGGGGGAAGTGTTACGGTTGCAGTGCAGGTAAGCAATTGTGAGTCCAGTAGAGGAGGAAATAATACGAGAATGATTGCTCTTTCTTAGTGGTGCCTTTTTAATGTAAGAACACAGAGCACAGGGAATCCAGAGAAAGACGCCGGGCGTCAACTTGAGAGCAAGGTAGATACATGAGAATAATCAAGAGCGAGAAGGTCAGCAGTATCTCCAGCTCCTTCCACACGAAACACGGTCTGAAGCCTCGACAGGGATAGAGAGGACAACAAGTGAATATATAGTCAAACACCAACATTCCAATGCGTCAATTAGTGACAGGGTAATTGACAGCAAAGTGACAGCGACCAGTGGTGACAGAACAGGGAATGACACATCAGGAATGGGGAGTGACCAACAGTGAGTGCAGATACCAACCACCAGGGGAAATAACTCCAGAATGACAGTTGGGTTCCTAAGACAGAACCCCAAACGTTACAGTATCCCCCCCGACAAACGGCACCTGACGTTCACCTAGGGGCCTCGGGATGGAGCCGCCGGAAATCATCGATCAGGCTGGGGTCTAAAATATCCCTTTAAGGCACCCAAGAACGCTCATCTACCCCGTACCCCTCCCAATCCACAAAGAACTGAAACCCCCTACCCCTCCGCCTACAACCCAGGATCCTCTGCACCGTATAGACAGGTTGACCATCAATAATGCGAGGCAGAGGAACCGCAGGAAGTGGCGGGGACAAGGGCGATGAGAGGAATGGCTTCAACAGGGACACATGAAACGTCGGATGAACCCTCATAGAGGCCGGAAGGCATAGCTTCTAAGCCATAGGATTCACCCGATGAACCACTTTAAAGGGGCCTATGAAGCAAAGGGCCAGCTTCCTGGATTCCACCCGGAGAGGGAGATCACGGGTGGAAAGCCAAACCCGCTGTCCAGGACGGAAAACCGGAGCCAGACGACGCTTGCGGTTAGCTTGCCGCTGCCTTAACCGAGGCCTTCTGCAGCGCCGTCCGCACCCTGTTCCACGTCCTGCGACAGCAAGCCACATGTGCCTAGGCCGATGGCACCTCAGCCTCCTGCTCCTGTTCGGGAAACAGAGGAGGTTGAAAACCATATTGACACTGAAAGGGAGACATACCAGTAGAAGAGGATAGGAGGGTATTATGCGCGTACTCTGCCCAGGCCAACCTCCTACTCCAAGTTGCCAGGCACCCGGCAATGTAACACCTCAGGACGCCCTCCAGATCCTGGTTGATGCCCTCCATCTGCCCGTTTGACTGTGGGTGAAACCCAGACGGAGGCGCCGAGGCTGGAGGCAAATGCCTTCCAGAACCTGGAGGCAAACTGAGGACCCCGGTCAGACACAATATCCACTGGCAACCTGTGGACCCGAAATACGTGCTGCACCACCAGGTCAGCAGTCTCTCGAGCCGAGGGAAGTTTGGGGAGGGGAATGAAGTGGGCTGCCTTAGAAAAGCGATCCACTACCACCATGATGGCAGTGAACCCATCTGACAGGGGAAGGCCAGAAATTAAATCCAGGGATATGTGCGACCAGGGCCGTTTAGGAATAGGAAGCGGTCTGAGGAGACCCGCTGGTACACGGCGAGAGGTCTTACTGCACGCACACACCGGAGAGGCCGCCACGAAGGAACGCGTATCCCCCACCTCTGTAGGCCACCAGAACCTCCTACGGATAAACTCCAGGGTCCTGGTGGCCCCAGGGTGGCCGGTGAGTGAAGAGGTATGTGCCCACTGCAGCAGTCGTGAGCGTGCAGCCTTGGGCACATACATCAGCCCCGGAGGACCCCCACCGGGATCAGGCTCCCGTGCCAGAGCCGATCTTACTGTAGTGGAGTTCTCTGACTTCTCATAATATAGAATAAATCAGGAATGAAGGAAGACACCAAGCAGTCGTGTTCAGATCGAATCTCCGCGGTTTGAGGAAACTGTTTATTCAGTGAGTTAACAATAAAATTCAAACAAGATCCTAACATTATCGTATCACGTTGTTACTTTTATACTCCTTCATTATATGACATGTTGCATTCTTAGGTGGGTCTGTTTTTTATTGGTCAAGCTTTGGTGCAATCTAGGTCTTATTGGTCAAGCTCTTGTGGGTGTGTGTAGGTGTGGACTATAATAGTTATTGTTATTGCCAAATCGTTCCTTAACTGCATATGATTTTGGCTGTCTTTTCTACCACATATGCTGTTTTCACCAGCCTGTTGTTGCACTAGAGTCTGTGAGTTCATTTCAGGCCACTGGCCGAGGTCACAGACTTTATTCTTTCACAATCTTTCTGCTGTTATGGGTGAACAAAGGAACACTGGAAATATCCCTTGTACTCCTCTTGGTCCACTCTGACATATATGGCATTCTGCCACCACAATCCTCCCTTTCATGGCATTGCCATGAATATGTACTACTTATCCGTGATTTTGTCATGTTCTAAATGTACATATATGTACTAGTGATATTTGTGTACTAGTGATTAATATGTAATAATAATTGTTAATATGTAATACTTCACATGACTAAATTAATGAGTATAAACATAACACTTTACTCTGTACTAATGTAGTAACATGCAAGATGTACCTCAGATATACCTTGGTTATACAATACATTTTCATTAATGAAACACTTCATTAGCAAGAGGGAAAAAACCTGATACCGCAGATTTGTTTACAGGAAAAACTCGTGCCCCAGTGTCGTTCCTCAGTGGCACCTGAAATGCTGTGTCTCATTGTTGGTCTTTGTGAACCATCAGCATGCACAAGTTGAACATTTTCAAAGCATAAACAACTATTAAATGAATTCCTTATTTGTAACTTATTCATCACCAACATTTTACTTGTTTAAAACAGATATTATCGTTATATTGCAGATTACTGTATGAAGTTTTCCCTTCTATATTTGCAAAAACCAACCATCATCTAAAAGCTTTTTTTTTTATATGCTGAAAACATTTTGATAATAATGCTAAATATAGGACACACAACTTTGCTTGTTCAGGGCGTCGTACGTCCTTTTTCCTGTGTACTTTACACATCATCTCCCCACTTCAAATCTTTATTCAACAATCATACTGTCCCACATTTAGTGTTTAACCTGTTTCCCATCTCAACATATCCTCCCTTTAGATACACCCGTATCTATACTGTGACTATGCACTAGTGTTTTGTGTATATATATATCGATAGGTTATGACTATAACCAAGTTCTGTTAATAGTGGTGACGCTCGGCGTCACTCATGCACTGTCCTCGCACGTGCACGCGCAATGAATAAAAGACCACAATGTACCTTTATATCCCAATATTTGTCTGACCACACCCCTATCAGCTTCCCATATAAGCAGGGGTGGGGCCACCCCCTTGCCTCCTTCCCAAGCTTTCACCACAAGGCGAGATCAAGGGCTGCAACGGCGTCAAAACTATTAACAGAACTTCGTTCTGTATCATAGTGGCTCCGCTTGGCGTCACTCATGCACAAGGGAGGCCGAGCGAGAGCCATCGGCCGACAAATATACCCCGCTGAGGCCCCCCACAACCATCAGATCAGGGAGGACCGAGCCCCCCCAACACCCCCTAATGGAGGGCACCCCCCCTATTGGAGGTCCCTGGGAGGGCGACGGACCCGACCGTGCGAAGAGGCACTCAAGCAACTCAACGCACAGGGTGAGCAGACCGTGGCCTGACCCCACGACTACACACACGCACAACCCGCATGCCACCCGGGAACGAACGGAGGGAACAACCTCGTTACTGCCCGCAGAATCACGGGGTCAAGGGCAAACCCAACCCCGTGGCAAGGCCGTAGCAGCGAAGCGCGAAGGAAGACCCAGACCCACTGAAGGGACTGGATCCCCTGGAAAACGGGGGCCCGGAGAGGTCAATGATGCCAGGCATCAAGACCACACCAGGCGGTCACTTAGTGACACAGCCCCCCACATCGCCAGCGTATTCGGACAAGGCCCCTCCAAGAGCGGGCCCTTTCCCCCCAATACCACACCGCCTGGCACACTGACCCTGCAGAACAGGCAGTCAGCATGGCCGTAAGCACACAAAAAAGGTTAACCAACGGAAGCAGGCAGCGCACCGGGGAAAAACCAGGCAACAGGCTGTAACCTGAGCCTGGAGCACTGCGGACGAGACAGGTGCCAAAGGAGTCAGCTGAAAACAGTCGCACCGGCGGAAGGGGCGTATGCTGGCGTTGTTGCATGACCAAGCCTCCATTTAAAAAAAACCCACCCAGAGGGGTTGAGGCAGAGAAGGCTGACATGATTGGCAGACGTCATGAACGTGCAGGGGCACCCTCAACCGGGTAACCCGGGAGTTGACACTGCTCCAACACACCAGGGAATCAACCACCTTGTCGTTACCCAATACAGTGGTTGTTCCTATAACCCCTCAAGAAAAAACTCAAAAACACACTTGTGGGTACACACCGGCTATACCGCAGTACAAGTGTTTCAGTTTTCAAAAAAGGGTTATCCCAGGCCTACGGGTCGACGAAACATTACTTCGGACCGGGCCCGGCGATACGGGAAGCACAGGGTCACCAGAGGAGGTCAAAGACCACCCCAACAGGCCCCTCTTCGCCATGCGTGAGAGAGGAGCGAAAAGAATGGAGAACCAGCCCCAAGCACACCGTACTTGGTATTCCCAGGCGGTCTCCCAACCAAGTACTAACCAGGACCAACCTGCGTAGCGGCCGAGATCCGACGAGATAGAGCGTGCACAGGTTGGCATGGCCATAAGCCATTACGACAGTGCAGAGTACAGAATGTACCCAACCAGGGTCGCCATAGCGCTTAACCCAGTGACACCCGGACCGACCTAGCATTTTTCCCCCTGAAAAAATCCCAAGTCCCTCAGGGTACCAGAACAGCAGATCTGCATCCCCGGCGGACAACGGGTTTAACTGATCCGGACCAGCGTGACCAGAACCAGTCCCGTGCCCTAACCACGCCGACATGCCTACTCCAGGAGAAGGGGCAGATATGCGTGTTGATCTTAAACATGAAAAGAAGGCGCCACCCAGACGTTCGGTGCAAACCGCACCCGGTGGCCCACCCCCAGGGCGTGAGACCCCTCTACATATGTTCAGATCCATTCCGTCATCATCCCCCAGATATGAACGAGAATCTGTCGACAACCAACACAGGTCGTCGGAAGAGGAAAAACCTCCATCCCAGTTGCTTTATAAAAACGCTGTTTTAACCTCAAGCAACCAAGGCGTGCCAGTAATTCGCCTGATCCTCAACAGAACACCCCGAGCTAGCACTATGCGTGCGTCGGGACACAACCACATCAATGAACAGGCTATTTAGACCTGTCATTGAATCCCCAAGGCGCCCAGGGGAACGACAAGAGGGGTGTGATGCTTCCTAACTCCAACTCTTTTTAATAGAAAAGAAGGAAGCACCAACAGCATGTATCCCAGTCTACACAGCCGGGGGTAAAATTGTTTACATTTTTACATTCCACCACCCTCCCATAGAGAGGAGACGGAAATCCCCAGAGAGACTTCCAACGCGAGCTGTACAGATTGAAAAGAATATATTGCACCTTGAGCCATGTAAAAGTTTGGTTTTAGGGCTCTCCAGGGAGGAGGCACTGAACCCATACACACTCAATAATCGAATTGAATCGAATACACACACAATAGAGTAGGACTCCTTCTTGAGGTTCCACTCACCTTGACAATCCGAGGAGGAAGCTCTGTACTCTGAGGAGGCTCCCTCACATGGAAGGAGAGTCCCAACTCACAGAAGGCCCGAATAGGAGCTTCGTGAGGAGGAGCCCTGACCACCCCCCGAAACAGATCCATCATATGGACCCGAACAGCAATGAATGAATGAATGAATGAATGAAAACTTTATTTAACAGATTGCAGAATGGGTACAATACAGTACGGCTCAATACATACAATTGTTAAGGGGATGCAGACCTGAGAAAGACGTTTGTCTTGTTTCCATCAGGGTCCCCCATTTTCAATTCATATAGACATATATGACATACATGACATACAGATACACGGAAGTCCTACCAACAGAGACGCGCACAGTGACGTACTCTATGGCGGGGGAATTTCTGCGGTGCACACGCCCAATATTCCAGGGCGTGGGACCAGGAAACCCCCCCCCCCCCCCTCTTACCCTGTAACGTGCCGAACAGCAACGTGACAGAAACCTTGAAGGACAGGAGGTTTTAACCCCTGCCCATCAAAGAAGGGGAGAAAAGGATTACCAGTTCACCCCTTTACGACCCCACACCCATGATATGATGTAATGACAAAAAAGAGTATGACGCAGTCATAGTCAGCTCCATGAAGCGTCTAACAGCTTCACACAGCGCATGTGCTAACCTGCCATCTGATCTTTACTAAGGAAAAAACACAGAATAGAGAGGGCCCTCTCAAGAGCCCCGGTACCAGACTTACACATGTGCTTCTGTGGCCAACCCAACCCAGTTGTAGGTCGCACGACACACACAACCCTTTATCACCTAAAAAAAATGGCAAAAACACTCTACAGAGGAACGCCGTTTTTCATAATGAGAGAATACATAATTCTCGATTAGTATCGGCCACAGGCCTTGCTAAGCACACACAAAAAAGTTACCAAACAATCTTTTCTTTAGGAAAATATAGTTTCTCAAGCGGTTAGCACAACCCCAACAACTAAGCTAAGGGTTACATCGTATCCCTACCACACAGTGACACAATATAGTGTAACAACATGTCTGAGAGGAGGATGAAGAAGTCCCCAGGGAACCGGGGGGAAACACAACCCTCCTACTTTACCCTTAATACGGCCAGTTAAACAGGTAAACCTGTTAATATGTGAACACACTGTTCATTGTCATTACAGGCTGAGAAAAGAATCATTCTTTACTCATATGTCACTAAGCATAGCTTTATAGGTTAGTTTAACCCCCTCAGTTGTGAGTACATGGTACATGAACACACAATGTGTCTCAACACAACAAACCAGATCATTTTCACATCTGTAACAATAACCCGATTTGCATGGAGACCAGTGACAAGACAATTCACACATAACTCGCGTCGTATCCTAAATGTAGTGCAGCAACACTCGTTTTGGAAAACATCGTTATTTACAAAACATTTAGAAGGGAAAGCAAGAAGAAGTGTTCAAGGTCTGGTCAGGACCCTTCCTACCGTGAGCGCAGATCAAGCGAAACTGCAGTCTCTAACAAGGCACCGTAGTAACACAGCCGTCCTGTGTTATCGACCTGGGCAGCGTCGCCGCTCCATCCCGCCGCTACGGTCCCCCTTGTTGACGCAGTCCTCGCCGGCTGGCCCCAGGGTAGGTTCGACTAACATCCTCTGTCAAAGATGATGTCGTAGTCAGAGTGTTTAAAGCATGTTATAGTCTCAGAACGTTCAACAGTGTAGCATTAAACTAACGGCCGCGCTCGGCCGATAGCAGCAAGCTAACGTTACCTAGCCTAGTGACACAACAGGCTCCTGGTAAACACAGCGAGCTAGCGCCGCAGCTAACAGCTGACTGGCTAACACAGTAGGCCACAACTAGCACGCAAGCTAAGCAGCTATCACCTGAACTCGTACACAACGATATAACAAGTCACACTCAGACAGGCCGCCGTTCTGAAACCCTCCTCACCTTTTAAGAGAGAAGAGAAACAAGATGTTAACACAGTTTTACAACAGTGATTTTACCAACATCCGGCGGAGCCAGCACAAGTCCCATCTGGGCTGTAGCTGACTTGAACATGGATTTTCCGATAACGAACATCCATGCTCACATTTCCTCGTTTAGGGTAAACTCTCATTTGCATATGAGAGACGGGGCCTATACGGTGACAGAGAAGTACCCACGTGTCCAGAGATCCTGGGATCACCAGTTACTGGTCGTGTGGCCCACTAGTTGCTATAATGGGCTTCAAACCAAGGTCCTCCGCCGTCGCCTAAAGGCTGAACAAAGGACCCTAATCTGGGGCCGGTTTTCGTAAACATTGTCAGCTAGCCCCCATAGCACTAACAGACAAGTGGAGCTCGCAAGCAAAACATTACTCACCAACCTGGAACCCACCGCTTCTCACAACAGCGGCGCGTCCTACAGTCCAGCTGTGTCGCTGGAAGGTTTTACCGCAACCAGCCACAGCAAGGAGGACTGCAGTTGAGAGGCATGTAGTGGCATAAACTCCCAATACGAAACCCGACGGAGGTGTAGAATGATCATCATCTTCCAGACACTCCAGTACGAAGACAATATCGTCGTATTTTCTCGAATATAGTGAGAGAGAAAATAAAGATATGATGTCAACGTATCTCTTGTTTTCCAACTCTTCTCCTACTATCACATCATGTCAAGTGGGGATCTACCGAGGCACGCCTTGTGGTGAAAGCGAGAAAAAAGGAGGCGAGGGGGTGGCCCCACCCCTGCTTATATGGGAAGCTGATAGGGGTGTGGTCAGACAAATATTGGGATATAAAGGTACATTGTGGTCTTTTATTCAGTGCACGTGCACGTGCGAGGACAGTGCATGAGTGACGCCGAGCGGAGCCACTATGATACAGAACAACTCCCCCAGTCACTGTGCCCAGAAGCAGAATACGTCGACCAAGCAGTGAAAATCACCGCTCAGGCTTATCTAATCCATAGACCTACCAATTCCGTAAGTCAATTCGAGGCATTATGTCAATGGGCCCACAATATGCCAGTAAACTTCCGCCCTTACAGGAGAAAAAATTAACTCCCTGTTGTCAAGATTTTGAAGAGAGGTAAAACCGCAACCTATTGTGACTTACAGCCAGCAACTTTCCCCTTCAACCCTCCACCTTACTTTCTTCAACATTTGACTAACCGTCAATATTTTGTTAAACATTAAAGGAAAAAAGGATCACATAAACATGATTATCTTACATGAATGCAAAAACAACAACCGTGAATACATAAAATGGCATTTTCACAACAAACACTCTTTATCAATGTCGACTCAATGTCTCTGTCCAGTCCATAGTCCATGCTTTCCATGTGCTTTCCTGATGTTTACCATACCAGGTACTCAGGCTTGAACGTGCTTAGCCTCTGAGATCGAACGAGATCGGGCGTTGTTCAGGCTGGTATGGCCGTAAGCCAATCCTCTGTAAGCGAGAAAAGTATGCAGAGAAGTCCTCATTCTCCACCTTTGGGCTGCTCCTAGACCCACAGTCTGTCCATCATCCGTCCAACACCATCTCGCCAGGCCAATGCAACATGTCCACAGGAAAATTAAAATTAGAAATTCCCATATATAACTGCTTGTTTACACCACTATTCCCCTTCTAAATTTGACCTAGCCAAGCTCCATTGTACAATCCCGTGCCAGCACTCTCCCTGTTACTCTAATGCACATAATAGTATTACTAACTCAACTTCCACCTTAAACCTCTCTCCTAGCCATATCAGCCTATCATACAACTTCTAACAGTCAGGTGAGGTGTCGTAGCCTCAGTCACTGCCCTTAGCTCTGGTTTGCGTCCTCACACCCTAAATGGAAATATAATGAATGCACACATTTTGAATGCAAATCCACATATTTGACACACCCCCCTCAGTTACTAGTGTTTTGTGACTATGCAACTGCTTACTCGTGGCACTGAGCCCACTGGATGTATAGTTAATAAATCATAATACGTTTCACAGCATAATTACGTTTATTCACTCAGTAATACAGGGCTCCCAAATTATCTTGGCTTCTTGATGATAATGGGAGTTACTCTAGCATACATTGTAGGTGACTCACTCTTTGTAGTAAATATATCACTTTCTACAATGCTTTGAAACACTGAATAGCGGAAACAGGAATAACGAAAAAACGTGTTGAAATATATAGCTTCCTGACGCTTTCCTTAATACCTGAACTTCACAATTCTGAGGAAACAATGTATGTGCAGATATAACAATAGGCACTGTCGTTAGACACTCCAGACATTCTCATCATGCGTTGAACAACATCACAGTACCCAGTGCATCCTCCACGCGTGAATACTTTCCGCAAGGCAGTTGTCCTTCCGCGTTCGGTTTACGCGGCCTGATTGGCCACTGACGCTTCTCTCAACGCCCAATCGCGTTACTCCTAACGCTCGCTCCTAACTTTCAGAACTTCTCTCATTTCCACAAGTCCATCACATCAGCTACCTACCTGCATCAATATACTACTAACTATCAACTACCTCGCTACCGCCGTGCATCGCTATACTGCTACCGCCGTGCCTGCATCAATATACTAACTATCACATCAATGCACTAACTACTACCACCATGCATCGCTATACTGCTGCTATATCAATCGACATCACATCAATATAAATAACGTATTGTTTTCATCTATTTATATTAACGTAACGCGCTATTCATATCAATCGACATCACATCAATATAAATAACGTTTGATTGATTGATTGAAATGTTTATTAACAGATTGCAGAATGGGTACAGTACAGTACAGCTCAATACATACAATTGTTAAGGGGATACAGACCAGAGAAAGACTTTCGTCTTGTTTACATCAGGGTCCCCCATTTTCAATTCATCATATGACACACACAACATACAGAATGACAGTACTTTTACATTATACATTATACCCATTATTATTATCATTATTACTGCTATATCTATACATTTATGACATAACAGATTTGCAAATACAGTACTGTTTAAGATACAAAATGTTTCCAGAAAAAGAGTGTATATACATTTGACGTAGAAACTGTACATTGGAGGAGGTTGGGTAGGTGGGGTGGAGTTGGGTGGGTGGGTGTCGCTGTACATTGGAGGTGGGGGGGGGGGTATCAATCGATATCAATTGACATCACATCAATATAAATAACGTATTGTTTTCATCTCTCTATATTAACGTAACTAGCTATTCATATCAATTGACATCACATCAATAGTTAGTATATTGATGCACGGCGGTAGCAGTATAGCGATGCATGGCGGTAGTAGTTAGTGCATTGATGTGCTAGTTAGTTAGTATATTGATGCACGGTGGTAGCGAGTTAGTTGATAGTTAGTAGTATATTGATGTGATGGACTTGTGGAACTGAGAGAAGTTCTGAAAGTTAGGAGCGAGCGTTAGGAGTAATGCGATTGGGCATTGAGAGAAGGGTCAGTGGCCAATCAGGCCGTGTAAACCGAACGCAGAAGGACAACTGCCTTGGGGAAAGTATTCATGCATCCCCCACATCTGCATCTTCCCCACATTGACTTCATCACACTCAGTGGTAAATTCATCACAACCATCATGACTATCCTTATTGTTTGGCCCTCACCTGGGGCACCTTAATGAATGAAAACCTTCGTTTAAAAATGACACCACAGCTACATTGGACCAGTCACAATGAATAGACCAGATGTATTGTTATGCGTGTGTATAGCAAAAGTGCTATATTAGTCACCCGGACTATTACATATATTCAATTTTGTGGACAATGTTCTGCTCGTCCCTTCTCCTGACGATGAGACCAGTTATAGAGCCATGATTCTATGTGTGTCTGGTCCCCTTCTAATAGTTGTGTTCTTTATTATCTGGTCTCTTCCTTTTTCAGGTCATGTCATCGTCATATCATGTTTTTTATGATATTCATTTTTGTTCTGCTCATGTCCTGTTTAGCCGTGCTATATATGTCACCTGCGTTACTAATTTTATGCTTATGGAGGCTTCCTGTTGCTCTCTTTGTACAAAGACCAATTCTCTTAAGGTCACCTCATCTTTTATACACTACCTTCATATGTCCTTATGGATTCATATATGTTCATACAGTGAGATTGCTGGCAAGGTGACCCTCCCAATGGCCTAGCACAGGTATAGTTGCATTGTACTTAGCTTTGAGGTGCTGGCTTTGGTGTCACTGGCGGCGGACTTCTGTCCAGCGCATCCCCCCTGGATCCCTCAGGACCTTCAGTCTCTGCCTCCTCCAGCCTCTGCTGTCCTTTCCGCTTGTCCCACTCGGTTTTCCTGATATAGAACAAAACACTTATACCATCTGGCTTGCTTGCACATGGTAATCCTTGTTTTCGTCCAGAACTCTGTGTCGCGTTCCAGGTGATGCCAGAGTCGTGCTTCCTTGTCTCGGACTGTTGTTGGATTGGCTCGCCCCACTCTGGTCTCTCTCCTTCAAAGGATCTTTGACAGAATGCTTATTTTGCACTGTTTGCAACAGGCTGCTCATGCAAAGTCCTATGCAGGACCTTTTAAGCTGCATTGTATGGCCTGCAGTGGCCTGTTCGCCGTTTGCAACTGGCTGCTCATGCAAAGTCCTATGCAGGACCTTTAAGCTGCATTGTATGGCCTGCAGTGGCCTGTTATGTTATCTTAGCGCTTTTATTAGTTTGCATGCGATTACCTCCTAACACGTGGTAAGCCTTTGCACAGGTTAGTTCTTCCCTTGTGTCTTTTCCTAATAGTTACCCCATTTTCCACTATAGGCCTGTGAAATAAACCATATTTATTTATAGTTAACAGGATTTCCCCTGTACTTTCCATAACCTATTAGAGAAAAACAAAAACAATTTCCCTCGTACTCTCCACAATCTATTAGAGAAAAATAATGGGTTAGCGATGCTCAGAAAACATTATTAGCATTCATGGTGTGCCCATACTCACACATTCACTCCTATCTGTTTACCATAATCAATCAATTCACTTCTGTCACCGCTTATTGTCATTTGTCACACAACTCTTGTCTTCATAACGTCTTGTTGTTCTATCTCTTCTACCATGCTTCTCTGTGCTTCATCACTATTGCTAAAAGGCTTACTCAACAATGTGTGCTTTATCAAATGGTAGGATGGACCTCTCTGTATATGAGAAACCACACATGTTCGTTTTTATATATATATATATATATATATATATATATATATATATATATATATATATATATATATATATATATATATATATATATATATATATATATATATATATATATATATATATATATATATATATATATATATATATATATATATATATATATATATATATATATATATAGGCCATCCTAGGGAAACTTCCCCTATATCTTTCCAATCTACTTAGCTTTAGCAGCTACCATACCAGGTCCACAATATGTGTGTGATGTATCACCCAAAATCTTTATTACATAACTTCCTACAAAAATAATGTCACTGCTTTCTGTAATTGGGTCCCAACTGCAAACCTACAAAATGATTGTATTTCCCTATATTATACTATCATACTTGTCTATTGTATGCACTTTATGTTGTTTTTTGTTTTGTTACTGCTGTCATCTTGGCCAGGTCTCTCTTGCAAAAAAGAAGAATAAATAAATAAATCGTGTATCTCAATGGGCCTTCCTGGTTAACTAAAGGTTAAATGAAAATATAAAATAAAATAAAAACGAATTGCTTAGTTTTGTAGGGAGGCCCAAAATCACACAGTGCTGTGGGAACAACAGCACCGTTTTTCTTTTTACTAATGCATGTTCACCCTCCTTTAATCACCTGTATGATATGAAGTACTGTCTATCTTTATGTAGCAGCTAAACTAATGCTGACAGCTCCTCTGAGGAGTTCCATCTCAGTCTCTTTATAAATATTTAGGCAAAAGATGGTTTCCAAAAATCATAAGCTCTTTGTAGCTCATCCCCTGTGTGATGTAGCCATATACTGTGGACTCTCGTCCCTGTACATCGCTTGATACCTCTTTGTCCTTTCTACCTCATCACTTCCTCAAACGTCCTCAAACGTATCTTTACCATCACGTTAAATGTCCCTGTATATAGCAGCTTACATCATGTGTTGTCACTGTATGCAATGATTACTGTTTGCCGGCATACAACTGGTTGTTGTGCAGGTGTAGTTTGATTACTGTCCATCATAACAGTTGATTGAATTACTTACTAACACTTCAAGTTGTCTGGTCAATATATCTCTTCGACTCTAAACTCCGATATAAACCCAATAGTTAATTCTACCAGTGGTGAGCCTTGAGTACTGCCTGTCTTTCCTTTGTGGCCCTCGTCTATTATTTAGAATACTCACAGAACCTTGCACAAAGCTCCACCGCTTCACACTCTCCTCTGCTCTCATCAGCAATGTACCTGTATAAAGTAGCCGGTTCATATCCTTTAGTATTTCAATAATAAGGTATTTATTTATACGACCACTTGGTTTATCTGATGTTTTCCTCTATTTTTACAACAGGCCTGGGTTGGGCTGTTACATACGACCTTGATCTTTGATCATCCCCCTCTGTAGGATTTTTCATTCTGTGCTTATCTCCATCATACATGAAAAGAGAGAAAAAATTCATATTATTTCATATTCAGTCCATACAGTTTAGCGGCTAACGAGCGGCTGGCTTACACAGGCAGGGAACTTGGCTTGTAGCACAGACTTCCTGTGGGGAAATGGTCCTGCTTCCTGCTTAGGTGATTGTCTTATTGAAACTCACTGCCAACTCACCACGCAGTTCTGAAAACATTCATATTTATGTTTTTCTGTCTTTTAAACTGTGTCACAGATCTAATTCTTCCTCTGTTTTCACAAATCATCCTACACACCTCCCATTTTACACCTCCCTTTCATACATCTATGTCCCCATTTTTGTCTGTGTCCCGCCTCTATATGCTTCCTATTTATATTTTTTCATTTTCATGTTGCACTCTTAGGTGGGTCTTAGACTAGAGTCTGTGAGTTCATTTCAGGCCACTGGCCGAGATCACAGACTTTATTCTTTCACAATCTTTCTGCTGTTATGGGTGAACAAAGGAACACTGGAAATATCCCTTGTACTTTTCTTGGTCCACTCTGACACGGTTTGCTCAGAGGATATGAATGTCTGTTTTATGTAGGATTTTGGTATACATATATGGCATTCTGCCACCACATTACCACCCTATCTATGCCCCATGACACAGGTGCCAAAATCAGGGCCTGTGGAATAATAGGATGGGGCTTCTCCTCCCGGTCCGGAGTATCAAACTGACGAGAAAGAGCGCCAGGTTTGACGTTCTTGGAACCAGGCCGGTAAGAGATGGAAAATCGAAATCGAGTGAAGAATAACGCCCACCTGGCCTGGCGAGCGTTACGGCGTTTAGCCCCTTGGATGTAAGCCAAGTTCTTATGATCAGTCCAAACAATGAAAGGATGTGCCGCACCCTCTAACCAATGTCTCCATTCCTCCAGTGCCAACTTAATTGCCAACAACTTCTGATTACCCACGTCGTAGTTGCGCTCTGCCGGAGACAGCCGGCGCAAAAAAAAAGCGCAAGGATGCACTTTCCCGTCGTTTAAACATTTCTGAGAGATCACCCCCCCCCACCGCGATGTCAGAGGCATCCACCTCCACAATAGACTGAGCCTCCGAATCGTGGCGGATTAATACAGGGGCAGAGGTAAACTGACGTTTGAGGTCGCAGAAGGACGACTCTGCCCGCGGTGACCATTCAAAGCCAGGGAGAGAGGCCTTAGTGAGAGCTGTCAGAGGATTGACTAAGGCGCTGAAATTGCGAATAAAACGCCTGTAGAAATTTGCAAAGCCCAAAAACCGTTGTAATTCTTTGAGCGACGAAGGACGTGGCCAGTCCACGACTGCACTCACCTTGGCCGGATCCATGCGAAGATCACCCTTCGTCAACACAAAGCCCAGGAAAGACACGGTGTCAGTAAGTACACAAATACAGACACCCCAATTAAATCCTGCAGCACGTCGTTGACCAGGGCTTGGAAAACTGCTGGAGCATTAGCTAAACCAAAAGGCATGACTACTCATAATGCCCATTAGGAGTATTAAATGCAGTCTTCGACTCGTCTCCTTCTCTAATCCTGACCAAATTGTATGCATTACGTAAGTCAAGTTTAGAAAAGACCTGCGCCCCCTGTAAGCACTCAAAGGCGGTGTCCATGAGAGGTAAAGGATATCGGTTCTTGAGGGAAACGTCATTCAATCCCCTATAATCTATGCACGGCCGCTGACCCCCATCCTTTTTTGCAACAAAAGAGAAGCCAGCGCCTGCAGGGGATGTGGACGGTCGAATATGCCCCACGGACAGTGCCTCTTCAATATACGTGTTCATGGACACAGTCTCGGGGCGAGAGAGAGAAAACATCCGCCCACGGGTTGGAGAGGTACCAGGTAGAAGATTAATGGGGCAGTCGTAAGGTCTATGAGGCGGTAGTGCGTTAGCACGCGTCTTACTAAAAACGTCCGCCAGGTTAAAATAGACCGCAGGTACTCCTGCCAAATCGGGGTTGGGAGATAAGACGGAGTCTGCAACGTTCACCGTCATCCTGGAGAGAGACACAAGAGGAGGGGGGAGGGGCGGATGAACTCTCGCCAGCGTCAGCCTTGATGCCGCTTCCCATGGAGAGTTCAACCGTAGCCCAATTAATACACAGGTTATGCACAGCAAGCCATGGGTGACCTAGCACAATAGTGGAACAGGGAGACATCACAAAAAAATTTAAAGATTCCCACCCATTGCCCGCCACCTGCACCCGTAGCTGCTTGGTGCGCTGGGTAATGACTCCACAGCCCAGAGGTTGGCCATCTAATGAGTGAACCGGGATAGGCACCTCTAGGTCTTCCAACGGGACCCCCCACTCAAGTGCCAACCCCTCATGGATTAAATTGCCCGCCGCTCCCGAATCCACCAAGGCCATGTTATTCATAATCATGTCCCCCCACCCAATAGTAATGTTCAAGAAAGTATGATTGTCATCAGTAACCGTGGAGGAATGCCCACCTGCTATCACTCCTCCAGAGTTTAGCGGGCCCCCCCGTTTCCCGAATATCCCTGACAACTGGTAAACCGATGCCCCGTGCGGCCGCATCGGAAACAGTGCTTCTCTTCAATGCACCTCAGCCTCTGCCTCTGAGAGGCTGAGGGCACCCAGTTGCATCGGTTCGTCTCTCAGGCTCTCTCTTATGTGCGAAGGTGGGGGGTGTTCGATAACGGAAGAGGGGCGGAAGAGACCTTGAGATGAGGCTCCCCTCTCGCGCTCCCTCTCCCAATGCCTATTATTAACTTTTATTGCCAGGTTGATGAGGAAGTCCAAGCGCTCGGGTAGCTCACGGGTGGACAGCTCATCCCGCATGCGCACTGAGAGCCCCTGTGCAAACAGTACGCAGCAAGGAATCTCCGGCCAGGCCACCTCCCGAGCCACAATGCGAAAATCAATAGCATAATCTGCAACAGTGCGAATGCCCTGCCGGCAGGACATGAGTCGACTGCCGGCCTCATAAATGGAAATCACCCGGGAGGTGTCAAATACATGATGCATCTCCCGGGTGAAGGTATCCACACTGTTACAGATTTGCGATGCATTCTCCCATTCGGTGGTGGCCCAGGAAAGAGCCCGGCCAGTAAGCAAGGTGATTATATAAGCTACCCGAGACACATGTGTTGGAAAAGTGCGGGTTGTAGCTGAAAGATGAGATAACACTGAGTGACAAACTTACGACAACCTTCTGGAGATCCTCCATTCCGGTCCGGAGGTGGTAGTCTCGGTTCGCGGATCTCCTCTCTCCTGTCTGGAGGTCCCAGCTCTCCTTCCCCGCTGGCTGGCGGTGTTCCAGCTGCAACTCCCCTCTCGGCAGCGGTGGACCGGGTGTTGTTGACTGCCGCTAAGGCCGAATTAGCCGTCTCCTGGGAGGATAGGGTCAGGTCTCCTAGCCAACCCAGTTCCACGTTGACTGCCGACTGACAGTCACGTACAGCTCTCAGCTGTTCCCGCTGGGCAATCATTTAGTTTCTTATTTCCTCCATGGAGCTCATGATGGTCGAGGCTTCTGTTACGGTTCCAGTGCAGGTAAGCAATTGTGAGTCCAGTAGAGGAGGAAATAATACGAGTCGGAGAATGATTGCTCTTTCTTAGTGGTGCCTTTTTAATGTAAGAACACAGAGCACAGGGAATCCAGAGAAAGACGCCGGGCGTCAACTTGAGAGCAAGGTAGATACATGAGAATAATCAAGAGTGAGAAGGTCAGCAGTATCTCCAGCTCCTTCCACACAAAACACGGTATGAAGCCTCGACAGGGATAGAGAGGACAACAAGTGAATATATAGTCAAACACCAACATTCCAATGTGTCAATTAGTGACAGGGTAATTGACAGCAAAGTGACAGCGACCAGTGGTGACAGAACAGGGAGTGACACATCAGGAATGGGGCGTGACCAACAGTGAGTGCAGATACCAACCACCAGGGGAAATAACTCCAGAATGACAGTTGGGTTCCTACTGTAAGACAGAACCCTGAACGTTACAGGGAAGGGAGAGAGGAGGAGGAGGACCGCTACATCAGGGTGCTGCAGATCTGGGGCCAGTGAGGGTTTTGGAAACTCTACTCGACTGTGGTTTAGCTTATTATTATTATTATTATTATTATTATTATTATTATTATTATTATTATTATTATTATTATTATTATTATTATTATTATTATTATTATTATTATTATTATTATTATTATTATTATTATTATTATTATTATTATTATTATTATTATTATTATTATTATTATTATTAATCTATCTATCTATCTATCTATCTATCTATCTATCTATCTATCTATCTATCTATCTATCTATCTATCTATCTATCTATCTATCTATCTATCTATCTATCTATCTATCTATCTATCTATCTATCTATCTATCTATCTATCTATCTATCTATCTATCTATCTATCTATCTATCTATCTATCTATCTATCTATCTATCTATCTATCTATCTATCTATCTATCTATCTATCTATCTATCTATCTATCTATCTATCTATTTATTTATTTATTTATTTATTTATTTATTTATTTATTTATTTATTTATTTATTTATTTATCTATCTATCTATCTATCTATCTATCTATCTATCTATTTATTTATTTATTTATTTATTTATTTATTTATTTATTTATTTATTTATTTATTTATTCATTTATTCATTTATTCATTTATTCATGTATTCATTTATTTATTATTTAATATTTAGTACTGTATTGTACCCATTCACAACATTATCAATCAATCAAACCATTTACCATTTACAATGTACAAGAACAATAGTAAATAGCAATACAAGTAAAATAGTAGAAAAGGTAAAAAAACTAAAAAAGTATTGCATAAAATACATTATAAATAGTATTCCACAGATAAATGTCTATGATTGCACAAAGCAGTGTTCAGATTGAGTATTGTTTATAGTGGGGGGGGGGTGCTTTCAGTGCAGAGTACATACAGGATTATGTTCATACAATTCAGTTACCATATTGCTATCTATCTTATTTAACTGTATTTTAACTGATCTCGACATATATAGCACTACTAACAAGTTATCCAGACTACATTGCGTAAAAACGTTCAAATCGTTACCGTTATCGTAATCGTTACATAATAAAGTTGTTAATTCATGAAGGGGGAAAAGGTTCAAAACCACCACGCGACGACAACGCAAACCAGCGTTATTTTTTTTCGTAGCCGCATTTTGCGGAGACGCTCTCTAATTGGCCACTGACTGACGCTCTCTGATTGGCCACTGACATGTGCGCCCAATTGCGTGACGAGCTGTGTCTTTGCCCATTTCTACGTCGAACAGCCTGCAAACTACCTAACGCCTAGTCTATCACTGGTTAAGCTTAGGCGACTCTTTCGAAGTTGGTTAAGGTTAGAGTTTGGAATCAGGGCTGGTGTTCTATCGACCTGCTCTAAGACAAACTCTAACCTTAACCAACTTCGAAAGAGTGCCTAAGCTTAACTGGTGTAGAAACAGGCGTCACACGATTGGGCGCACATGTCACATGAAGTGGCCAATCAGAGAGCGTCTCCGCAAAATGCGGGTACGAAAAAAAATAACACCGAAAACCACTGGCAGTGACGAAGAATAAAGTCAAATCATGGTGAAATAAGATAGAGGGAACTAAGAGGCTTCCTCTCTGGAAAATCATTATGGACGAAGAAGACTCAGACCCCTCTCTCTCTCTCTCTCTCTCTCTCTCTCTCTCTCTCTCTCTCTCTCTCTCTCTCTCTCTCTCTCTCTCTCTCTCTCTCTCTCTCTCTCTCTCTCTCTCTCTCTGAAGTATAATTTACCTTTTACTGGTGTATGGCTCCCCCTTGTGGTGTACTTGAGCAGTTGAACGTGTGTCCTTTTGAATATTTGCATAAATGCATAAATCACACCACTTATTTTGGGGACTAAAGACCAGAGCAATTTTTTTAAATAATTTTTAAATGTATTAACTCTTTTTGATAGCTCTGCTAAAGACTATCCATTACGCCTCTTCTTCAGTTTAATGGAACTGTGAAACAGGCTTTGAGCTGAGTGATGAACAGAATTCTGTCTGACTTATATTGTCTTTTTTATTATTATTATTATTATTATTATTATTATTATTATTATTATTATTATTATTATTATTATTATTATTATTATTATTATTATTATTATTATTATTATTATTATTATTATTATTATTATTATTATTATTATTATTATTATTATTATTATTATTATTATTATTATTATTATTATTATTATTATTATTATTATTATTATTATTATTATTATTATTATTATTATTTATTGAAAGCACATAGTTAGAAACGTTGTCTCCAAGGATAAAGTAATCTTGTTAATGTGCATTTTTTTGTACCAGTGGATGTCAACCAGTGGAAGATATCTCAAATTCATGTTATTCATGTCACCAATAATTGTTTCATGGTTTCACTCTATTCTGTTGTAATTCAAAATTGAACTATTGTATCACACTTTTTACTTCTTGCTGATGCACTGCTCTGTTGTATGTTAAATCCTTCATAGTCCCCCCCTCCTCTGTGCAGGAAGAGCCACAGCTCTGGTGATTCTCTCCCAGTATGTAAAACACCCTGCAATACCTGAACTTCACACACAGCTGCTGCAGACAATAGTTTGGCTCTTCCGTCATTTTAAACATAAACAAGACTAGGCTTCCCTTTTGAAACAACATCAATTAAATTACAGAAATACTATGTCTTATGTTAACAACTAAAATGTGTGGGGGGGGGGGCTGTTAGACAATAATAGTGTGCCTTTTGTACACACATACTGTAGATTTGAGCAGCCCTGGACCAAACCTGATGGTGGCTATTATTATTATTATTATTATTATTATTATTATTATTATTATTATTATTATTATTATTATTATTATTATTATTATTATTATTATTATTATTATTATTATTATTATTATTATTGTTATTATTATTATTATTATTATTATTATTATTATTATTATTATTATTATTATTATTATTATTATTATTATTATTATTATTATTATTATTATTATTATTATTATTATTATTATTATTATTATTATTATTATTATTATTATTATTATTATTATAAAGGTAGAAATCAGAGAGAGAACAACTGATCTGTTACAGTAGCCTCGCAAGCCGGACAAATGCGTTATTAAAAAATTCTGAGTGTCCAAGTTAATTTCCAGCACCATGATTATCCGTGGTAGACATGTTTGCACATATGGAAATACTGCACTTGGTTTAGGTAAGGCGTGGCAACTAGGTAGAGCGAGACTCAGAAAGCCTACCGCATCCACCTGTGTACGGAAGATCATAATTTTAAATATGTATATAACTGGCATGTACTGCCATGTACATGTAACTTGACATCTTGCAAATTAGGCCAACCTCAACTTTTTTCAAGTTAAAGTAAAGGTGTGAAATTAAATTAAGTATAGTATGCTTCACAGTATAGCACCCTTCATAGTACAGTAACTTTCACAGTATAGCACCCTTCACAGTATAACACCCTTCACAGTATAACACCCTTCACAGTATAATAATAATAATAATAACTAGACAATTCCGCGCGGGGGAAATTGTGAAAGTGTGGGTGACGCCTGTGCACCGCCGGCCAACGGGGGAGAGGGTCTCTCGCGAGTCTCTATGACAAACGGTTCAAAGGATACAAAAAGGGGGCGCGGCCTAAGGATCGGGGGAGTGGTCAACATAGACCAATGAAAGAGGATATCCCTACTGAGTGCAACGACACAACCCGCAAGTCGCATAGCACACTATTACACTATTACACTCTATTACACTATTACACTATTACACACTATTACACTATTACACTATTACACACTATTACACTATTACACACTATTACACTATTACACTATTACACACTATTACACTATTACACACTATTACACTATTACACTATTACACAATATTACACTATTACACACTATTACACACTATTACACACTATTACACACTATTACACTATTACACTATTACACACTATTACACACTATTACACTATTACACTATTACACACTATTACACTATTACACACTATTACACTATTACACACTATTACACTATTACACTATTACACTATTACACACTATTACACTATTACACTATTACACACTATTACACTATTACACAATATTACACTATTATACTATTACACACTATTACACTATTACACACTATTACACTATTACACTATTACACTATTACACACTCTTGAGTAGTTCAAGAGATACACTGAGGGGGTGTGGCCTAATGGGGCGTGGTCTAAGGATCGGGGGAGTGGTCAACATCGACCAATGAAAGGTGGTCAACATCGACCAATGGCACAATCCGCAAGTCTCTACGACAAACGGTTCAAGAGATACACTGAGGGGGTGTGGCCTAAGGGGGCGTGGTCTACGGATCGGGGGAGTGGTCAACATCGACCAATGAAAGGTGGTCAACATCAACCAATGAAAAATGAAAGAGGATATCCCTACTGAGTACAATGACACAACCCGCAAGACACAACCCGCAAGACAGAGGGCGCTGTCCAGCAATTCAGTACTGCAACACAGTGATGGGCAATGATGTCATTGGCAGGTCAGCTCAGCCATGAGCCCTGAGCCTCACAGCTGTTAAGGCTGAACCAATCAGCCGTGAGCACAATGACTTGCATATTCTGAATTTTCTTTACATGACTGCATTGTCACGTTGATTAAAAGAAAACTATAAGAGATGAAGCGTTGTGACGCGCACAGAAGCACTACAATGAGTAGGCGAAGGGTTGTGTGCGGTATTGTGGCATTCGTGCGATATTGTGGCACTCCTTCGGCGATCGGAACAGAAGGCTAAAAAATAGTGTGAAAAACGTGATTTCTAGAGTGCGATTGCATGGCGGTCAATGGGGAGGAGAACCTTCAAACAAATGGTCGTCAGTTGAGATAGAAATGTCCAATTCCATTTATTTTTCTTTTGTGAGCGGGCTGACAGCCGTGTCATCGTTTTGATGTGTTTGTTTTATTTCTACGTCCAAAATTAAGATCACACTCGCAATTCACCCAAGGTTGGGGAAAAAAGATTATTTCAGCTGCTACACTCTAAATTGCAATGCATTTCCAATGGGACCGAAATTTTACCGTTTAAAGTCGATTCGTAGCCAGACGGTGCGGTGAAACTTTACGAGTTCGGAGACCGCTGTTGCCATAGGCAAGCCGCTCGTTTTGATACCTTTCACGTGTATGGGGCGCGAACGCTTACGTGCTGCAAAGTGTTTGCAAAATCGGTGGATCTCGCACTCTAAATTGCAATGCATTTCTGAAATTTTACCGTTTAAAGTCGATTCGTAGCCAGACGGTGCGGTGAAACTTTACGAGTTCGGAGACCGCTGTTGCCATAGGCAAGCCGCTCGTTTTGATACCTTTCACGTGTATGGGGCGCGAACGCTTACGTGTTGCAAAGTGTTTGCAAAATCGGTGGAATAAAGAAAGAATAAATAACTAGACAATTCCGCGCGGGGGAAATTGTGAAAGTGTGGGTGACGCCTGTGCACCGCCGGCCAACGGGGGAGAGGGTCTCTCGCGAGTCTCTATGACAAACGGTTCAAAGGATACAAAAAGGGGGCGCGGCCTAAGGATCGGGGGAGTGGTCAACATAGACCAATCAAAGAGGATATCCCTACTGAGTGCAACGACACAACCCGCAACACTATTACACTATTACACACTATTACACTATTACACACTATTACACACTATTACACACTATTACACTATTACACACTATTACACACTATTACACTATTACACACTATTACACTATTACACACTATTACACTATTACACACTATTACACTATTACACACTATTACACTATTACACTATTACACACTATTACACACTATTACACTATTACACTATTACACACTATTACACACTATTACACTATTACACTATTACACTATTACACACTATTACACTATTACACTATTTCACACTATTACACTATTACACTATTACACACTATTACACTATTACACACTATTACACTATTACACACTATTACACTATTACACTATTACACACTATTACACTATTACACTATTACACACTATTACACACTATTACACTATTACACACTATTACACTATTACACACTATTACACTATTACACACTATTACACACTATTACACTATTACACACTATTACACTATTACACACTATTACACTATTACACACTATTACACTATTACACTATTACACTATTACACACTATTACACTATTACACTATTACACACTATTACACACTATTACACTATTACACACTATTACACACTATTACACTATTACACACTATTACACTATTACACACTATTGCACTATTACACTATTACACTATTACACACTATTACACTATTACACACTATTACACTATTACACTATTACACACTATTACACTATTACACTATTACACACTATTACACTATTACACACTATTACACTATTACACACTATTACACTATTACACTATTACACACTATTACACACTATTACACTATTACACACTATTACACTATTACACACTATTACACTATTACACTATTACACACTATTACACTATTAAACACTATTACACTATTACACACTATTACACATTATTACACTATTACACTATTACACACTATTACACACTATTACACTATTACACACTATTACACACTATTACACTATTACACACTATTACACACTATTACACTATTACACACTATTACACTATTACACACTATTACACTATTACACACTATTACACACTATTACACTATTACACACTATTACACTATTACACTATTACACTATTACACACTATTACACTATTACACTATTACACTATTACACACTATTACACTATTACACACTATTACACTATTACACACTATTACACATTATTACACTATTACACACTATTACACTATTACACACTATTACACTATTACACACTATTACACACTATTACACTATTACACACTATTACACTATTACACACTATTACACACTATTACACTATTACACACTATTACACTATTACACACTATTACACACTATTACACTATTATACACTATTACACTATTACACTATTACACTATTACACACTATTACACACTATTACACTATTACACACTATTACACTATTACACACTATTACACTATTACACTATTA
This sequence comes from Notolepis coatsorum, assembly GCF_963971535.1. Classification (NCBI taxonomy): domain Eukaryota; kingdom Metazoa; phylum Chordata; class Actinopteri; order Aulopiformes; family Paralepididae; genus Notolepis; species Notolepis coatsorum. The sequence continues at coordinate 93,321,341 of NC_140176.1, read as the reverse complement.
CACACTATTACACTATTACACACTATTACACTATTACACTATTACACACTATTACACTATTACACACGATTACACTATTACACACTATTACACTATTACACTATTACACTATTACACACTATTACACACTATTACACTATTACACTATTACACACTATTACACTATTACACACTATTACACTATTACACTATTACACACTATTACACTATTACACACTATTACACTATTACACTATTACACTATTACACACTATTACACTATTACACTATTACACACTATTACACTATTACACACTATTACACTATTACACACTATTACACTATTACACTATTACACACTATTACACTATTACACTATTACACACTATTACACTATTACACACTATTACACTATTACACTATTACACTATTACACACTATTACACTATTACACACTATTACACTATTACACACTATTACACTATTACACACTATTACACTATTACACTATTACACACTATTACACTATTACACACTATTACACTATTACACACTATTACACTATTACACTATTACACACTATTACACTATTACACTATTACACACTATTACACTATTAGACACTATTACACTATTACACACTATTACACTATTACACACTATTACACACTATTACACTATTACACACTATTACACTATTACACACTATTACACTATTACACACTATTACACTATTACACTATTACACAATATTACACTATTACACACTATTACACTATTACACACTATTACACACTATTACACTATTACACTATTACACACTATTACACTATTACACACTATTACACTATTACACACTATTACACTATTACACTATTACACACTATTACACTATTACACCGGGTACAATGGCACAATCCGCAAGTCTCTACGACAAACGGTTCAAGAGATACACTGAGGGGGTGTGGCCTAAGGGGGCGTGGTCTAAGGATCGGGGGAGTGGTCAACATCGACCAATGAAAGGTGGTCAACATCGACCAATGGCACAATCCGCAAGTCTCTACGACAAACGGTTCAAGAGTTACACTGAGGGGGTGTGGCCTAAGGGGGCGTGGTCTAAGGATCGGGGGAGTGGTCAACATCGACCAATGAAAGGTGGTCAACAGGGGGAGTGGTCAACATCGACCAATGAAAGGTGGTCAACATCGACCAATGGCACAATCCGCAAGTCTCTACGACAAACGGTTCAAGAGATACACTGAGGGGGTGTGGCCTAAGGGGGCGTGGTCTAAGGATCGGGGGAGTGGTCAACATCGACCAATGAAAGGTGGTCAACATGGACCAATGAAAAATGAAAGAGGATATCCCTACTGAGTACAATGACACAACCCACAAGACAGAGGGCGCTGTCAGCAATTCAGTACTGCAACACAGTGATGGCCAATGATGGGTTAAGTGGATGATGTCATTGGCAGCTCAGCCACGAGCCACACAGCTGAACCAATCATGAGTGAGCCATGAGCCACACAGGTGAAGCAATCACTATGACTTGCATATTTTCTATCCAATGCATTTATATGGAGGCAGATGCATGACTGCATTGTCACGTTGATTAAAAGAAAACTATAAGAGATGAAGCGTTGTGACGCGCACATGAGCACTACAACGAGTAGGCGAAGGGTTGTGCGCGATATTGTGACATTCGTGCGATATTGTGGCACTCCTTCGGCGATCGGAACAGAAGGCTAAAAAATAGTGTGAAAAATGTGATTTCTAGAGGGCGATTGCATGGCGGTCAATGGGGAGGAGAACCTTCAAACAAATGGTCGTCAGTTGAGATAGAAATGTCCAATTCCATTTATTTTTCTTTTGTGAGCGGGATGACAGCCGTGTCATCGTTTTGATGTGTTTGTTTTATTTCTACGTCCAAAATTGAGATCACACTCGCAATTCACCCAAGGTAGGGGGAAAAAGATTATTTCAGCTGCTACACTCTAAAATGCAATGCATTCCCAATGGGACCGAAATTTTACCGTTTAAAGTCGATTCGTAGCCAGACGGTGCGGTGAAACTTTTACGGGTTCGAGACCGGTGTTGCCATAGGCAAGCCGCTCGTTTTGATACCTTTCACGTGTATGGGGCGCGAACGCTTACGTGTTGCAAAGTGTTTGCAAAATCGGTGGAATAAAGAATAAAGAATAACTAGACAATTCCGCGCGGGGGAAATTGTGAAAGTGTGGGTGACGCCTGTGCACCGCCGGCCAACGGGGGAGAGGGTCTCTCGCGAGTCTCTATGACAAACGGTTCAAAGGATACAAAAAGGGGGCGCGGCCTAAGGATCGGGGGAGTGGTCAACATAGACCAATCAAAGAGGATATCCCTACTGAGTGCAATGACACAACCCGCAACACTATTACACTATTACACAATATTACACTATTACACTATTACACACTATTACACACTATTACACTATTACACTATTACACACTATTACACTATTACACTATTACACACTATTACACTATTACACTATTACACACTATTACACTATTACACACTATTACACTATTACACACTATTACACTATTACACTATTACACACTATTACACTATTACACACTATTACACTATTACACACTATTACACTATTACACACTATTACACTATTACACTATTACACACTATTACACTATTACACACTATTACACTATTACACACTATTACACTATTACACACTATTACACTATTACACTATTACACACTATTACACTATTACACACTATTACACTATTACACTATTACACACTATTACACTATTACACTATTACACACTATTACACTATTACACACTATTACACTATTACACACTATTACACATTATTACACTATTACACTATTACACACTATTACACACTATTACACACTATTACACACTATTACACACTATTACACTATTACACACTATTACACTATTACACACTATTACACTATTACACTATTACACACTATTACACACTATTACACTATTACACACTATTACACTATTACACACTATTACACTATTACACACTATTACACTATTACACTATTACACTATTACACACTATTACACTATTACACACTATTACACACTATTACACTATTACACACTATTACACACTATTACACTATTACACACTATTACACTATTACACTATTACACACTATTACACTATTACACTATTACACTATTACACTATTACACACTATTACACACTATTACACTATTACACACTATTACACACTATTACACTATTACACTATTACACAATATTACACTATTACACTATTACACTATTACACACTATTACACTATTACACTATTACACTATTACACACTATTACACTATTACACACTATTACACTATTACACACTATTACACTATTACACACTATTACACTATTACACACTATTACACTATTACACACTATTACACTATTACACTATTACACACTATTACACTATTACACACTTTTACACTATTACACTATTGCACACTATTACACTATTACACTATTACACACTATTACACTTACACACTATTGCACTATTACACTATTACACTATTACACACTATTACACTATTACACACTATTACACTATTACACTATTACACACTATTACACTATTACACTATTACACACTATTACACTATTACACTATTACACACTATTACACTATTGCACACTATTACACTATTACACACTATTACACTATTACACACTATTACACACTATTACACTATTACACACTATTACACTATTACACTATTACACACTATTACACACGATTACACTATTACACACTATTACACTATTACACTATTACACACTATTACACTATTACACTATTACACACTATTACACTATTACACTATTACACACTATTACACTATTACACACTATTACACTATTACACACTATTACACTATTACACTATTACACACTATTACACACTATTACACTATTACACTATTACACACTATTACACTATTACACACTATTACACTATTACACACTATTACACTATTACACTATTACACTATTACACACTATTACACTATTACACTATTACACTATTACACACTATTACACTATTACACACTATTACACTATTACACACTATTACACTATTACACTATTACACACTATTACACTATTACACTATTACACACTATTACACTATTACACACTATTACACTATTACACCGAGTACAATGGCACAATCCGCAAGTCTCTACGACAAACGGTTCAAGAGATACACTGAGGGGGTGTGGCCTAAGGGGGCGTGGTCTAAGGATCGGGGGAGTGGTCAACATCGACCAATGAAAGGTGGTCAACATCGACCAATGGCACAATCCCCAAGTCTCTACGACAAACGGTTCAAGAGTTACACTGAGGGGGTGTGGCCTAAGGGGGCGTGGTCTAAGGATCGGGGGAGTGGTCAACATCGACCAATGAAAGGTGGTCAACAGGGGGAGTGGTCAACATCGACCAATGAAAGGTGGTCAACATCGACCAATGGCACAATCCGCAAGTCTCTACGACAAACGGTTCAAGAGATACACTGAGGGGGTGTGGCCTAAGGGGGCGTGGTCTAAGGATCGGGGGAGTGGTCAATATCGACCAATGAAAGGTGGTCAACATGGACCAATGAAAAATGAAAGAGGATATCCCTACTGAGTACAATGACACAACCCACAAGACAGAGGGCGCTGTCCAGCGATTCAGTAGTGCAACACAGTGATGGCCAATGATGGGTTAAGTGGATGATGTCATTGGCAGCTCAGCCACGAGCCACACAGCTGAACCAATCATGAGTGAGCCATGAGCCACACAGGTGAAGCAATCACTATGACTTGCATATTTTCTATCCAATGCATTTCTATGGAGGCAGATGCATGACTGCATTGTCACATTGATTAAAAGAAAACTATAAGAGATGAAGCGTTGTGACGCGCACATGAGCACTACAACGAGTAGGCGAAGGGTTGTGCGCGATATTGTGACATTCGTGCGATATTGTGGCACTCCTTCGGCGATCGGAACAGAAGGCTAAAAAATAGTGTGAAAAATGTGATTTCTAGAGTGCGATTGCATGGCGGTCAATGGGGAGGAGAACCTTCAAACAAATGGTCGTCAGTTGAGATAGAAATGTCCAATTCCATTTATTTTTCTTTTGTGAGCGGGTTGACAGCCGTGTCATCGTTTTGATGTGTTTGTTTTATTTTTACGTCCAAAATTGAGATCACACTCGCAATTCACCCAAGGTAGGGGGAAAAAGATTATTTCAGCTGCTACACTCTAAAATGCAATGCATTCCCAATGGGACCGAAATTTTACCGTTTAAAGTCGATTCGTAGCCAGACGGTGCGGTGAAACTTTACGAGTTCGGAGACCGGTGTTGCCATAGGCAAGCCGCTCGTTTTGATACCTTTCACGTGTATGGGGCGCGAACGCTTACGTGTTGCAAAGTGTTTGCAAAATCGGTGGAATAAAGAATAATAATAAAAAGAGTATGGATATGTATAGTGTGGGTGGCAACCTGGCTTCGCCAGGTCACCCACACTAACTAGACAATTCCGCGCGGGGGAAATTGTGAAAGTGTGGGTGACGCCTGTGCACCGCCGGCCAACGGGGGAGAGGGTCTCTCGCGAGTCTCTATGACAAACGCTTCAAAGGATACAAAAAGGGGGCGCGGCCTAAGGATCGGGGGAGTGGTCAACATAGACTAATCAAAGAGGATATCCCTACTGAGTGCAATGACACAACCCGCAACACTATTACACTATTACACTATTACACAATATTACACTATTACACTATTACACACTATTACACTATTACACACTATTACACTATTACACACTATTACACTATTACACACTATTACACTATTACACACTATTACACTATTACACTATTACACACTATTACACTATTACACTATTACACACTATTACACTATTACACTATTACACTATTACACACTATTACACTATTACACTATTACACTGTTACACACTTACACTATTACACTATTACACACTATTACACACTATTACACTATTACACTATTACACTATTACACACTATTACACACTATTACACTATTACACTATTACACACTATTACACACTATTACACTATTACACTATTACACACTATTACACTATTACACTATTACACACTATTACACAATATTACACTATTACACACTATTACACACTATTACACACTATTACACTATTACACACTATTACACTATTACACACTATTACACTATTACACACTATTACACTATTACACACTATTACACACTATTACACACTATTACACTATTACACACTATTACACTATTACACTATTCCACACTATTACACACTATTACACTATTAGACACTATTACACTATTACACACTATTACACTATTACACTATTACACACTATTACACACTATTACACACTATTACACTATTACACTATTACACACTATTACACTATTACACACTATTACACTATTACACACTATTACACACTATTACACTATTACACACTATTACACTATTACACACTATTACACTATTACACAATATTACACTATTACACTATTACACACTATTACACACTATTACACTATTACACACTATTACACTATTACACTATTACACACTATTACACTATTACACACTATTACACTATTACACTATTACACACTATTACACTATTACACTATTACACACTATTACACTATTACACTATTACACACTATTACACTATTACACTATTACACACTATTACACTATTACACTATTACACACTATTACACACTATTACACTATTACACTATTACACACTATTACACTATTACACACCATTACACTATTACACTATTACACACTATTACACTATTACACACTATTACACACTATTACACACTATTACACTATTACACACTATTACACTATTACACTATTACACTATTACACACTATTACACACTATTACACTATTGCACTATTACACACTATTACACTATTACACACTATTACACTATTACACACTATTACACTATTACACACTATTACACTATTACACACTATTACACTATTACACAATATTACACTATTACACACTATTACACTATTACACACTATTACACTATTACACTATTACACACTATTACACTATTACACCATTACACACTATTACACTATTACACTATTACACACTATTACACTATTACACTATTACACACTATTACACTATTACACTATCACACACTATTACACTATTACACACTATTACACTATTACACACTATTACACACTATTACACTATTACACACTATTACACTATTACACACTATTACACTATTACACACTATTACACTATTACACTATTACACTATTACACAATATTACACTATTACACACTATTACACTATTACACTATTACACACTATTACACTATTACACACTATTACACTATTACACACTATTACACTATTACACACTATTACACTATTACACTATTACACACTATTACACACTATTACACTATTACACTATTACACACTATTACACACTATTACACTATTACACTATTACACACTATTACACTATTACACTATTACACACTATTACACTATTACACTATTACACACTATTACACTATTACACTATTACACACTATTACACTATTACACTATTACACACTATTACACTATTACACTATTACACACTATTACACTATTACACTATTACACACTATTACACACTATTACACTATTACACTATTACACACTATTACACTATTACACTATTACACACTATTACACTATTACACTATTACACACTATTACACTATTACACACTATTACACTATTAGACACTATTAAACTATTACACACTATTACACTATTACACTATTACACACTATTACACTATTACACTATTACACACTATTACACTATTACACTATTACACACTATTACACTATTACACACTATTACACTATTACACTATTACACAATATTACACTATTACACACTATTACACTATTACACTATTACACACTATTACACACTATTACACTATTACACTATTACACACTATTACACTATTACACACTATTACACTATTACACACTATTACACTATTACACTATTACACACTATTACACTATTACACCATTACACACTATTACACACTATTACACTATTACACTATTGCACACTATTACACTATTACACTATTACACACTATTACACTATTACACTATTACACACTATTACACTATTACACACTATTACACACTATTACACTATTACACTATTACACACTATTACACACTATTACACACTATTACACTATTACACTATTACACACTATTACACTATTACACTATTACACACTATTACACTATTACACTATTACACACTATTACACACTATTACACTATTACACACTATTACACACTATTACACTATTACACTATTACACTATTACACACTATTACACTATTACACACTATTACACTATTACACTATTACACACTATTACACACTATTACACTATTACACACTATTACACTATTACACTATTACACACTATTACACACTATTACACACTATTACACTATTACACACTATTACACTATTACACTATTACACACTATTACACTATTACACACTATTACACTATTACACACTATTACACTATTACACACTATTACACTATTACACACTATTACACTATTACACACTATTACACTATTACACTATTACACACTATTACACTATTACACTATTACACTATTACACACTATTACACTATTACACACTATTACACACTATTACACTATTACACACTATTACACTATTACACTATTACACACTATTACACTATTACACTATTACACACTATTAGACACTATTACACTATTACACACTATTACACTATTACACTATTACACACTATTACACACTATTACACTATTACACACTATTACACTATTACACACTATTACACTATTACACACTATTACACTATTACACTATTACACAATATTACACTATTACACACTATTACACACTAATACACTATTACACTATTACACACTATTACACTATTACACACTATTACACTATTACACACTATTACACCGAGTACAATGGCACAATCCGCAAGTCTCTACGACAAACGGTTCAAGAGATACACTGAGGGGGTGTGGCCTAAGGGGGCGTGGTCTAAGGATCGGGGGAGTGGTCAACATCGACCAATGAAAGGTGGTCAACATCGACCAATGGCACAATCCCCAAGTCTCTACGACAAACGGTTCAAGAGATACACTGAGGGGGTGTGGCCTAAGGGGGCGTGGTCTAAGGATCGGGGGAGTGGTCAACATCGACCAATGAAAGGTGGTCAACAGGGGGAGTGGTCAACATCGACCAATGAAAGGTGGTCAACATCGACCAATGGCACAATCCGCAAGTCTCTACGACAAACGGTTCAAGAGATACACTGAGGGGGTGTGGCCTAAGGGGGCGTGGTCTAAGGATCGGGGGAGTGGTCAACATCGACCAATGAAAGGTGGTCAACATGGACCAATGAAAAATGAAAGAGGATATCCCTACTGAGTACAATGACACAACCCACAAGACAGAGGGCGCTGTCAGCAATTCAGTACTGCAACACAGTGATGGCCAATGATGGGTTAAGTGGATGATGTCATTGGCAGCTCAGCCACGAGCCACACAGCTGAACCAATCATGAGTGAGCCATGAGCCACACAGGTGAAGCAATCACTATGACTTGCATATTTTCTATCCAATGCATTTCTATGGAGGCAGATGCATGACTGCATTGTCACATTGATTAAAAGAAAACTATAAGAGATGAAGCGTTGTGACGCGCACATGAGCACTACAACGAGTAGGCGAAGGGTTGTGCGCGATATTGTGACATTCGTGCGATATTGTGGCACTCCTTCGGCGATCGGAACAGAAGGCTAAAAAATAGTGTGAAAAATGTGATTTCTAGAGGGCGATTGCATGGCGGTCAATGGGGAGGAGAACCTTCAAACAAATGGTCGTCAGTTGAGATAGAAATGTCCAATTCCATTTATTTTTCTTTTGTGAGCGGGTTGACAGCCGTGTCATCGTTTTGATGTGTTTGTTTTATTTCTACGTCCAAAATTGAGATCACACTCGCAATTCACCCAAGGTAGGGGGAAAAAGATTATTTCAGCTGCTACACTCTAAAATGCAATGCATTCCCAATGGGACCGAAATTTTACTGTTTAAAGTCGATTCGTAGCCAGACGGTGCGGTGAAACTTTTACGGGTTCGAAGACCGCAGTTGCCATAGGCAAGCCGCTCGTTTTGATACCTTTCACGTGTATGGTGCGCGAACGCTTACGTGTTGCAAAGTGTTTGAAACTCTAAATTGCACTGTATTTCCGAAATTTTACCGTTTAAAGTCGATTCGTAGCCAGACGGTGCAGTGAAACTTTACGAGTTCGAATAGCACATCGAGTTGGAGCAAGCCGGTCGTTTTGATACCTTTCACGTGTATGGGGCGCGAACGCTCTGGCACGAGTGTTGTTTGGAAAATCTGAGAATATAGATAATAAGTATATACTAGACAATTCCGCGCGGGGGAAATTGTGAAAGTGTGGGTGACGCCTGTGCACCGCCGGCCAACGGGGGAGAGGGTCTCTCGCGAGTCTCTATGACAAACGGTTCAAAGGATACAAAAAGGGGGCGCGGCCTAAGGATCGGGGGAGTGGTCAACATAGACCAATCAAAGAGGATATCCCTACTGAGTGCAATGACACAACCCGCAACACTATTACACTATTACACACTATTACACTATTACACTATTACACACTATTACACACTATTACACACTATTACACTATTACACACTATTACACTATCACACACTATTACACTATTACACACTATTACACACTATTACACTATTACACACTATTACACACTATTACACACTATTACACTATTACACACTATTACACTATTACACACTATTACACACTATTACACTATTACACACTATTACACTATTACACTATTACACTATTACACACTATTACACACTATTACACTATTACACACTATTACACACTATTACACTATTACACACTATTACACTATTACACACTATTACACTATTACACACTATTACACTATTACACACTATTACACACTATTACATACTATTACACTATTACACACTATTACACTATTACACTATTACACACTATTACACTATTACACTATTACACACTATTACACACTATTACACTATTACACACTATTACACTATTACACTATTACACACTATTACACTATTACACACTATTACACTATTACACACTATTACACACTATTACACTATTACACACTATTACACTATTACACACTATTACACTATTACACTATTACACACTATTACACTATTACACACTATAACACTATTACACTATTACACACTATTACACTATTACACACTATTGCACTATTACACTATTACACACTATTACACTATTACACACTATTACACTATTACACTATTACACACTATTACACACTATTACACTATTACACACTATTACACTATTACACACTATTACACTATTACACTATTACACACTATAACACTATTACACTATTACACACTATTACACTATTACACACTATTGCACTATTACACTATTACACTATTACACACTATTACACTATTACACACTATTACACTATTACACTATTACACTATTACACACTATTACACTATTACACTATTACACACTATTACACTATTGCACACTATTACACTATTACACTATTACACACTATTACACTATTACACTATTACACACTATTACACACTATTACACTATTACACACTATTACACACTATTACACTATTACACTATTACACACTATTACACACTATTACACTATTACACACTATTACACTATTACACTATTACACACTATTACACTATTACACTATTACACACTATTACACTATTACACACTATTACACACTATTACACACTATTACACTATTACACTATTACACACTATTACACTATTACACACTATTACACTATTACACTATTACACTATTACACACTATTACACACTATTACACTATTACACACTATTACACTATTACACACTATTACACTATTACACACTATTACACTATTACACTATTACACACTATTACACTATTACACACTATTACACTATTACACTATTACACACTATTACACACTATTACACTATTACACACTATTACACTATTACACACTATTACACTATTACACTATTACACACTATTACACTATTACACACTATTACACTATTACACACTATTACACTATTACACACTATTACACTATTACACTATTACACACTATTACACTATTACACACTATTACACTATTACACTATTACACACTATTACACTATTACACACTATAACACTATTACACTATTACACACTATTACACTATTACACACTATTGCACTATTACACTATTACACTATTACACACTATTACACTATTACACACTATTACACTATTACACTATTACACACTATTACACTATTACACTATTACACACTATTACACTATTGCACACTATTACACTATTACACTATTACACACTATTACACTATTACACTATTACACACTATTACACTATTACACACTATTACACACTATTACACTATTACACTATTACACACTATTACACACTATTACACTATTACACACTATTACACTATTACACTATTACACACTATTACACTATTACACACTATTACACTATTACACACTATTACACTATTACACACTATTACACTATTACACTATTACACACTATTACACTATTACACACTATTACACTATTACACTATTACACTATTACACACTATTACACACTATTACACTATTACACACTATTACACTATTACACACTATTACACTATTACACACTATTACACTATTACACACTATTACACTATTACACTATTACACACTATTACACTATTACACACTATTACACTATTACACACTATTACACACTATTACACTATTACACACTATTACACACTATTACACTATTACACACTATTACACTATTACACTATTACACACTATTACACACTATTACACTATTACACTATTACACACTATTACACTATTACACTATTACACACTATTACACTATTACACACTATTACACTATTACACTATTACACACTATTACACACTATTACACTATTACACTATTACACACTATTACACTATTACACACTATTACACTATTACACTATTACACACTATTACACTATTACACACTATTACACTATTACACTATTACACACTATTACACTATTACGCTATTACACTATTACACACTATTACACTATTACACACTATTACACTATTACACACTATTACACTATTACACTATTACACACGATTACACTATTACACACTATTACACTATTACACTATTACACTATTACACACTATTACACTATTACACACTATTACACTATTACACTATTACACACTATTACACTATTACACTATTACACACTATTACACTATTACACACTATTACACTATTACACACTATTACACTATTACACTATTACACACTATTACACTATTACACACTATTACACTATTACACTATTACACACTATTACACTATTACACTATTACACACTATTACACTATTACACACTATTACACTATTACACTATTACACACTATTACACACTATTACACTATTACACACTATTACACTATTACACACTATTACACTATTACACACTATTACACACTATTACACTATTACACACTATTACACACTATTACACTATTACACACTATTACACTATTACACACTATTACACAATATTACACACTATTACACAATATTACACTATTACACACTATTACACTATTACACTATTACACACTATTACACTATTACACTATTACACACTATTACACACTATTACACTATTACACACTATTACACTATTACACTATTACACACTATTACACTATTACACACTATTACACTATTACACCGAGTACAATGGCACAATCCGCAAGTCTCTACGACAAACGGTTCAAGAGATACACTGAGGGGGTGTGGCCTAAGGGGGCGTGGTCTAAGGATCGGGGGAGTGGTCAACATCGACCAATGAAAGGTGGTCAACATCGACCAATGGCACAATCCGCAAGTCTCTACGACAAACGGTTCAAGAGATACACTGAGGGGGTGTGGCCTAAGGGGGCGTGGTCTAAGGATCGGGGGAGTGGTCAACATCGACCAATGAAAGGGGGTCAACATGGACCAATGAAAAATGAAAGAGGATATCCCTACTGAGTACAATGGCACAATCCGCAAGTCTCTACGACAAACGGTTCAAGAGATACACTGAGGGGGTGTGGCCTAAGGGGGCGTGGTCTAAGGATCGGGGGAGTGGTCAACATCGACCAATGAAAGGTGGTCAACATCGACCAATGGCACAATCCCCAAGTCTCTACGACAAACGGTTCAAGAGATACACTGAGGGGGTGTGGCCTAAGGGGGCGTGGTCTAAGGATCGGGGGAGTGGTCAACATCGACCAATGAAAGGGGGTCAACATGGACCAATGAAAAATGAAAGAGGATATCCCTACTGAGTACAATGACACAACCCACAAGACAGAGGGCGCTGTCAGCAATTCAGTACTGCAACACAGTGATGGCCAATGATGGGTTAAGTGGATGATGTCATTGGCAGCTCAGCCACGAGCCACACAGCTGAACCAATCATGAGTGAGCCATGAGCCACACAGGTGAAGCAATCACTATGACTTGCATATTTTCTATCCAATGCATTTCTATGGAGGCAGATGCATGACTGCATTGTCACATTGATTAAAAGAAAACTATAAGAGATGAAGCGTTGTGACGCGCACATGAGCACTACAACGAGTAGGCGAAGGGTTGTGCGCGATATTGTGACATTCGTGCGATATTGTGGCACTCCTTCGGCGATCGGAACAGAAGGCTAAAAAATAGTGTGAAAAATGTGATTTCTAGAGTGCGATTGCATGGCGGTCAATGGGGAGGAGAACCTTCAAACAAATGGTCGTCAGTTGAGATAGAAATGTCCAATTCCATTTATTTTTCTTTTGTGAGCGGGTTGACAGCCGTGTCATCGTTTTGATGTGTTTGTTTTATTTCTACGTCCAAAATTGAGATCACACTCGCAATTCACCCAAGGTAGGGGGAAAAAGATTATTTCAGCTGCTACACTCTAAAATGCAATGCATTCCCAATGGGACCGATATTTTACCGTTTAAAGTCGATTCGTAGCCAGACGGTGCGGTGAAACTTTACGAGTTCGGAGACCGGTGTTGCCATAGGCAAGCCGCTCGTTTTGATACCTTTCACGTGTATGGGGCGCGAACGCTTACGTGTTGCAAAGTGTTTGCAAAATCGGTGGAATAAAGAATAATAATAAAAAGAGTATGGATATGTATAGTGTGGGTGGCAACCTGGCTTCGCCAGGTCACCCACACTAACTAGACAATTCCGCGCGGGGGAAATTGTGAAAGTGTGGGTGACGCCTGTGCACCGCCGGCCAACGGGGGAGAGGGTCTCTCGCGAGTCTCTATGACAAACGGTTCAAAGGATACAAAAAGGGGGCGCGGCCTAAGGATCGGGGGAGTGGTCAACATAGACCAATCAAAGAGGATATCCCTACTGTGTAGTGCAATGACACTCTCTCTGCAATGATTCTCTTTCTAATTTCATGGCCGTCAAGATCTATATGACTACAGATGTGATTTTATTAACTATAACACAAACTCCCTTTCGTGTTGTATTATTTAATACTCACCCTTTCTCATGGCACCATGTGTCCAAGAAGTGGCAGATCAAAGGTCTCTTCTCACTCAACAATTACTGAACCCCAGGATGCGTCAGTCACCATACACCGGCTGTTTCCATCATCTGCAAAAGCAACGCAAAACATCTCTGATCAGTGCTGCATAGTCAATTCAAGGTGCATCACGATTGCATTACCACAATTACATTATCACAAGTAGCTTTTATACAATGCGGATGTAGCCAAAGGATAAGATTTCAATTCTCCTTACCTAAACCAGTTGGATATGCAGACTTGTTTTGATGTTGACGTCTGTCATCACATAGCTACTGAACTTGGCACCGTGCCCTAAATTCACATAAACATATTTGTAATTAAAGAGTTTTGTTGCTGTTGTTAGTCTGACCTCTCACCTGGGACTAGTACAGCAAGGTAGAACCTTTGAGGATCTGCTCATGCTGGCATAGTACTCAGGATCATTGGGGCACACAAGCTTTCCCACCACGCCAAGGTCACAGCAAAAGGGAAAGAACTAGAGATGCACCGAAAATTCGGCTACCGAAAATTATCGGCCGACAATGGTTAAAAAGGCTCTTTCGGCTCATACTACACTACACGTATGAACTCGACATAACGTTAACGTTACTCCGTTTAAATGAAGTGTTTAATTAGCAGCAATCTGTTGTTGAAAATGTATTATCGTTAAACCGGAAATGGAAATGCGAGGACAGGAAGTCGTCATCAATCGTTGTAGTCTTTTAGTCTTAACAGTCTGGAATTAATGTATGCATTCAAAAGTGCTGAATAAATGTTTTATGGGCCCATAGTGATTATTAATATTATTTAAGTTAAGTTTAGCCATAATCATGTATTTTGCCATAATCAGGTAGCTAAAAAAAAATATATATATATATATATATATATATTAATCATTTTCGGCCTTTCGGCATTCGGTTTTCGGCCAACTGTTTCCTATTTTCGGTATCGGTTTCGGCCAAGAATTTCCCATTCGGTGCATCCGTAGAAAGAACTAACTCAAACAGTCCACTCAGGTACATTCCACTCGAGGCAGTTTATACGAGTGGCAGAGATGAGTGTTCGACTAGGCTTAATCAAACCATGACGTCTTTAATTTTTTACGCCAAACGGATATTTAGTTACGTTTTTATTAGAGGTCATGCAAAGCTCGATCTCTCGGTGGCGAGGAGTAACGCGTGGGAGGCTCACGCTGCCCCGACACTTCCTGATTCTACTGCGCAGGCGCACCAACCGACCTGTAGGAGTCGCTGTCCACAACGCCCGATCCCCACCCATCAGTTTCCCACCCCCTAATACGGCCAATGTGTATTAGTACGAACGACCAGCTAAACTGAAAGCAAATGTGGAGCGCTGGGCTCGAACAGGCAAGCCCAGCGTCTCCAGATTCCGTGGCAAGCGCCTTGCCCACTACGCCATGTAGCCGCCTTCCATCTCATATTTTTTTTTTATTTATTATTATATATATATATATATATATTTAACAAACATAAACAAACATTTTTTTTTTTTTTTTTTTAAACAAACATATAAACAAACATGACAACACATGATAAGATATACAAGCATTGGGGCACACAAGCACACAAGCTTTCCCACCACGCCAAGGTCACAGCAAAAGGGAAAGAACTAACAGTCCACTCAGGTACATTCTTTGTTTGGCTAGGCTTATCCAAAGTTTATATTAACACAACAGAACAGAATGAGAGAGAGAGAGAGAGACCACGGCAGCTTTATATGAACACAACAGAATGAGAGCGAGAGAGAAGTTGATGATAACCTGTACTTTTATAAGAGAAAGAAGGGAGGTTATAATCGTAATAATTTTGACTACGGAACACATTTTGTTCGTTTTGTAGATCTATTAATAGATCCATCTGATTGATGATAACCTGTACTTTTATAAGAGAAAGAAGGGAGGTTATAATCGGAATAATTTTGACTACGGAACACAGTTTGTTCGTTTTGTAGATCTATTAATAGATCCATCTGATTGATGATAACCTGTACTTTTATAAGAGAAAGAAGGGAGGTTATAATCGTAATAATTTTGACTACGGAACACATTTTGTTCGTTTTGTAGATCTATTAATAGATCCATCTGATTGATGATAACCTGTACTTTTATAAGAGAAAGAAGGGAGGTTATAATCGTAATAATTTTGACTACGGAACACATTTTGTTCGTTTTGTAGATCTATTAATAGATCCATCTGATTGATGATAACCTGTACTTTTATAAGAGAAAGAAGGGAGGTTATAATCGTAATAATTTTGACTACGGAACACATTTTGTTCGTTTTGTAGATCTATTAATAGATCCATCTGATTGATGATAACCTGTACTTTTATAAGAGAAAGAAGGGAGGTTATAATCGTAATAATTTTGACTACGGAACACATTTTGTTCGTTTTGTAGATCTATTAATAGATCCATCTATTTAAACGTGACGAACGGGGTATTTCGGGGGGGCCGTCCGGTCCCTGCGCGGTGTACTTTTTTCTTCGTGTACTTTTTTCAACAACCACAGTGGTTTCAGCCAAAACCACTGCACCCACCACAAGTTCACAGACTACAATCACTCCCGACACCAACCACAACCACAATGGCTACATGGAATGACGCAAAGTTCTAAGTAGAGCTCAAAATACAGTATACAGGATTGTGGTAACTCCAATATGTGCGTAATACTCCAGACTGTAGACATTGCTGCGGTCTTGAAGTGTAAATGTGATCCAACAATGTGGTCTTGTCAGTGGTGGCTTCTCGGACCAGTTGGGTATATCCTCTGCTGTTAAACAGTTCAGATATGGGCTTCCTTGATCCGGAAAGTAGATCCTCATTAAAATCTCCACAGACTACGACTGGCTGATGATTCATAATTTCCAAAGTGTCCAAAAGCGCCTGCAGTTTTGGTATGAATTGGCAAGGACTGTAATCTGGTGGTCTGTACACGGCAGCGATTAAAGCTTTGACAGGGGCCTCAACCTTCACAACGACACACTCCAGGTCAGTCACATTTTGCAGGAAATGCCTTTCAAATGCCTGGCAATGGTCCCTCACGTAGACGGCGACACCACCGCCCGCTCTTTTTGCCAACCGAGGAAGGTTTGTGTACGACTCATGTCTGTTGCGTTTGAACATGGTGTACCCTTCCAACTGCAGACTGTCGGCAACAAAAGAGCCAGAGAGGTGAGTTTCGGTGAGGCACAGAACATCGGCAAGTGGCAACTCGTGATGCCGTTTGGTATCCTGGATATGAGCCGGTAATCCTTCCGTGTTGTGGTGGACAATTGTTAATATTTGGCCATTTTCTTTTGGCTGTACATAATTTAATAGTGGCATAACCGTGTCAAACGAGGCTTTCCTCATCGACTCCAATGAAGCGGTGATTGCAGGATCAGCAAATATCTGTCTCTCATTGAAGTCGATGATGTGAAGTCCTTGCAGTGAAGTCGTTCTACTCAGAGCAACGTAGGCCATGCCTGGTGCAAAGATACGTTTCAATGAAACCACGGCAGATTGTGTCGTCATGCCTTGGACTTTATGAACGGTGCATGCGTAAGCCAGCTTGATGGGGAACTGCCTGCGAGTCACTCTCTTGAATTTCAGCCTTTCCTCTGCCCTCTCGATGTAGACCAAGTTGTCACCACGACCAGATGTCCTTTGGCGGCATCTCTGTCCTGTATCTGCATTGTCCAGCACAAGCCCAAGCATGGTCACCTCAGTAGCACCGTTGGCCGTCTGGGTGACTATTCGACCAATCGTGCCAAATGTTCCATTGACTAGCCCATCTTCAACGTCGACGTTCCGCATGATCATGACACAGGCACCCTCGGCAACTTGAAGTATGTCTAGCAGATCGCTTTTATCTCCCTTACGCGGCCTTTCTAGTCTGTCCATCTCACCCGTCATTGGATCTCTCGTGTAATCCTGTGCATCTATCTGGGTGATGTGGGAATGGAGAGCAGACAAAGTAGCGGCATTGTGCTTGGCAACCTCTTTGTTGGTTGCAAAGATGTGCATGACATCCTTAGGGCAATGGGCGGGGTTACGCACAGCCCGAACAAGCAGAGCTTTGTCCATGTGGCTTATCGGATGCGTCTTTTCCCTGACTCTGATTCTGTTCAGAAGCTCCGCAAATGGAAGGTCGTCTCTCTGTCGCATGATCTCGGTCAACGTGATCATCTCAAAGTGGCATTGCCAGAGGTCGATCGTGGCCTCCTCAAGTACGCAGAGCGGTTTGTTTTTCCCCAATGGGGGGAGCTGATAGAAATCGCCCAGCGCTATTACACACATGCCACCGAACGGTTTCTTATTGCCTTTGATTTGTTGCAGTCTCCAGTCGACGTAGGCAAACAGTTGCTTGGAAATCATTGAAACCTCATCGATGATGATGATCTCTGCATCCGACAGCTTTCCCCGCAGCACATCCAAGGTATTTCCTAGTCCTTGGTAGGGTGGCTGTAGGCTTCTTGGCAACTTCAAGAGCGAATGCAAAGTGTTACCAGAGATGTTGAAAGCTGCCGTGCCTGTAAATGCAGCCAGTATAACGGTTGGCATGGATATGTCATCATCATACAGTCTGGGGAGTTGCCGGAGTATCCTTGTTGCCTCACCGTGGATGCACTTTATGAGGTGGGATTTCCCAGTGCCAGCACCACCGGTGACAAAGTAGAAGAACTGTTGGGGGGTTTGCTCATGTTGTTGCACGCGGTCAATACACCAATCGCGAACAGAGTAAAAGATGGATGCTTGTGCCCGGTTGAGGTTCTGACACATTGTGCGCAGAAAATCGGGGCTCATCTGGGGAGCGTCCATGACTGGAATAACTCCACCAATGTACGCCGGTACATCATCTTGTTCCTCCTCATGCAGCTGAGCGTCACTTCGCTCAGCCATGCATTCCAACTGGACCACCTCACTCTCGGGGTCAAATCTGCCCCATGCATCCTCGATAGGACCATCCTTGATGAACTTGTCCATAGCTTTCTCCATCACTTTACTGTGTTTCTCAAACTTCTCTCTGTTGAGTTTAACAAATTCTGAGACTTTGACCATGTCGTGGATCCCGGGTATCGTCACCCAGGCCTGGTCGTGAAACGCTTTGTGTGTGGGTAAAAGGTCGGTTTTCAGTTTGGACACGTCACGATGGGGGAGGTACAGTTTAAGCCAATTGCCGTAGAATTTCTCTGGCTCCTTCTTCTGAGAAAAGTGACCGTATCTGATAATTGCAGGTTTCCCCCTCGTGCGTTTCTGAATGATGCCCATGTCGTTTAACAGCCTATGGCAATTTCCGCTGGTCCCCTGCTCACGGTAGAGCACTCTGTAGTGGGATGTGAAAATGGCAAGGCACATGGGTTCAAACTCCAGTGTTCGTGGTCTGGCTCTGTATCTGTCGGGAATACCCGTCATCCATACGTTCTCGTCATCCTCTGGTCTGTACTGAAGCTGGCTGAGCGGGAGACTCATTTTCAGTCCATTCTCATCAGTTTGTAGGAACAAAACCTGACGTGAGCATTTTCTCATTTTCAAACTGCACGTACGGGCCACAGCCTCCTGAGCGCTGACCTCTCTGTGTTTTGAGTAGGCTTGAAGGATTTGCTTCATTTCCTCTCGTTCAGGCACACTCTCTGGGCTGAGCTCACGGATGATTTTCGCCAGGTATTCGCTCATCTCGTGCTCCGGTTTGGTGATGTAGCTGAGCATGTACTGAATGAGCGCAAACTCGTCGAGAACGTACTGGATGTCCATGTTGGCGTTCCAGGCCGTCAACAAATATGGATTATAGTTATTCACCCAGCAGTCCTTGACATCACGCTTCATTACCATGACACTGGCATTTGTCATTTCCTGGACACATTTGGTGTACTCCGCATAAGTCAACTTGCACTGCGTCAGTAGCTGTGTCAGGTTGTCCACTTGCGCGCTGGAGTCGTTCAGTAAAGCCCACACTGGTTGGAGTTTACGTTTGGCTGCTTGCGCATCCATTGTCTGTAGTTTGCTGCTGACCTTTGCACGCTTACGTTTTTTGCTCGTACCTTCACCCGCGTTGCTCGTACCTTCACCCGCGTTGCTCGTACCTTCACCCGCGTTGCTCGTACCTTCACCCTCATCGACGCCATATGATGCCGACGGATAGGTTATGAACGACATTGGCATTGGTGGTTTTGGAAATCCAAATCTGCATGCTTTCTTACCTTTCTTGCAGCTCTTGGAATGGTTTCTGCTGTGCATTTGAAGCTCTGTGACACTCTTGTGAAGCAACGGTTCCTTGTCCTTGTCAGGCAACTGGCATGAGATGTAGCGGTCCACAAACTCGCATAGTTTGGCGTCATCGGTGACGCCAAACTCTGGGGCATTTTCTACCCAACAGAGCATGTGTATGTGAGGGCTCCCTCTGGCCTGGAATTCTACCCGGTAAAAGTAATCCACAACCACACCAATTGGATGAGCCGGAGACAGCAGCAGCTCTCTCATCAGAGCATCCACCCGCTTGTCAAACATGCGCATGGTCGTCACCGGGTTGCTTCTGAGAATGTCACATTTTTGGGCCCAGTCCAGCTCATCGAAATTAACCCGTTGACCTTCTTGGGATTTTATCGCATTGACAACTTCTGGCCAACGGAATTCTGCGGCCGAGAAGGTCAGAAAAAAGGTAGGCGTCCCCAGTTGTCTGACCATGGCAAACAGATCCTTCATCGTTTTCGACCAGTAAGCTGGAGTCCCTCTCAGCGGTTGCATGAATCGGGTTGCATCTCTGTTTTTCACCAGCCTCTCGACCTCCACCTTGTCCTGTAACATCTTGTTGCATATTTTGCGTCCATCTCGGCTAAAGGGTTTGCCTTTCCTCAACTGGATGGACATGCTGTTTGTGGCCAACTGTGTCTCGGTGACAAACTGGGCAAAGAATAGGTAGCTCTGGTCTCTCGCAAAACGATTATCGACACAGAAAAGCCTTGCGTTGAAATACATGCTTGGAGACAGCCGCACTGCTCTTTCAGCATCCAATGTATTTTCTCCGGTAGGAAACTGGACAGGGAAAGCCATTGCTTCAAGTCTGGGGACCTTGAAGAAGCCGACGGGCTTGTTTCCTTGTGCGGGGGCAATGCTAAATATGCCATCACCATACGTCAGCGTCTCTTGTCCCATGTCTAGAGGTTGCAAGCAACTATCTAGGCCTAGTCCAGGTCTGAGTGCCTCTTTCTCATTCTCTGCATTGGGTGGTTGCTGCTTTTCAACACAGTCTTGTATCTCCATCATTTCTGGCTCATCACAGCTGTCAAACTCCGTGTCTGCTTGCATCTCAAGCATTTCCGAGTCATCACAGCTGTCAAACTCCATGTCTGATTCAAATGTCACTTGCATGAAGTCAAACTGCATACTGTCAAACGTGTCAATATAGTTGTGCAGCGAGAAATTCAGCGTGTAAATCTTGTCGAACAGATCATCCAACTGTGTGAATGTCATCATTACAGCCTTTCCATTAGGCTCAGATAGCCCGTCAGCATTTCTGCTATGAGAGTCAAACAATCCATACCTCCCAGACTGGTCTCTAAACACGGCAATGGTGTATGGTGATATAGTGAGCAGAGCATGGCTCACATCTGCAGACAGACACTGAAGTCTTGTGTGAAGATTCAAACAGTCCTTAATATCAGACAGGTTTTTCATTAATCCCGCTTGCACAGTGGATCTATGCACACTGTACGCATGGTGCTCAGTCTCGATGGCGAGTGGCGTTTCTTCCATGTGTAAATGGTAGAGGCCACGGGCACGACCTTGATCCCTCAGCGCTTTGAGGTTTTTTTTGTACACACTGTGTCCCTTATCTAGTATTTTATTAAGATCAGCCTCCTTCAAGTCACGGCCCTCATTCTGGTGTTCATTCGCGTATGCTAGAAAAGTGAGTGCCATACAGGCACACTGTTTATTCCGGAACTCACCGTCATATCGGTCATCAGCTTGGCTATAGGACGCCTGCACGGAGATCACAGGCGGTGGTGGGATGCGTGCTTCCTGCTGCACAGTGTCCTTTTCCAAAACCTCTAAGACCTGTTGAACCTCACACTGCATTTCTGGCAGATCACAGCTGTCAAACTCTGTGTCTGCTTGCATCTCAAGCATTTCCGAGTCATCACAGCTGTCAAACTCCGTGTCTGGTCGATTTATCGGTGCATCAGTGGGTGGGTCTTGTAGCAGGTCTTCAATAATTTCTGTAAACATGTCAGCATCATCTCTGATCGACACCTCTCTATAGTCTGGGTGTGCCTCAATCAATTTGGACAGGCCTGCAACTACATGTCTCATATTGACCGTGTGAAAGTTCTGATAGCCTTTGTAAATAAGACGTCGCTTCAGCTTCACTCTATACAAGTGGGATGAGCTGGGCAGTCTCGGTAGGGTGTTGACTGTGGTTTCCACCTCAGATGGCACGCACACTACAGCTCCATGTACAGCTTTCTGTTGACCTTTTGGAAGTGTGACAATCTTGGCAAAGGGCAGAACTTTGGCCAAAAGTTGTCTTTCCAGCACATTCAAATTGCAGAGCTCTGGGGGAATGGGTGCCAACTCCATTTTGTTTGCCACAGCTATGGACGAAGGTCTTCCTCTCTTTAAATGCAAATCACACGTCGGACAAATCCACTCAACTCTCCTTTCCTCAGGCACAGTGCATTGCTCAGGGCCTCCACACTGACCACCACACACATGAACAAATTTTCCTGTCAAACAGGCAGTAACCACATGTGGATTGTTCTTGTAATTAGTTCGCCGGCAAACCTTCACCTGATTGGGGAAAAGAGCACGGTGACACACTGTACATATAAAAGTTGGCCCCGCTTTAATGTGCTCCTGGAAAGTGGCCATTGCCATCTGAAGTAGCCAATTTCCTTCATCGATTTTGTTTAAAAGCTGGATTTTTTGGACTTTTTTGTATTTGCCTCTTATTTTCAATGAACAGCGCAGATTATGGGCCATTCTGAAATGCAAATCTGTTCTGTATCTCATGCGAAAATATAGCTTCCTATTGGCCCTGTAAATGGCATCAATCTGGTACCTTTGCACCATCACCTGCTTCTGCTTCTGCCGAAATTGTTGATCATGCTTGTACCTTTGCACCATCACCTGCTTCTGCTTCTGCCGAAATTGTTGATCATGCTTGTACCTTTGCACCATCACCTGCTTCTGCTTCTGCCGAAATTGTTGATCATGCTTGTACCTTTGCACCATCACCTGCTTCTGCTTCTGCCGAAATTGTTGATCAGTCTTGTAATTCTGCTCCTGCACCTGCTTCATTGTCTGCTTCTGCTTCTGCCTATATTTTTCATTATTTCGGTACTTCTCGATTATGGTTTGCTGCTTCCTCTTCCTGAACTCTTTATCTGTTTCATATCTCTGCCTCCGAGATATTTTCTTTTTGGGAGCTTCAGACAGTTGTGAGCTTTTTTTTTTATTCCTAATTGCTCTTTGTCGCTGTCTTTTGCTTAATTTATTAGACATCTGTGGAGCCTCTTCCGTTACATTTGTGGATGGTGCATTGACTGACAGCACACACCGTGTGCTGATTGGGAGTCCAAATTCAGTTTTGGCTCCAACAGTCACCGTCACAGGCCTTTTGTCATGCAGATCCGCTTCAGACAGTTGTGAGCTTTTTCTTTGATTCCTAATTGCTCTTTGTCGCTGTCTTTTGTTTAATTTACTAGACATCTGTGGAGCCTCTTTCGTTACATTTGTGGATGGTGCATTGACTGTGCTGATTGGGAGTCCAAATTCAGTTTTGGCTCCGACAGTCACCGTCACAGGCCTTTTGTCATGCAGATCCGGTTGCACTTGTGGCACTTGTGGCAAATGGTCTGACGGAGTCTTTGTAGGTACAAATGTCACTTGCATGAAGTCAAACTGCATACTGTCAAACGTGTCAGTATAGTTGTGCAGCGAGAAATTCAGCGTGTAAATCTTGTCGAACAGATCATCCAACTGTGTGAATGTCATCATTACAGCCTTTCCATTAGGCTCAGATAGCCCGTCAGCATTTCTGCTATGAGAGTCAAACAATCCATACCTCCCAGACTGGTCTCTAAACACGGCAATGGTGTATGGTGATATAGTGAGCAGAGCATGGCTCACATCTGCAGACAGACACTGAAGTCTTGTGTGAAGATTCAAACAGTCCTTAAAATCAGACAGGTTTTTCATTAATCCCGCTTGCACAGTGGATCTATGCACACTGTACGCATGGTGCTCAGTCTCGATGGCGAGTGGCGTTTCTTCCATGTGTAAATGGTAGAGGCCACGGGCACGACCTTGATCCCTCAGCGCTTTGAGGTTTTTTTTGTACACACTGTGTCCCTTATCTAGTATTTTATTAAGATCAGCCTCCTTCAAGTCACGGCCCTCATTCTGGTGTTCATTCACGTATGCTAGAAAAGTCAGTGCCATACAGGCACACTGCTGATTCCGGAACTCACCGTCATATCGGTCATCAGCTTGACTATAGGACGCCTGCACGGAGATCACAGGCGGTGGTGGGATGCATGCTTCCTGCTGCACAGTGTCCTTTTCCAAAACCTCTAAGACCTGTTGAACCTCACACTGTACTTCCTGCTGAGCTGTGCAAACCACAGGTAGACTACATAGCTTGCTGTCACTTACCTCCACGACGTTAGTGCAGCGTCGTTTTGCAGCCGGAACTTCCTGCTGAGCTGTGCATGGGAAAGGTGGACTACATACCTTGCTGTCACTTACCTCCACGACCTTAGTGCAGCGTCGTTTTGCAGCCTGAGACCTCTTCCCCTTGCGTGGCATGCTGTTCTTCTCACTAAATTTTGCGATAGATAATGAACAAATCAGATGGGGTTTCAAATATTCACACAGACCAGAAAGTTAAAGGAGCGCTTTACTGAAAAACAATCCAGATTTATTTTGCACATAATCTCATGTAGACCAAAACTGTAAATAGTTTAGCACACATTATTTTAGTTATGTAGACTATAATATAAGCTTGTATATGTCCTCCAATCATGTCACAGGATTATATAATCTTTGTGCTGTGTGAACTACAGGTCAATTAACCTCTTGCACCCGACGGGACCGGTCCCGAAATGACATCTGGTCATAAATCAATATTTTGTTGACTGTTGTATAAAAGTAGCGGTTTTTATTTCAAAACATATTCAAGTATTAACAGGGCTCTACAGTGCGACCATATTGTATAGTATAGTACTAATACTAATACTATACTAATACAATAATCGTTCCGAAACATGTTTGTTTCAGGCTGCAATTAAATATACCAAAATCTGTGAGTGCTGGTCCAAGCGTATTGCTTTCTTTTTCTATAACACTCAAATCTAAACATGTTTCTCATTTATTAAAAATAAAATAAAAGGTTTACAGTGTTTACAGCCTTAAATAATGTTTGGCACACAAAGACCGAACTGACTGAAAAATATAGGCTACATTTGTCAAAGTATTAATTTAGTGCAAACAAACAATATGCTCAGCCAGCACTAGACTTTCCTTTCTTTAATTAATATAAACACACAAAAACAATGTCAACCATGTTTAAATTCCCTGCTTGTCAGTTCTTAATGGAAAGATTCGTTTTCTGCTTGAAATTATTATGTTTCTGTCTACATATATTTAGACTAACATTATTTAAATATTGAGTGCAACTGTGGTGGATTACGTAATTCGGTGAGTTGGAACTATCTATGGGTTGGCGCCGGGTCCCCACGGACATTTTAGCGTGTGGCACCGCCACCTTCAGCTCCGGTCACGTTAGGAGCAGTTCATAACGTCAACAAGCAGCGCGAAAGCGGCAATAGTCCCGGTTGGAGTTAGTAAAACACAGTTGTATGTTAGCCTTCTTGGATGTTGAATAAACGCCTATCATTGTCTTTAAACACCCCGCCTCTCAGACTCCCATTTCCTCCTCTGCTACAGTAGCTAGTAGCTACGGTGTTAGCTGTTGTTGTGAAGGGCTAGCTAGCTAACAGCTACAAACATTGTACAAACTGCTAACGCTATGGCAAGATGTGTGTAGGCCTATGTAATGTTAATGGCTATGTTTTTAAAGTCGTAATGAAGATTGATTTATATTGTGCGTGCCATTTTTACACAAACTGACTAGCACCTGGCTGCTGCTGCAGCCAGTGCAGAACACCGGCTCCGCCAAATGATTTTTTTTATTTGCGCGTCATCTGAACCGTATACGATACACAGACGCTCCATTACCGGATAAATATATATATATATAATTAGTAAACTGTCGGGGGCATTAAGTGCCCCCCTTAACTGATTTTCGAGGGCATTTTATCCATTTTCAAGGGCATTATGCCCCAAGCCCCCGTTAATTTCGAACCCTGGTACGTGGTATTTCTTTGTTAAAATAAGTGTTAAATAGCTCTACATTATGACAGCCATCACTGATACAGAGTGTCTGGTCTTCAATAGGCTACTGTATTTGTAAATCTGGTATGTCATAAATGTATAGATGTAGCAGTATTGTCCATCTGTATGTCATATATGTTATGATGAATTGAAAATGGGGGACCCTGATGTAAACAAGACGAAAGTCTCTCTCTAAGCAGGCGGTGGTAGCTACTAGCTAGCTTAGCCACAATGAACACACACAGTCACTGTGATTGTAATTCCATCGTGTATTCTGCATCACAAACCTGTTTCGGAGTCAGCTGGAACTGAAATCTGCGGTCTGTGTATATAGTTTTCGAATGAAAAATAACGAAACTGCAGCAAAAGTCGCAGAATAATCCGTTTAGGTAATCAACTCAAGAAGAATCTGTTTCAAGTTCGAGAACGAGACAAGATGGCCGAGACGTTTGATGTACGTCACTCACTGGGGCTTTGAAGTTCTTCTTCTTTCTGGGAATTTAAGGCGGACGGCCACCAAAATTAGGGCATTTACCGCCATCTACTGGTAACCTTTAATAATACAGAGAGTTGGCTAATTTTCAACTAGTCTCTCTAGAGCAGGTGACATGAGCACAACAATAATTAAAACATAGTACAATAATTAAAACACAGTAGGAATCAGTATAGGTTACAATACACTAAAATACATACAAATAAATTAAAATACATCCCCTCAGTTAAAATGGTCGCACACTTGACCATCTCTCAACCATGATTTTAAGTTAATTTTAAATGAAATGTAACTTTGATACTCCCTGAGCCGTGTTGGCAGACTGTTCCAGGTGTGGGCTGCTCTCACGGAAAAGGCTGTCTGACTAAAAGCAGACCTCCTGTTTGGGATTACACAGTCCCCTCTGACTACAGACCTGGTATATCTGTCAGCAGATGCTTTCTGTTTTATGAAAGTACAGAGGGGGGGGAGGAGCCAGGCCATGTAGGATTTTATAGTGCATTTAACAGTGCAATCAGCTTATTGGGAGTCATTCAGTTACGTTTGTGACTGTGCAGCACCTATCGTACACATACAATATTAACACAGAGGATGTTTCAAATGTGGGTTACAAGCATTTTTTCAAGGATTTCCAGCACCACGTACGAACCCTGAATGTATTTACTCTTACCATATATATATATATATCCACGTCTGTACATACCTGCATATAATAATTTTTACAACTCTGTAGAGTGTAGATAGTTTAATAAATACTATATCTATTGAAGATATAACATTTTGTATTTCAGCACAACGCCGGTCAGAGTGGACACAAGAGACAGAGAGCAGTCCTTTTGTATTTTAATTAGGATTTGTTATTGAAGAGAGGATGAAAGTAAGTAAGTAAGTAAACTTTATTTGTATAGCACCTTTCTCAGATAAAATCACAAAGTGCTTCACAGAAGTAAAACATAGCAACATAGAGATGAACGCACTACACATAAAACAATTCTGACACATCGTAAACATAGGCATAGTTACAATTAAATAACTAAATATGAGTGCAACTAAAAACAAAACAACAATTATAAATAAATAAACAACGTATACAACCAGGAATTATTTAAAAGCCTGTCTGAATAAAAACGTTTTCAACTGTTCCTTAAAAGTGGATAGGGAGTCAAGTGAACGCATAGAAAGGGGGAGGGTGTTCCAAAGGGTAGGGGCCATAAATTGGAAGGACCGGTCACCTTTTGTTATTAACCGGGTCCGTGGGACAACCAGGAGATTTTGGTGGGAGGACCTAAGTGCACGACTGGGGGAGTAGGGGCGCAGTAAATAAAAAATGTACACAGGGGATCTACCTTGGAGGGCTTTAAAAGTTAAAACAAGAATTTTAAAATGGACACGATAATTAATGGGGAGCCAATGTAGAGTGGATAAAATACGGGTGATGTGGGCACGCCTACTTGTGCCAGTTAAAAGCCTTGCCGCTGCATTTTGAATGATTTGCAAGCGATTTAGCACAGATTTATCCAGACAGGTAAAAATTGAATTGCAATAGCGTGATGAAATAAAAGCATGGATGATCATTTCCATTTCAGCTCTAGAAACAACAAATCTTAATTTGGCAATGTTTCTGAGCTGATAAAAACATGACCGTGTGAGCTGGTTGACATGGCTGTTAAAAGACAGAGAGTCATCAAAAATTACACCCAAGTTCCTCACATGAGGTTTGACACACTGACCTAAGGGTCCAATCGAATTTTTTATAATGGGGATGATGTGGTCGGGAGCAATAATGAGGGCTTCCGTCTTACTTGCATTAAGCTGAAGGAAATTATCAGCCATCCAGCTCTTGATGGCATCGATGCATTCATTAATAATGCAAAAACGATTACACTCACTGGGCTTAAAAGAACAATACAATTGGATGTCATCTGCATAAAATTGATAAAATATTCCATTAAAACATTTAATAATCTGGTTTAGGGGAAACATATATAGGGAGAACAGCATTGGCCCTAGCACAGAACCCTGCGGAACCCCACAGGACAGTGGGGTAGAGTCCGACATGAACCGACCCACTGGCACAGAAAGGCTTCCATCAGCTAGGTAAGATGAGAACCATCTCAGTGCTGACCCAGGTGACTGGAGAGAACGAGTCTAGCAGCGTGAGAGGAGGAGAGACAGTGGTAAAGAAGAGGAGAGGAGGACATTTAAAATTCACAATTTACAATTTACACAGAATGTTAAAGAGACATTTTCTGTTCAGTGTTATCTGAGCCAGGTCACCTAAAGCGTACCACGATGATTCAAAACACCATACATGCATTTACATAGGAGCCAGCTAGAGAGCTAGTTGGTCAGATGAGAAGATAGATACCAATTTCGTCTCTGTGCATTCAGTAGAAAGCTATCCGTCTGCAAGCTAGCCTATGACTAGCTTTTTTATAGCAGGGGTTTGGATTTAGATTCCAAGATAATCAGGAATCTTTTACAATATCATATTATCATGTTATATCACAAAGTTAACATATGCAAAATGCACAAGATAAATAACCCAGTTCATTGCGCTGGAAATATTATTTTCAAATAAACATCCTTCTCTAATACCGAAGCTAGTGCAAGTTGTGTAGCACTGAAACTACAACAATAGCAACAAACCTCCTTTTACCTTGAGGTAAAAGATAAAATGTTTATACAATTTGTGTGACAACAGCCTAGGGGGACACCCACCCTCAGAGAACTGGGCACTGAAGCCGCGGTGGCTCAGGCTGGCGTCGGACCTGAAGCGGACGAGGATGGTGTTCTGGGTGGAGGTGATGGCAGCAGGTGGCACCACACACACGGCCCAGCAGGGGGGCCAACGTGGTGGCACCATCATAAATCTAGAGAGAGAGAGAGAGAGAGAGAGAGAGAGAGAGAGAGAGAGAGAGAGAGAGGAAGATGTTCAAAGCAACTCGTGTTGTACAATGTTACACTACGTAGATAAATAGTGAGAGGAGAGGAGAAGGGAGGAGGAGAGGTTATTGCTGGAGCATTACATTTAAAACATGCTAAACAAACAATTAAAACACTGCCAACAATAAACTATCATCATAATAACCTCACAACTTACTACAAGTCAGTCACTAAGGCTGTGAGTCTCATTAGTGCAGGGATGCTGGAATAGTATTTACATACAATACAATGTAAATTTTGTATACAATACAAACAAGTGTCTTGAACAACAAAGTGTGTTTCTGTTACAAATATATATCAGCCCAGCATGCGTGCGTGCGTTCACCTCCCGCTGCCTCGGCCCAGCTGGCGTTGAAGCCGCGGCCGCTGACGTAGGCGTCGGACCTGAAGCGCACGGTGAGCGTGTTCCCGGTGCTGGACACATGCATGGGGCTGCTGGTGGTGGTGCACAGCTGGGCCAGCCGAGGGCCGTCAGGTCCGGGCCTCCGAACACCTGCAGTGTGGGAGGGTGTCACACACATAATCAATCAATCAATCAATCAAATTTATTTGTTAGCACGCCTTGATCTTGGCTATGGACCGGAGCTGGAAAAAGCACCCCTTCACCACCGAGTTTACCTGCCTATTGAAGGAAAACTCGGTGTCAAAGAGCACGCCCAAGATTGCTTATCTTAGATTGATGTTAGTTTGCTGTTTACCTTGTAGTTACCAGATACCAGATACCTTGACATTTTTGGCTATAATGTGTTACTGTAAATAAGATATAAATTATTTGGTCATATAATGAATTGATGTGGGTTGTGTATGTACATGTTTATAAATGTGTAGCTGCTGTATATTTATTTGTACAGTAAAGGAGTGTGTAGGAAGGAAGAGCAAAACAACAATTATTGCCATTCTCTTAACTTTTAATAGAATGCTTTCTGCACATGATTGCATTATTATACCCAAGCACAGTATTAAGAATGACCCAGGACATGCTGTAGTAGTACGTATATAAATAAACTACTGCGGTAACTATATATGTGAGCTTTTTTTTTTCTTTCCGTCAAATGTATCGTCTTTAGTAATCGAGTCATCTTCTCAGCAGCCATAGAGTCGGTTGATCCTCAGGATGTCAATGTCGGACAGATCCTGTCTCTGTCCAATCTGCACATTGGAGTCAGGAATGGGGGTCCGTGCTTGATGGAGAAGGCTGTTCTGCCATAGTGCATGATGGAGGAGTAGTCATAGGGGGTGTCCAGGTTATTGGTGTACTGCCTGTGGAAGTTGTAGGCCATTCTAGGGTCAATATTGCTTTCTGGGTCTTTTTAATGGAACCAAGGTAGAGGTCAATGGAACCTCTTGTGGGTAGTGGCCCCTGCTCCACTTCGTTTCTGCTCTTTCTCCTGCTTCCTCTCCTTCAAATACTTGTCCCTTAGGTACTTCCATTTTCTTTTGCACTCCTCGACTGTTGATATAATAAGACAAAAATATCTTACTTAAATAAACAATTTGAGGTGTTCAACCAGTCATATACATAAAGGACACTTGTCAGAGCTTTACTTTTATCAATAACAAAATGTTTAGGACACAATAACTAATGTCCAAAATGTCAGTTAGAACCTTGAAATCATGGTACCACTAAATTTTTTTAATAAAATCAACGGATAGACAAAGGAAAAACAGAACAAAACAGAACAACACGTCGACAAGTACGGCAAGAGTCAAAGTGAGTCAGGGAAGGCCAGGCGATATAGGTGGGTTTTGAGTTTTGATTTAAGGCGAGACACTACAGGTGAATAGGGTAAAACATTTAACTAATAGATATCACAATGAAACTTCCCCAGTTGATTACTTATATTAAGACAAGACTTTTTTGTATTACAAGTTTTCTGACATTATGTTTCAATATGCAAATGAGGCATGACCTACTTAAATATGCATATAATTCCAGGACAGAAATCTGAACATTGGATAATGCCATTTTCAAAATTATAGTTTCATTTTGTTGACACATTAGAGCCAAAGGTTATTACAGAGGGGATTTTGGATATCTCTTTTTATCACTCCATAAATCAGAAAATACTCCATTTTTATGGTAAAATTCCATATTTCGCCATGTTTTTAGGAATAAAATGTGATATAAATCAGGGTATGAATGCGATATCAACAAACCCTTCTGTAAATACCTTCAGAACATAGATATGAATAGAACTGGAAGGGTTGGTGTATGTGAGTGCTACTGAAGTGGAGATTTCTGGCTCAGAGTATGAGGAAAAACTCTTAAAACTAATTTTTGGTAAAACGCCTTCAAAGTTCACTCTCTCACTCTCTATATGAGCCTGTATCACACTTCTCTCTCCTCCTCTGTCTCTCTCACTCTCTATATGAGCCTGTATCACACTTCTCTCTCCTCCTCTGTCTCTCTCACTCTCTATATGAGCCTGTATCACACTTATCTCTCTCCTCTGTCTCTCTCACTCTCTATATGAGAAAAAAACAAACGAACTAAAACAAAAACGCAAAAAAACGAACGAACTAAAACAAAAACGTACTTTTCGAGTTTTCTGACTTTTTCAAGTTTTCGGATTTTTCCGAGTTTTTGGGTTTTCGGACTTTTCCGAGTTTTTGAACTTTTTCGGATTTTTGCTGTTTCCGAGTTTTTGGAATTTTCAGAGTTTTTGGATTTTTTCGGGTTTTCGGGTTTTCGGACTTTTCCGAGTTTTTGAACTTTTTCGGATTTTTGATGTTTCCGAGTTTTCGGATTTTTCCGAGTTTTTGGGTTTTCGGACTTTTCCGAGTTTTTGAACTTTTTCGGATTTTTGATGTTTCCGAGTTTTCGGATTTTTCCGAGTTTTTGGGTTTTCGGTCTTTTCAGAGTTTTTGAACTTTTTCGGATTTTTGATGTTTCCGAGTTTTCGGAATTTTCAGAGTTTTTGGATTTTTCAGAGTTTTCGGATTTTCGGACTTTTCCGAGTTTTTGAACTTTTTCGGATTTTTGATGTTTCCGAGTTTTCGGATTTTTCCGAGTTTTGGGATTTTTCGGAGTTTTGGAACTTTTTAGATTTTTCCGAGTTTTCGGATTTTTCCGAGTTTTCGGGTTTTGGGATTTTTCCGAGTTTTTGAACTTTTTCGGATTTTAGATTTTTCCGAGTTTTGGGATTTTTTCGAGTTTTCGGATTTTTCCGATCAACATCGACCAATGGCACAATCCGCAAGTCTCTACGACAAACGGTTCAAGAGATACACTGAGGGGGTGTGGCCTAAGGGGGCGTGGTCTAAGGATCGGGGGAGTGGTCAACATCGACCAATGAAAGGTGGTCAACATCGACCAATGGCACAATCCCCAAGTCTCTACGACAAACGGTTCAAGAGATACACTGAGGGGGTGTGGCCTAAGGGGGCGTGGTCTAAGGATCGGGGGAGTGGTCAACATCGACCAATGAAAGGTGGTCAACAGGGGGAGTGGTCAACCTTGACCAATGAAAGGTGGTCAACATCGACCAATGGCACAATCCGCAAGTCTCTACGACAAACGGTTCAAGAGATACACTGAGGGGGTGTGGCCTAAGGGGGCGTGGTCTAAGGATCGGGGGAGTGGTCAACATCGACCAATGAAAGGTGGTCAACATGGACCAATGAAAAATGAAAGAGGATATCCCTACTGAGTACAATGACACAACCCACAAGACAGAGGGCGCTGTCAGCAATTCAGTACTGCAACACAGTGATGGCCAATGATGGGTTAAGTGGATGATGTCATTGGCAGCTCAGCCACAAGCCACACAGCTGAACCAATCATGAGTGAGCCATGAGCCACACAGGTGAAGCAATCACTATGACTTGCATATTTTCTATCCAATGCATTTCTATGGAGGCAGATGCATGACTGCATTGTCACATTGATTAAAAGAAAACTATAAGAGATGAAGCGTTGTGACGCGCACATGAGCACTACAACGAGTAGGCGAAGGGTTGTGCGCGATATTGTGACATTCGTGCGATATTGTGGCACTCCTTCGGCGATCGGAACAGAAGGCTAAAAAATAGTGTGAAAAATGTGATTTCTAGAGTGCGATTGCATGGCGGTCAATGGGGAGGAGAACCTTCAAACAAATGGTCGTCAGTTGAGATAGAAATGTCCAATTCCATTTATTTTTCTTTTGTGAGCGGGTTGACAGCCGTGTCATCGTTTTGATGTGTTTGTTTTATTTCTACGTCCAAAATTGAGATCACACTCGCAATTCACCCAAGGTAGGGGGAAAAAGATTATTTCAGCTGCTACACTCTAAAATGCAATGCATTCCCAATGGGACCGATATTTTACCGTTTAAAGTCGATTCGTAGCCAGACGGTGCGGTGAAACTTTTACGGGTTCGAGACCGGTGTTGCCATAGGCAAGCCGCTCGTTTTGATACCTTTCACGTGTATGGGGCGCGAACGCTTACGTGTTGCAAAGTGTTTGCAAAATCGGTGGAATAAAGAATAATAATAACTAGACAATTCCGCGCGGGGGAAATTGTGAAAGTGTGGGTGACGCCTGTGCACCGCCGCCCAACGGGGGAGAGGGTCTCTCGCGAGTCTCTATGACAAACGGTTCAAAGGATACAAAAAGGGGGCGCGGTCTAAGGATCGGGGGAGTGGTCAACATAGACCAATCAAAGAGGATATCCCTACTGAGTGCAATGACACAACCCGCAACACTATTACACTATTACACTATTACACAATATTACACTATTACACACTATTACACACTATTACACACTATTACACTATTACACACTATTACACTATTACACACTATTACACTATTACACACTATTACACACTATTACACTATTACACACTATTACACTATTACACACTATTACACTATTACACACTATTACACACTATTACACTATTACACTATTACACACTATTACACTATTACACACTATTACACTATTACACACTATTACACACTATTACACATTATTACACTATTACACACTATTACACACTATTACACTATTACACACTATTACACACTATTACACTATTACACACTATTACACTATTACACACTATTACACACTATTACACTATTACACACTATTACACTATTACACACTATTACACTATTACACTATTACACACTATTACACTATTACACTATTACACACTATTACACACTATTACACTATTACACACTATTACACTATTACACTATTACACACTATTACACTATTACACACTATTACACTATTACACACTATTACACTATTACACACTATTACACTATTACACTATTACACTATTACACACTATAACACTATTACACTATTACACACTATTACACTATTACACACTATTGCACTATTACACTATTACACTATTACACACTATTACACTATTACACACTATTACACTATTACACTATTACACACTATTACACTATTACACTATTACACACTATTACACACTATTACACTATTACACACTATTACACTATTACACACTATTACACTATTACACTATTACACACTATTACACTATTACACACTATTACACTATTACACACTATTACACTATTACACTATTACACACTATTACACTATTACACACTATTACACTATTACACTATTACACACTATTACACTATTACACTATTACACACTATTACACTATTACACACTATTACACTATTACACACTATTACACTATTACACACTATTACACACTATTACACTATTACACTATTACACTATTACACACTATTACACACTATTACACTATTACACTATTACACACTATTACACTATTACACACTATTACACTATTACACTATTACACACTATTACACTATTACACACTATTACACTATTACACTATTACACACTATTACACTATTACACTATTACACACTATTACACTATTACACACTATTACACACTATTACACTATTACACACTATTACACACTATTACACTATTACACACTATTACACTATTACACACTATTACACTATTACACACTATTACACTATTACACACTATTACACTATTACACTATTACACACTATTACACTATTACACACTATTACACTATTACACTATTACACTATTACACACTATTACACACTATTACACTATTACACTATTACACTATTACACTATTACACACTATTACACTATTACACTATTACACTATTACACACTATTACACACTATTACACTATTACACTATTACACACTATTACACTATTACACACTATTACACTATTACACTATTACACACTATTACACTATTACACACTATTACACTATTACACACTATTACACTATTACACACTATTACACTATTACACACTATTACAATATTACACTATTACACACTATTACACTATTACACTATTACACACTATTACACTATTACACTATTACACACTATTACACTATTACACACTATTACACTATTACACTATTACACACTATTACACTATTACACACTATTACACACTATTACACTATTACACACTATTACACTATTACACACTATTACACTATTACACACTATTACACTATTACACTATTACACACTATTACACTATTACACACTATTACACTATTACATTATTACACACTATTACACTATTACACACTATTACACTATTACACTATTACACACTATTACACACTATTACACTATTACACACTATTACACTATTACACACTATTACACTATTACACTATTACACACTATTACACTATTACACACTATTACACTATTACACTATTACACACTATTACACTATTACACTATTACACACTATTACACTATTACACACTATTACACTATTACACTATTACACACTATTACACTATTACACACTATTACACTATTACACTATTACACACTATTACACTATTACACACTATTACACTATTACACTATTACACACTATTACACTATTACACTATTACACACTATTACACTATTACACACTATTACACTATTACACTATTACACACTATTACACTATTACACACTATTACACTATTACACTATTACACACTATTACACTATTACACTATTACACACTATTACACTATTACACACTATTACACACTATTACACTATTAGACACTATTACACTATTACACACTATTACACTATTACACACTATTACACACTATTACACTATTACACACTATTACACTATTACACACTATTACACTATTACACTATTACACACTATTACACTATTACACTATTACACACTATTACACTATTACACACTATTACACTATTACACTATTACACACTATTACACTATTACACTATTACACACTATTACACTATTACACTATTACACACTATTACACTATTACACTATTACACACTATTACACTATTACACACTATTACACACTATTACACTATTACACACTATTACACTATTACACACTATTACACTATTACACTATTACACACTATTACACTATTACACACTATTACACTATTACACACTATTACACTATTACACTATTACACTATTACACACTATTACACTATTAGACACTATTACACTATTACACACTATTACACTATTACACTATTACACACTATTACACAATATTACACTATTACACACTATTACACTATTACACTATTACACACTATTACACTATTACACACTATTACACTATTACACTATTACACAATATTACACTATTACACACTATTACACGATTACACTATTACACACTATTACACACTATTACACTATTACACACTATTACACACTATTACACTATTACACACTATTACACTATTACACTATTACACACTATTACACTATTACACACTATTACACTATTACACCGAGTACAATGGCACAATCCGCAAGTCTCTACGACAAACGGTTCAAGAGATACACTGAGGGGGTGTGGCCTAAGGGGGCGTGGTCTAAGGATCGGGGGAGTGGTCAACATCGACCAATGAAAGGTGGTCAACATGGACCAATGAAAAATGAAAGAGGATATCCCTACTGAGTACAATGACACAACCCACAAGACAGAGGGCGCTGTCAGCAATTCAGTACTGCAACACAGTGATGGCCAATGATGGGTTAAGTGGATGATGTCATTGGCAGCTCAGCCACGAGCCACACAGCTGAACCAATCATGAGTGAGCCATGAGCCACACAGGTGAAGCAATCACTATGACTTGCATATTTTCTATCCAATGCATTTGTATGGAGGCAGATGCATGACTGCATTGTCACATTGATTAAAAGAAAACTATAAGAGATGAAGCGTTGTGACGCGCACATGAGCACTACAACGAGTAGGCGAAGGGTTGTGCGCGATATTGTGACATTCGTGCAATATTGTGGCACTCCTTCGGCGATCGGAACAGAAGGCTAAAAAATAGTGTGAAAAATGTGATTTCTAGAGTGCGATTGCATGGCGGTCAATGGGGAGGAGAACCTTCAAACAAATGGTCGTCAGTTGAGATAGAAATGTCCAATTCCATTTATTTTTCTTTTGTGAGCGGGATGACAGCCGTGTCATCGTTTTGATGTGTTTGTTTTATTTCTACGTCCAAAATTGAGATCACACTCGCAATTCACCCAAGGTAGGGGGAAAAAGATTATTTCAGCTGCTACACTCTAAAATGCAATGCATTCCCAATGGGACCGAAATTTTACCGTTTAAAGTCGATTCGTAGCCAGACGGTGCGGTGAAACTTTTACGGGTTCGAGACCGGTGTTGCCATAGGCAAGCCGCTCGTTTTGATACCTTTCACGTGTATGGGGCGCGAACGCTTACGTGTTGCAAAGTGTTTGCAAAATCGGTGGAATAAAGAAAGAATAAATAAAAAGAGTATGGATATGTATAGTGTGGGTGGCAACCTGGCTTCGCCAGGTCACCCACACTAACTAGACAATTCCGCGCGGGGGAAATTGTGAAAGTGTGGGTGACGCCTGTGCACCGCCGGCCAACGGGGGAGAGGGTCTCTCGCAAGTCTCTATGACAAACGGTTCAAAGGATACAAAAAGGGGGCGCGGCCTAAGGATCGGGGGAGTGGTCAACATAGACCAATCAAAGAGGATATCCCTACTGAGTGCAATGACACAACCCGCAACACTATTACACTATTACACTATTACACAATATTACAATATTACACTATTACACACTTTTACACACTATTACACACTATTACACACTATTACACTATTACACACTATTACACTATTACACTATTACACACTATTACACTATTACACTATTACACACTATTACACTATTACACACTAATACACTATTACACTATTACACACTATTACACTATTACACACTATTACACTATTACACACTTTTACACACTATTACACACTATTACACACTATTACACACTATTACACTATTACACACTATTACACTATTACACTATTACACTATTACACACTATTACACTATTACACACTATTACACTATTACACACTATTACACTATTACACTATTACACTATTACACACTATTACACTATTACACACTATTACACTATTACACTATTACACACTATTACACTATTACACACTATTACACTATTACACACTATTACACACTATTACACTATTACACACTATTACACACTATTTATTACACTATTACACACTATTACACTATTACACACTATTACACTATTACACACTATTACACTATTACACACTATTACACTATTACACACTATTACACTATTACACTATTACACACTATTACACACTATTACACTATTACACACTATTACACTATTACACACTATTACACTATTACACTATTACACACTATTACACTATTACACACTATTACACACTATTACACTATTACACTATTACACACTATTACACACTATTACACTATTACACACTATTACACTATTACACACTATTACACTATTATACACTATTACACTATTACACTATTACACTATTACACACTATTACACTATTACACACTATTACACACTATTACACTATTACACACTATTACACTATTACACTATTACACAATATTACACTATTACACACTATTACACTATTACACACTATTACACTATTACACACTATTACACTATTACACACTATTACACTATTACACTATTACACACTATTACACTATTACACACTATTACACTATTACACACTATTACACTATTACACACTATTACACTATTACACTATTACACACTATTATACACTATTACACACTATTACACTATTACACACTATTACACACTATTACACTATTACACACTATTACAATATTACACTATTACACACTATTACACTATTACACACTATTACACTATTACACACTATTACACTATTACACACTATTACACTATTACACACTATTACACTATTACACTATTACACACTATTACACTATTACACACTATTACACTATTACACACTATTACACACTATTACACTATTACACACTATTACACACTATTACACTATTACACACTATTACACACTATTACACTATTACACACTATTACACTATTACACACTATTACACTATTACACACTATTACACTATTACACACTATTACACTATTACACTATTACACGCTATTACACTATTACACTATTACACTATTACACACTATTACACACTATTACACTATTACACTATTACACACTATTACACTATTACACACTATTACACTATTACACTATTACACACTATTACACTATTACACTATTACGCTATTACACTATTACACACTATTACACTATTACACACTATTACACTATTACACACTATTACACTATTACACTATTACACACTATTACACACTATTACACTATTACACACTATTACACTATTACACACTATTACACACTATTACACTATTACACACTATTACACTATTACACACTATTACACTATTACACACTATTACACTATTACACACTATTACACTATTACACTATTACACACTATTACACTATTACACTATTACACACTATTACACTATTACACACTATTACACTATTACACACTATTACACACTATTACACTATTACACACTATTACACTATTACACTATTACGCTATTACACTATTACACACTATTACACTATTACACACTATTACACTATTACACTATTACACTATTACACACTATTACACACTATTACACTATTACACACTATTACACTATTACACACTATTACACACTATTACACTATTACACACTATTACACTATTACACTATTACACAATATTACACTATTACACACTATTACACTATTACACACTATTACACTATTACACACTATTACACTATTACACACTATTACACTATTACACTATTACACACTATTACACTATTACACACTATTACACTATTACACACTATTACACTATTACACACTATTACACTATTACACTATTACACACTATTATACACTATTACACACTATTACACTATTACACACTATTACACACTATTACACTATTACACACTATTACACTATTACACTATTACACAATATTACACTATTACACACTATTACACTATTACACACTATTACACTATTACACACTATTACACTATTACACACTATTACACTATTACACTATTACACACTATTACACTATTACACACTATTACACTATTACACACTATTACACACTATTACACTATTACACACTATTACACACTAACACACTATTACACTATTACACACTATTACACTATTACACACTATTACACTATTACACACTATTACACTATTACACACTATTACACTATTACACTATTACACGCTATTACACTATTACACTATTACACTATTACACACTATTACACACTATTACACTATTACACTATTACACACTATTACACTATTACACACTATTACACTATTACACTATTACACACTATTACACTATTACACTATTACGCTATTACACTATTACACACTATTACACTATTACACACTATTACACTATTACACACTATTACACTATTACACTATTACACACTATTACACACTATTACACTATTACACACTATTACACTATTACACACTATTACACACTATTACACTATTACACACTATTACACTATTACACTATTACACAATATTACACTATTACACACTATTACACTATTACACACTATTACACTATTACACACTATTACACTATTACACACTATTACACTATTACACTATTACACACTATTACACTATTACACACTATTACACTATTACACACTATTACACAC
The DNA here is from genome assembly GCF_963971535.1 of Notolepis coatsorum. Lineage (NCBI taxonomy): Eukaryota > Metazoa > Chordata > Actinopteri > Aulopiformes > Paralepididae > Notolepis > Notolepis coatsorum. Next base: position 93,277,228 of record NC_140176.1, on the reverse strand, counting down.
TATTACACTATTACACACTATTACACACTATTACACTATTACACACTATTACACACTATTACACTATTACACACTATTACACTATTACACTATTACACTATTACACAATATTACACTATTACACACTATTACACTATTACACTATTACACACTATTACACACTATTACACTATTACACACTATTACACTATTACACACTATTACACTATTACACACTATTACACTATTACACACTATTACACACTATTACACTATTACACTATTACACACTATTACACTATTACACACTATTATACACTATTACACTATTACACACTATTACACTATTACACTATTACACACTATTACACTATTACACTATTACACAATATTACACTATTACACACTATTACACACTATTACACTATTACACACTATTACACTATTACACTATTACACACTATTACACTATTACACTATTACACACTATTACACTATTACACTATTACACACTATTACACACTATTACACTATTACACTATTACACACTATTACACTATTAAACCGAGTACAATGGCACAATCCGCAAGTCTCTACGACAAACGGTTCAAGAGATACACTGAGGGGGTGTGGCCTAAGGGGGCGTGGTCTAAGGATCGGGGGAGTGGTCAACATCGACCAATGAAAGGTGGTCAACATGGACCAATGAAAAATGAAAGAGGATATCCCTACTGAGTACAATGACACAACCCACAAGACAGTGGGCGCTGTCAGCAATTCAGTAGTGCAACACAGTGATGGCCAATGATGGGTTAAGTGGATGATGTCATTGGCAGCTCAGCCACGAGCCACACAGCTGAACCAATCATGAGTGAGCCATGAGCCACACAGGTGAAGCAATCACTATGACTTGCATATTTTCTATCCAATGGATTTCTATGGAGGCAGATGCATGACTGCATTGTCACATTGATTAAAAGAAAACTATAAGAGATGAAGCGTTGTGACGCGCACATGAGCACTACAACGAGTAGGCGAAGGGTTGTGCGCGATATTGTGACATTCGTGCGATATTGTGGCACTCCTTCGGCGATCGGAACAGAAGGCTAAAAAATAGTGTGAAAAATGTGATTTCTAGAGGGCGATTGCATGGCGGTCAATGGGGAGGAGAACCTTCAAACAAATGGTCGTCAGTTGAGATAGAAATGTCCAATTCCATTTATTTTTCTTTTGTGAGCGGGTTGACAGCCGTGTCATCGTTTTGATGTGTTTGTTTTATTTCTACGTCCAAAATTGAGATCACACTCGCAATTCACCCAAGGTAGGGGGAAAAAGATTATTTCAGCTGCTACACTCTAAAATGCAATGCATTCCCAATGGGACCGATATTTTACCGTTTAAAGTCGATTCGTAGCCAGACGGTGCGGTGAAACTTTACGAGTTCGGAGACCGGTGTTGCCATAGGCAAGCCGCTCGTTTTGATACCTTTCACGTGTATGGGGCGCGAACGCTTACGTGTTGCAAAGTGTTTGCAAAATCGGTGGAATAAAGAATAATAATAACTAGACAATTCCGCGCGGGGGAAATTGTGAAAGTGTGGGTGACGCCTGTGCACCGCCGGCCAACGGGGGAGAGGGTCTCTCGCGAGTCTCTATGACAAACGGTTCAAAGGATACAAAAAGGGGGCGCGGCCTAAGGATCGGGGGAGTGGTCAACATAGACCAATCAAAGAGGATATCCCTACTGAGTGCAACGACACAACCCGCAACACTATTACACTATTACACACTATTACACTATTACACACTATTACACACTATTACACACTATTACACTATTACACACTATTACACACTATTACACACTATTACACTATTACACACTATTACACTATTACACACTATTACACTATTACACACTATTACACTATTACACTATTACACACTATTACACACTATTACACTATTACACACTATTACACACTATTACACACTATTACACTATTACACTATTACACTATTACACACTATTACACTATTACACTATTTCACACTATTACACTATTACACTATTACACACTATTACACTATTACACACTATTACACTATTACACACTATTACACTATTACACTATTACACACTATTACACTATTACACTATTACACACTATTACACACTATTACACTATTACACACTATTACACTATTACACACTATTACACTATTACACACTATTACACACTATTACACTATTACACACTATTACACTATTACACACTATTACACTATTACACACTATTACACTATTACACTATTACACTATTACACACTATTACACTATTACACTATTACACACTATTACACACTATTACACTATTACACACTATTACACACTATTACACTATTACACACTATTACACTATTACACACTATTGCACTATTACACTATTACACTATTACACACTATTACACTATTACACACTATTACACTATTACACACTATTACACTATTACACTATTACACACTATTACACTATTACACACTATTACACTATTACACACTATTACACTATTACACTATTACACACTATTACACACTATTACACTATTACACACTATTACACTATTACACACTATTACACTATTACACTATTACACACTATTACACTATTAAACACTATTACACTATTACACACTATTACACATTATTACACTATTACACTATTACACACTATTACACACTATTACACTATTACACACTATTACACACTATTACACTATTACACACTATTACACACTATTACACTATTACACACTATTACACTATTACACACTATTACACTATTACACACTATTACACACTATTACACTATTACACACTATTACACTATTACACTATTACACTATTACACACTATTACACTATTACACTATTACACACTATTACACTATTACACACTATTACACTATTACACACTATTACACATTATTACACTATTACACACTATTACACTATTACACACTATTACACTATTACACACTATTACACACTATTACACTATTACACACTATTACACTATTACACACTATTACACACTATTACACTATTACACACTATTACACTATTACACACTATTACACACTATTACACTATTATACACTATTACACTATTACACTATTACACTATTACACACTATTACACACTATTACACTATTACACACTATTACACTATTACACACTATTACACTATTACACTATTACACACTATTACACTATTACACACTATTACACTATTACACTATTACACTATTACACACGATTACACTATTACACACTATTACACTATTACACTATTACACTATTACACACTATTACACACTATTACACTATTACACTATTACACACTATTACACTATTACACACTATTACACTATTACACTATTACACACTATTACACTATTACACACTATTACACTATTACACTATTACACTATTACACACTATTACACTATTACACTATTACACACTATTACACTATTACACACTATTACACTATTACACACTATTACACTATTACACTATTACACACTATTACACTATTACACTATTACACACTATTACACTATTACACTATTACACACTATTACACTATTACACTATTACACACTATTACACTATTACACTATTACACTATTACACACTATTACACTATTACACACTATTACACTATTACACACTATTACACTATTACACACTATTACACTATTACACTATTACACACTATTACACTATTACACACTATTACACTATTACACACTATTACACTATTACACTATTACACACTATTACACTATTACACTATTACACACTATTACACTATTAGACACTATTACACTATTACACACTATTACACTATTACACACTATTACACACTATTACACTATTACACACTATTACACTATTACACACTATTACACTATTACACACTATTACACTATTACACTATTACACAATATTACACTATTACACACTATTACACTATTACACTATTACACACTATTACACACTATTACACTATTACACTATTACACACTATTACACTATTACACACTATTACACTATTACACTATTACACACTATTACACTATTACACCGAGTACAATGGCACAATCCGCAAGTCTCTACGACAAACGGTTCAAGAGATACACTGAGGGGGTGTGGCCTAAGGGGGCGTGGTCTAAGGATCGGGGGAGTGGTCAACATCGACCAATGAAAGGTGGTCAACATCGACCAATGGCACAATCCGCAAGTCTCTACGACAAACGGTTCAAGAGTTACACTGAGGGGGTGTGGCCTAAGGGGGCGTGGTCTAAGGATCGGGGGAGTGGTCAACATCGACCAATGAAAGGTGGTCAACAGGGGGAGTGGTCAACATCGACCAATGAAAGGTGGTCAACATCGACCAATGGCACAATCCGCAAGTCTCTACGACAAACGGTTCAAGAGATACACTGAGGGGGTGTGGCCTAAGGGGGCGTGGTCTAAGGATCGGGGGAGTGGTCAACATCGACCAATGAAAGGTGGTCAACATGGACCAATGAAAAATGAAAGAGGATATCCCTACTGAGTACAATGACACAACCCACAAGACAGAGGGCGCTGTCAGCAATTCAGTACTGCAACACAGTGATGGCCAATGATGGGTTAAGTGGATGATGTCATTGGCAGCTCAGCCACGAGCCACACAGCTGAACCAATCATGAGTGAGCCATGAGCCACACAGGTGAAGCAATCACTATGACTTGCATATTTTCTATCCAATGCATTTATATGGAGGCAGATGCATGACTGCATTGTCACGTTGATTAAAAGAAAACTATAAGAGATGAAGCGTTGTGACGCGCACATGAGCACTACAACGAGTAGGCGAAGGGTTGTGCGCGATATTGTGACATTCGTGCGATATTGTGGCACTCCTTCGGCGATCGGAACAGAAGGCTAAAAAATAGTGTGAAAAATGTGATTTCTAGAGGGCGATTGCATGGCGGTCAATGGGGAGGAGAACCTTCAAACAAATGGTCGTCAGTTGAGATAGAAATGTCCAATTCCATTTATTTTTCTTTTGTGAGCGGGATGACAGCCGTGTCATCGTTTTGATGTGTTTGTTTTATTTCTACGTCCAAAATTGAGATCACACTCGCAATTCACCCAAGGTAGGGGGAAAAAGATTATTTCAGCTGCTACACTCTAAAATGCAATGCATTCCCAATGGGACCGAAATTTTACCGTTTAAAGTCGATTCGTAGCCAGACGGTGCGGTGAAACTTTTACGGGTTCGAGACCGGTGTTGCCATAGGCAAGCCGCTCGTTTTGATACCTTTCACGTGTATGGGGCGCGAACGCTTACGTGTTGCAAAGTGTTTGCAAAATCGGTGGAATAAAGAATAAAGAATAACTAGACAATTCCGCGCGGGGGAAATTGTGAAAGTGTGGGTGACGCCTGTGCACCGCCGGCCAACGGGGGAGAGGGTCTCTCGCGAGTCTCTATGACAAACGGTTCAAAGGATACAAAAAGGGGGCGCGGCCTAAGGATCGGGGGAGTGGTCAACATAGACCAATCAAAGAGGATATCCCTACTGAGTGCAATGACACAACCCGCAACACTATTACACTATTACACAATATTACACTATTACACACTATTACACACTATTACACACTATTACACACTATTACACTATTACACTATTACACACTATTACACTATTACACACTATTACACTATTACACTATTACACACTATTACACTATTACACACTATTACACACTATTACACTATTACACACTATTACACACTATTACACTATTACACACTATTACACACTATTACACTATTACACACTATTACACTATTACACACTATTACACACTATTACACTATTACACACTATTACACTATTACACACTATTACACTATTACACACTATTACACTATTACACTATTACACACTATTACACACTATTACACACTATTACACACTATTACACTATTACACACTATTACACTATTACACTATTACACACTATTACACTATTACACGATTACACACTATTACACGATTACACACTATTACACTATTAATTCCGCGCGGGGGAAATTGTGAAAGTGTGGGTGACGCCTGTGCACCGCCGGCCAACGGGGGAGAGGGTCTCTCGCGAGTCTCTATGACAAACGGTTCAAAGGATACAAAAAGGGGGCGCGGCCTAAGGATCGGGGGAGTGGTCAACATAGACCAATCAAAGAGGATATCCCTACTGTGTAGTGCAATGACACTCTCTCTGCAATGATTCTCTTTCTAATTTCATGGCCGTCAAGATCTATATGACTACAGATGTGATTTTATTAACTATAACACAAACTCCCTTTCGTGTTGTATTATTTAATACTCACCCTTTCTCATGGCACCATGTGTCCAAGAAGTGGCAGATCAAAGGTCTCTTCTCACTCAACAATTACTGAACCCCAGGATGCGTCAGTCACCATACACCGGCTGTTTCCATCATCTGCAAAAGCAACGCAAAACATCTCTGATCAGTGCTGCATAGTCAATTCAAGGTGCATCACGATTGCATTACCACAATTACATTATCACAAGTAGCTTTTATACAATGCGGATGTAGCCAAAGGATAAGATTTCAATTCTCCTTACCTAAACCAGTTGGATATGCAGACTTGTTTTGATGTTGACGTCTGTCATCACATAGCTACTGAACTTGGCACCGTGCCCTAAATTCACATAAACATATTTGTAATTAAAGAGTTTTGTTGCTGTTGTTAGTCTGACCTCTCACCTGGGACTAGTACAGCAAGGTAGAACCTTTGAGGATCTGCTCATGCTGGCATAGTACTCAGGATCATTGGGGCACACAAGCTTTCCCACCACGCCAAGGTCACAGCAAAAGGGAAAGAACTAGAGATGCACCGAAAATTCGGCTACCGAAAATTATCGGCCGACAATGGTTAAAAAGGCTCTTTCGGCTCATACTACACTACACGTATGAACTCGACATAACGTTAACGTTACTCCGTTTAAATGAAGTGTTTAATTAGCAGCAATCTGTTGTTGAAAATGTATTATCGTTAAACCGGAAATGGAAATGCGAGGACAGGAAGTCGTCATCAATCGTTGTAGTCTTTTAGTCTTAACAGTCTGGAATTAATGTATGCATTCAAAAGTGCTGAATAAATGTTTTATGGGCCCATAGTGATTATTAATATTATTTAAGTTAAGTTTAGCCATAATCATGTATTTTGCCATAATCAGGTAGCTAAAAAAAATATATATATATATATATATATATATATATATATATATATATATATATATATATATATATATATATATTTATATTAATCATTTTCGGCCTTTCGGCATTCGGTTTTCGGCCAACTGTTTCCTATTTTCGGTATCGGTTTCGGCCAAGAATTTCCCATTCGGTGCATCCGTAGAAAGAACTAACTCAAACAGTCCACTCAGGTACATTCCACTCGAGGCAGTTTATACGAGTGGCAGAGATGAGTGTTCGACTAGGCTTAATCAAACCATGACGTCTTTAATTTTTTACGCCAAACGGATATTTAGTTACATTTTTATTAGAGGTCATGCAAAGCTCGATCTCTCGGTGGCGAGGAGTAACGCGTGGGAGGCTCACGCTGCCCCGACACTTCCTGATTCTACTGCGCAGGCGCACCAACCGACCTGTAGGAGTCGCTGTCCACAACGCCCAATCCCCACCCATCAGTTTCCCACCCCCTAATACGGCCAATGTGTATTAGTACGAACGACCAGCTAAACTGAAAGCAAATGTGGAGCGCTGGGCTCGAACAGGCAAGCCCAGCGTCTCCAGATTCCGTGGCAAGCGCCTTGCCCACTACGCCATGTAGCCGCCTTCCATCTCATATTTTTTTTTTATTTATTATTATATATATATATTTAACAAACATAAACAAACATGTTTTTTTTTTTTTTTTTTTTTTTTACAAACATATAAACAAGCATGACAACACATGATAAGATATACAAGCATTGGGGCACACAAGCACACAAGCTTTCCCACCACGCCAAGGTCACAGCAAAAGGGAAAGAACTAACAGTCCACTCAGGTACATTCTTTGTTTGGCTAGGCTTATCCAAAGTTTATATTAACACAACAGAACAGAATGAGAGAGAGAGAGAGAGACCACGGCAGCTTTATATGAACACAACAGAATGAGAGCGAGAGAGAAGTTGATGATAACCTGTACTTTTATAAGAGAAAGAAGGGAGGTTATAATCGTAATAATTTTGACTACGGAACACATTTTGTTCGTTTTGTAGATCTATTAATAGATCCATCTGATTGATGATAACCTGTACTTTTATAAGAGAAAGAAGGGAGCTTATAATCGTAATAATTTTGACTACGGAACACAGTTTGTTCGTTTTGTAGATCTATTAATAGATCCATCTGATTGATGATAACCTGTACTTTTATAAGAGAAAGAAGGGAGGTTATAATCGTAATAATTTTGACTACGGAACACATTTTGTTCGTTTTGTAGATCTATTAATAGATCCATCTGATTGATGATAACCTGTACTTTTATAAGAGAAAGAAGGGAGGTTATAATCGTAATAATTTTGACTACGGAACACATTTTGTTCGTTTTGTAGATCTATTAATAGATCCATCTGATTGATGATAACCTGTACTTTTATAAGAGAAAGAAGGGAGGTTATAATCGTAATAATTTTGACTACGGAACACATTTTGTTCGTTTTGTAGATCTATTAATAGATCCATCTATTTAAACGTGACGAACGGGGTATTTCGGGGGGGCCGTCCGGTCCCTGCGCGGTGTACTTTTTTCTTCGTGTACTTTTTTCAACAACCACAGTGGTTTCAGCCAAAACCACTGCACCCACCACAAGTTCACAGACTACAATCACTCCCGACACCAACCACAACCACAATGGCTACATGGAATGACGCAAAGTTCTAAGTAGAGCTCAAAATACAGTATACAGGATTGTGGTAACTCCAATATGTGCGTAATACTCCAGACTGTAGACATTGCTGCGGTCTTGAAGTGTAAATGTGATCCAACAATGTGGTCTTGTCAGTGGTGGCTTCTCGGACCAGTTGGGTATATCCTCTGCTGTTAAACAGTTCAGATATGGGCTTCCTTGATCCGGAAAGTAGATCCTCATTAAAATCTCCACAGACTACGACTGGCTGATGATTCATAATTTCCAAAGTGTCCAAAAGCGCCTGCAGTTTTGGTATGAATTGGCAAGGACTGTAATCTGGTGGTCTGTACACGGCAGCGATTAAAGCTTTGACAGGGGCCTCAACCTTCACAACGACACACTCCAGGTCAGTCACATTTTGCAGGAAATGCCTTTCAAATGCCTGGCAATGGTCCCTCACGTAGACGGCGACACCACCGCCCGCTCTTTTTGCCAACCGAGGAAGGTTTGTGTACGACTCATGTCTGTTGCGTTTGAACATGGTGTACCCTTCCAACTGCAGACTGTCGGCAACAAAAGAGCCAGAGAGGTGAGTTTCGGTGAGGCACAGAACATCGGCAAGTGGCAACTCGTGATGCCGTTTGGTATCCTGGATATGAGCCGGTAATCCTTCCGTGTTGTGGTGGACAATTGTTAATATTTGGCCATTTTCTTTTGGCTGTACATAATTTAATAGTGGCATAACCGTGTCAAACGAGGCTTTCCTCATCGACTCCAATGAAGCGGTGATTGCAGGATCAGCAAATATCTGTCTCTCATTGAAGTCGATGATGTGAAGTCCTTGCAGTGAAGTCGTTCTACTCAGAGCAACGTAGGCCATGCCTGGTGCAAAGATACGTTTCAATGAAACCACGGCAGATTGTGTCGTCATGCCTTGGACTTTATGAACGGTGCATGCGTAAGCCAGCTTGATGGGGAACTGCCTGCGAGTCACTTTCTTGAATTTCAGCCTTTCCTCTGCCCTCTCGATGTAGACCAAGTTGTCACCACGACCAGATGTCCTTTGGCGGCATCTCTGTCCTGTATCTGCATTGTCCAGCACAAGCCCAAGCATGGTCACCTCAGTAGCACCGTTGGCCGTCTGGGTGACTATTCGACCAATCGTGCCAAATGTTCCATTGACTAGCCCATCTTCAACGTCGACGTTCCGCATGATCATGACACAGGCACCCTCGGCAACTTGAAGTATGTCTAGCAGATCGCTTTTATCTCCCTTACGCGGCCTTTCTAGTCTGTCCATCTCACCCGTCATTGGATCTCTCGTGTAATCCTGTGCATCTATCTGGGTGATGTGGGAATGGAGAGCAGACAAAGTAGCGGCATTGTGCTTGGCAACCTCTTTGTTGGTTGCAAAGATGTGCATGACATCCTTAGGGCAATGGGCGGGGTTACGCACAGCCCGAACAAGCAGAGCTTTGTCCATGTGGCTTATCGGATGCGTCTTTTCCCTGACTCTGATTCTGTTCAGAAGCTCCGCAAATGGAAGGTCGTCTCTCTGTCGCATGATCTCGGTCAACGTGATCATCTCAAAGTGGCATTGCCAGAGGTCGATCGTGGCCTCCTCAAGTACGCAGAGCGGTTTGTTTTTCCCCAATGGGGGGAGCTGATAGAAATCGCCCAGCGCTATTACACACATGCCACCGAACGGTTTCTTATTGCCTTTGATTTGTTGCAGTCTCCAGTCGACGTAGGCAAACAGTTGCTTGGAAATCATTGAAACCTCATCGATGATGATGATCTCTGCATCCGACAGCTTTCCCCGCAGCACATCCAAGGTATTTCCTAGTCCTTGGTAGGGTGGCTGTAGGCTTCTTGGCAACTTCAAGAGCGAATGCAAAGTGTTACCAGAGATGTTGAAAGCTGCCGTGCCTGTAAATGCAGCCAGTATAACGGTTGGCATGGATATGTCATCATCATACAGTCTGGGGAGTTGCCGGAGTATCCTTGTTGCCTCACCGTGGATGCACTTTATGAGGTGGGATTTCCCAGTGCCAGCACCACCGGTGACAAAGTAGAAGAACTGTTGGGGGGTTTGCTCATGTTGTTGCACGCGGTCAATACACCAATCGCGAACAGAGTAAAAGATGGATGCTTGTGCCCGGTTGAGGTTCTGACACATTGTGCGCAGAAAATCGGGGCTCATCTGGGGAGCGTCCATGACTGGAATAACTCCACCAATGTACGCCGGTACATCATCTTGTTCCTCCTCATGCAGCTGAGCGTCACTTCGCTCAGCCATGCATTCCAACTGGACCACCTCACTCTCGGGGTCAAATCTGCCCCATGCATCCTCGATAGGACCATCCTTGATGAACTTGTCCATAGCTTTCTCCATCACTTTACTGTGTTTCTCAAACTTCTCTCTGTTGAGTTTAACAAATTCTGAGACTTTGACCATGTCGTGGATCCCGGGTATCGTCACCCAGGCCTGGTCGTGAAACGCTTTGTGTGTGGGTAAAAGGTCGGTTTTCAGTTTGGACACGTCACGATGGGGGAGGTACAGTTTAAGCCAATTGCCGTAGAATTTCTCTGGCTCCTTCTTCTGAGAAAAGTGACCGTATCTGATAATTGCAGGTTTCCCCCTCGTGCGTTTCTGAATGATGCCCATGTCGTTTAACAGCCTATGGCAATTTCCGCTGGTCCCCTGCTCACGGTAGAGCACTCTGTAGTGGGATGTGAAAATGGCAAGGCACATGGGTTCAAACTCCAGTGTTCGTGGTCTGGCTCTGTATCTGTCGGGAATACCCGTCATCCATACGTTCTCGTCATCCTCTGGTCTGTACTGAAGCTGGCTGAGCGGGAGACTCATTTTCAGTCCATTCTCATCAGTTTGTAGGAACAAAACCTGACGTGAGCATTTTCTCATTTTCAAACTGCACGTACGGGCCACAGCCTCCTGAGCGCTGACCTCTCTGTGTTTTGAGTAGGCTTGAAGGATTTGCTTCATTTCCTCTCGTTCAGGCACACTCTCTGGGCTGAGCTCACGGATGATTTTCGCCAGGTATTCGCTCATCTCGTGCTCCGGTTTGGTGATGTAGCTGAGCATGTACTGAATGAGCGCAAACTCGTCGAGAACGTACTGGATGTCCATGTTGGCGTTCCAGGCCGTCAACAAATATGGATTATAGTTATTCACCCAGCAGTCCTTGACATCACGCTTCATTACCATGACACTGGCATTTGTCATTTCCTGGACACATTTGGTGTACTCCGCATAAGTCAACTTGCACTGCGTCAGTAGCTGTGTCAGGTTGTCCACTTGCGCGCTGGAGTCGTTCAGTAAAGCCCACACTGGTTGGAGTTTACGTTTGGCTGCTTGCGCATCCATTGTCTGTAGTTTGCTGCTGACCTTTGCACGCTTACGTTTTTTGCTCGTACCTTCACCCGCGTTGCTCGTACCTTCACCCGCGTTGCTCGTACCTTCACCCGCGTTGCTCGTACCTTCACCCGCGTTGCTCGTACCTTCACCCTCATCGACGCCATATGATGCCGACGGATAGGTTATGAACGACATTGGCATTGGTGGTTTTGGAAATCCAAATCTGCATGCTTTCTTACCTTTCTTGCAGCTCTTGGAATGGTTTCTGCTGTGCATTTGAAGCTCTGTGACACTCTTGTGAAGCAACGGTTCCTTGTCCTTGTCAGGCAACTGGCATGAGATGTAGCGGTCCACAAACTCGCATAGTTTGGCGTCATCAGTGACGCCAAACTCTGGGGCATTTTCTACCCAACAGAGCATGTGTATGTGAGGGCTCCCTCTGGCCTGGAATTCTACCCGGTAAAAGTAATCCACAACCACACCAATTGGATGAGCCGGAGACAGCAGCAGCTCTCTCATCAGAGCATCCACCCGCTTGTCAAACATGCGCATGGTCGTCACCGGGTTGCTTCTGAGAATGTCACATTTTTGGGCCCAGTCCAGCTCATCGAAATTAACCCGTTGACCTTCTTGGGATTTTATCGCATTGACAACTTCTGGCCAACGGAATTCTGCGGCCGAGAAGGTCAGAAAAAAGGTAGGCGTCCCCAGTTGTCTGACCATGGCATACAGATCCTTCATCGTTTTCGACCAGTAAGCTGGAGTCCCTCTCAGCGGTTGCATGAATCGGGTTGCATCTCTGTTTTTCACCAGCCTCTCGACCTCCACCTTGTCCTGTAACATCTTGTTGCATATTTTGCGTCCATCTCGGCTAAAGGGTTTGCCTTTCCTCAACTGGATGGACATGCTGTTTGTGGCCAACTGTGTCTCGGTGACAAACTGGGCAAAGAATAGGTAGCTCTGGTCTCTCGCAAAACGATTATCGACACAGAAAAGCCTTGCGTTGAAATACATGCTTGGAGACAGCCGCACTGCTCTTTCAGCATCCAATGTATTTTCTCCGGTAGGAAACTGGACAGGGAAAGCCATTGCTTCAAGTCTGGGGACCTTGAAGAAGCCGACGGGCTTGTTTCCTTGTGCGGGGGCAATGCTAAATATGCCATCACCATACGTCAGCGTCTCTTGTCCCATGTCTAGAGGTTGCAAGCAACTATCTAGGCCTAGTCCAGGTCTGAGTGCCTCTTTCTCATTCTCTGCATTGGGTGGTTGCTGCTTTTCAACACAGTCTTGTATCTCCATCATTTCTGGCTCATCACAGCTGTCAAACTCCGTGTCTGCTTGCATCTCAAGCATTTCCGAGTCATCACAGCTGTCAAACTCCATGTCTGATTCAAATGTCACTTGCATGAAGTCAAACTGCATACTGTCAAACGTGTCAGTATAGTTGTGCAGCGAGAAATTCAGCGTGTAAATCTTGTCGAACAGATCATCCAACTGTGTGAATGTCATCATTACAGCCTTTCCATTAGGCTCAGATAGCCCGTCAGCATTTCTGCTATGAGAGTCAAACAATCCATACCTCCCAGACTGGTCTCTAAACACGGCAATGGTGTATGGTGATATAGTGAGCAGAGCATGGCTCACATCTGCAGACAGACACTGAAGTCTTGTGTGAAGATTCAAAAACCAGTCCTCTATGCCAGACCTTCCCTGGTCTTTCATATATCCCATTTGCACAGTGGATCTATGCACACTGTACGCATGGTGCTCAGTCTCGATGGCGAGTGGCGTTTCTTCCACGTGTAAATGGTAGAGGCCACGGTCACGACCTTGATCCCTCAGCGCTTTGAGGGTTTTTTTGTACACACTGTGTCCCTTATCTAGTATTTTATTAAGATCAGCCTCCTTCAAGTCACAGCCCTCATTCTGGTGTTCATTCGCGTATGCTAGAAAACTCAGTGCCATACAGGCACACTGTTTATTCCGGAACTCACCGTCATATCGGTCATCAGCTTGGCTATAGGACGCCTGCACGGAGATCACAGGCGGTGGTGGGATGCGTGCTTCCTGCTGCACAGTGTCCTTTTCCAAAACCTCTAAGACCTGTTGAACCTCACACTGCATTTCTGGCAGATCACAGCTGTCAAACTCTGTGTCTGCTTGCATCTCAAGCATTTCCGAGTCATCACAGCTGTCAAACTCCGTGTCTGGTCGATTTATTGGTGCATCAGTGGGTGGGTCTTGTAGCAGGTCTTCAATAATTTCTGTAAACATGTCAGCATCATCTCTGATCGACACCTCTCTATAGTCTGGGTGTGCCTCAATCAATTTGGACAGGCCTGCAACTACATGTCTCATATTGACCGTGTGAAAGTTCTGATAGCCTTTGTAAATAAGACGTCGCTTCAGCTTCACTCTATACAAGTGGGATGAGCTGGGCAGTCTCGGTAGGGTGTTGACTGTGGTTTCCACCTCAGATGGCACGCACACTACAGCTCCATGTACAGCTTTCTGTTGACCTTTTGGAAGTGTGACAATCTTGGCAAAGGGCAGAACTTTGGCCAAAAGTTGTCTTTCCAGCACATTCAAATTGCAGAGCTCTGGGGGAATGGGTGCCAACTCCATTTTGTTTGCCACAGCTATGGACGAAGGTCTTCCTCTCTTTAAATGCAAATCACACGTCGGACAAATCCACTCAACTCTCCTTTCCTCAGGCACAGTGCATTGCTCAGGGCCTCCACACTGACCACCACACACATGAACAAATTTTCCTGTCAAACAGGCAGTAACCACATGTGGATTGTTCTTGTAATTAGTTCGCCGGCAAACCTTCACCTGATTGGGGAAAAGAGCACGGTGACACACTGTACATATAAAAGTTGGCCCCGCTTTAATGTGCTCCTGGAAAGTGGCCATTGCCATCTGAAGTAGCCAATTTCCTTCATCGATTTTGTTTAAAAGCTGGAATCTTTGGACTTTTTTGTATTTGCCTCTTATTTTCAATGAACAGCGCAGATTATGGGCCATTCTGAAATGCAAATCTGTTCTGTATCTCATGCGAAAATATCGCTTCCTATTGGCCCTGTAAATGGCATCAAACTGGTACCTTTGCACCATCACCTGCTTCTGCTTCTGCCGAAATTGTTGATCATGCTTGTACCTTTGCACCATCACCTGCTTCTGCTTCTGCCGAAATTGTTGATCATGCTTGTACCTTTGCACCATCACCTGCTTCTGCTTCTGCCGAAATTGTTGATCATGCTTGTACCTTTGCACCATCACCTGCTTCTGCTTCTGCCGAAATTGTTGATCATGCTTGTACTTCTGCTCCTGCACCTGCTTCATCACCTGCTTCTGCTTCTGCCGAAATTGTTGATCATGCTTGTACTTCTGCTCCTGCACCTGCTTCATTGTCTGCTTCTGCTTCTGCCTATATTTTTCATTATTTCGGTACTTCTCGATTATGGTTTGCTGCTTCCTCTTCCTGAACTCTTTATCTGTTTCATATCTCTGCCTCCGAGATATTTTCTTTTTGGGAGCTTCAGACAGTTGTGAGCTTTTTTTTTGATTCCTAATTGCTCTTTGTCGCTGTCTTTTGCTTAATTTATTAGACATCTGTGGAGCCTCTTCCGTTACATTTGTGGATGGTGCATTGACTGACAGCACACACCGTGTGCTGATTGGGAGTCCAAATTCAGTTTTGGCTCCAACAGTCACCGTCACAGGCCTTTTGTCATGCAGATCCGCTTCAGACAGTTGTGAGCTTTTTCTTTGATTCCTAATTGCTCTTTGTCGCTGTCTTTTGTTTAATTTACTAGACATCTGTGGAGCCTCTTCCGTTACATTTGTGGATGGTGCATTGACTGTGCTGATTGGGAGTCCAAATTCAGTTTTGGCTCCGACAGTCACCGTCACAGGCCTTTTGTCATGCAGATCCGGTTGCACTTGTGGCACTTGAGGCAAATGGTCTGACGGAGTCTTTGTAGGTACAAATGTCACTTGCATGAAGTCAAACTGCATACTGTCAAACATGTCAGTATAGTTGTGCAGCGAGAAATTCAGCGTGTAAATCTTGTCGAACAGATCATCCAACTGTGTGAATGTCATCATTACAGCCTTTCCATTAGGCTCAGATAGCCCGTCAGCATTTCTGCTATGAGAGTCAAACAATCCATACCTCCCAGACTGGTCTCTAAACACGGCAATGGTGTATGGTGATATAGTGAGCAGAGCATGGCTCACATCTGCAGACAGACACTGAAGTCTTGTGTGAAGATTCAAAAACCAGTCCTCTATGCCAGACCTTCCCTGGTCTTTCATATATCCCATTTGCACAGTGGATCTATGCACACTGTACGCATGGTGCTCAGTCTCGATGGCGAGTGGCGTTTCTTCCACGTGTAAATGGTAGAGGCCACGGTCACGACCTTGATCCCTCAGCGCTTTGAGGGTTTTTTTGTACACACTGTGTCCCTTATCTAGTATTTTATTAAGATCAGCCTCCTTCAAGTCACAGCCCTCATTCTGGTGTTCATTCACGTATGCTAGAAAAGTCAGTGCCATACAGGCACACTGTTGATTCCGGAACTCACCGTCATATCGGTCATCAGCTTGACTATAGGACGCCTGCACGGAGATCACAGGCGGTGGTGGGATGCGTGCTTCCTGCTGCACAGTGTCCTTTTCCAAAACCTCTAAGACCTGTTGAACCTCACACTGTACTTCCTGCTGAGCTGTGCAAACCACAGGTAGACTACATAGCTTGCTGTCACTTACCTCCACGACGTTAGTGCAGCGTCGTTTTGCAGCCGGAACTTCCTGCTGAGCTGTGCATGGGAAAGGTGGACTACATACCTTGCTGTCACTTACCTCCACGACCTTAGTGCAGTGTCGTTTTGCAGCCTGAGACCTCTTCCCCTTGCGTGGCATGCTGTTCTTCTCACTAAATTTTGCGATAGATAATGAACAAATCAGATGGGGTTTCAAATATTCACACAGACCAGAAAGTTAAAGGAGCGCTTTACTGAAAAACAATCCAGATTTATTTTGCACATAATCTCACGTAGACCAAAACTGTAAATAGTTTAGCACACATTATTTTAGTTATGTAGACTATAATATAAGCTTGTATATGTCCTCCAATCATGTCACAGGATTATATAATCTTTGTGCTGTGTGAACTACAGGTCAATTAACCTCTTGCACCCGACGGGACCGGTCCCGAAATGACATCTGGTCATAAATCAATATTTTGTTGACTGTTGTATAAAAGTAGCGGTTTTTATTTCAAAACGTATTCAAGTATTAACAGGGCTCTACAGTGCGACCATATTGCTCGCATATGCCCCTAGAAATATGTGTGTGCGAACCGGAAAAAATCAATTACTCGCACGGTGTGCGAGTGAAGATTACAGCCTTTACCGGGAATAAAACAGAAAACAATCAAAAACACACTTAATTTCTAGAAGGTATTTTTGGAAGAATCTATGAATGAAAAAGTATAACGTTCCTACATCCTGAACGATAGATAATTGATGTTGAATGAGCTAGTGTTAGCTATCAAACCCCGTTAGCTCAAAGCTCCTCTTTCAACTTAAGCATTAAACAAAATGGCCCAGTCATCTATTCACCTTTGTTTAATACACACAGCGTTGTCTCTAATGTTATCTAACCACTGATAGCTCCCGATATGTGCTGGCTAAGTAGCGTGAGCTAACTGCTATACTGTTATAATGGCAAGTTCCATTGACGTTAGCATGTGTTGAACAGTTGTGAACGATGCATCTCTTTAATGCTCTTATGCTGACGTCATACTTGTCAGCTTGACAATTACGCAGCTGGTTCCAATAAAGGGATCATTGCCGGCTCACTTGTGAGATTCGGTCAGTGGTGTGTGAAACTGCAATGAAGTGTGTGGCGTCTTTTATTCCTCCTTAGTAGCCCAAGGCTGTCTAGACCTTTGCTGAAAATGGCTGCTGCGCCAACAGGTTATGGGCCCAGAAAGGATCTTGGAAGCCGATGGAATCGTTTGTGCTTTGACGGAGAGGAGAAAAACTATGAGTTGTGGGAAACAAAGTTTCTTGGCCACCTGCGTCTACAAGGGCTGAAAAGCACCATATTGAAAAAACCTGACAGTGACGGGGACGAAGAAGACGCAGACGCAGCCGCAACAAGAGCCGCAGAAGATGCTGACAAAAATGAAGAAGTCTACGCTGAACTTATTCAATTGTTGGACGATACAAGTTTGTCTCTGGTCATGAGAGATGCAGCGGACGATGGGAGAAAGGCGTTGAAGATTCTGAGGGATCACTACGCAAGTACAGGAAAACCACGTGTGATCAGCTTGTACACAGAGCTTACGTCTCTCCAGAAATATGCTAATGAAAGCATTACAGACTATATTATACGAGCAGAAACTGCTATCACAGCACTGAGGAATGCAGAAGAGATTTTAAGTGACGGTTTATTAATAGCGATGATTCTGAAGGGGCTGCCAGCGTCGTTTAAACCGTTTTCTATCCACATTACACAAAGTGATGAGAAGATCACCTTCGCCGAGTTCAAAACCAAGCTGAGGAGCTACGAGAGCACTGAGAAGTTCAGTGGGAGCTCAGTTGATGACAGCGTGATGAAAGTAAGAGGCAAAGACTTTGATGTGAAGCTGCTGACCTGTTATGCTTGCGGCCAAAAGGGCCATATGGCCCGCGAGTGCAAGGCTGCTGGTCACGGGGAACAACAGAGACAGTGGTGCCGTTTTTGCAGAAGTTCCACGCACAGAGATGCAAACTGCAGGCGGAGAGGACGACGAGACAACGTAAAACAGGCCGCGGATGAAGAGGACCACGACCACCACCACACATTCGCCTTCAAGGCCCGCGAACGACAGGTGGACGGCGACCCAGGCAATGGCCTGAAGCAAAGAGGGCTTATGGTCGACACCGGTGCTACATCGCACATAGTGACTGACGTGAGCAAGTTCAAAGACTTTGACGAGAGTTTCGAGCCACGAAAACATGTCCTGGAGTTGGCTGATGGAGTGAGGGCCTCTGGCATAGCGCTGAAGAGAGGTGCAGCCAAAGTTTGGCTGAAAGACAATACGGGTCGAGAGGTGGAGACGATGCTGACGGGGGCGCTGTACGTCCCATCCTTTCCCCAAGACATTTTCTCGGTCAAGGCAGCGACGACCAACGGAGCCACGGTTGTATTCAAGGAAGGACAGAACAAGCTCATTCATGAGAACGGTACGACATTTGATATTAAGGTGTATGATAGATTGTTTTATCTAAACACAGTTAATGATGAAAATGTTGATGAATGTCATGGGTGTTATGATATCAAAACATGGCACGAAATTCTAGGTCACTGTAACTACGAAGATGTGTTAAAATTGCAAAAAGTCACAGAGGGTATGACAATTAAAGGCAAAACTGATACATCTAATTTGACATGTGAAGTGTGCACAAAGGGTAAATTTGCTCAGAGCAGGAGCAGAGAGCCAGATGAAAGAGCAAAGGCTCCACTGCAGCTTGTACACACAGATTTGTCTGGACCTATAGATCCTACAGCTAAAGATGGGTTCAGATACACATTAGCATTTACTGATGACTATTCAGGAGCAGTTTTTGTTTATTTTTTGAAATCAAAGAGTGACACAGTCAAGGCTACTGAGAAGTACATTGCTGACGTTTCACCTTATGGAAAAATCAAATGCATGAGATCTGATAATGGTACAGAGTATACTTCTGGTCAATTTCAGTCATTGCTAAGTAGAAATGCCATCAGACATGAGACCTCAGCTCCTTATTCACCCCATCAAAATGGGACAGCTGAGAGAAATTGGAGAACATTGTTTGAAATGGCAAGATGCATGCTAATTGAGAGTGACCTACCAAAAGAGTTGTGGACATATGCAGTTATGACTGCTGCTGTCATTCGAAATAGGTGTTACAACAAGCGTGTAGGACAGACTCCATACTACATGTTAACAGGAAAGAAGCCTAACCTTTCAAAAATGAGAACATTTGGGTCACCATGCTATGCTTACAAGCAAAACAAGAAAAAGTTGGATTCAAGATGTGAAAAGGGTATTTTTGTAGGCTATGATAAGAACAGCCCTGCTTATTTGGTGTTTTATCCTGACACAGGAAAAGTACTTAAAAATAGGTTGGTCAAATTCATCACCAAGAGTGTCATTGAGAATCAGACTCAAACAGAGCAGGAAACAGGTGATGAAGATTTCAGTATGAGGAGAGCTGTAAACCACCTACCAAAAACTGAAAAGGCAAATGTACTCACAAAAGAGTCACAGGAGAATGAGATTTGTGATAACATTGAGACAGGTGAAGGCCAAAGTAGCCAGAGTACATCTTATCCACAAAGAGAAAGAAAACCTCCTCAATATTTCCAGAGTAAATCTTATCCACAAAGGGAAAGAAAACCTCCTCAATATTTGAAGGATTATGAGTGTAAAGTCGAATCTGATGACCAAGAAGAACTAACCCTTGATTACTGTTATAGAGTTATTTGTGATGTGCCCCAAACATTGGAGGAGGCTATGTCATCACCAAATTCTCAATTATGGACTAAAGCTATGGAAGAGGAAATGGATTCACTGAGGGAAAATGACACATTTACCCTGACCACACTGCCAGAAGGTAAACATGCAGTGGGGGGCAGATGGGTTTACACAGTGAAAGAGAACCCAGTTGAAACATGCAAAGCCAGGTATGTAGCAAAAGGCTATAGTCAAGTGTCTGGTATTGATTATAAGGAAACCTTTTCTCCAACCGCAAATATGACCTCTATACGTAGTCTAATGCAAATGCAGTAGAACATAATTTGGAGTTGCATCAAATGGATGTTAAAACGGCATATTTACATGCTCCTATAGACTGTGAGTTGTTTATGGAGCAACCTGAAGGATTTGAGGTTAAGTCAGAGAAGGGGGAGAAACTGGTCTGTAAACTTAACAAATCACTGTATGGTCTGAAACAATCAGGACGGAATTGGAATAAAATGCTCCATGATTATCTAAGTGAAAATGGTTTTATCCAAAACCCGGCTGACCATTGTGTTTACAATAAACTAACATCTAAAGGTGAAAGGATTATTTTGATAATCTGGGTTGACGATCTTATCATTGCAGGAAGCAACAGTCAAACAATCCAAAATGTATTTTGGGAGCCAAATTTAAGATGAAAGATCTTGGCAAACTTAAGAACTTTCTAGGCATTGATTTCACACAGACAGATGGTGAAATAAAGATGAACCAGAAAAGGTACATCATGAAAATATTGCAAAGGTTTGACATGTCTGACTGCAAGGCAAGATCGACTCCATGTGAGTATAAACAACAATTTGACAATGAAGGTGAATCTGTTGATCAAAAGAGGTATCGTGAAGTGGTAGGCAGCTTGATTTATGTAATGACATGTACTAGACCTGATCTAAGTTTTATTGTCAGTAAGTTGTCTCAACACTTATCCGAACCAAAAGAACAGCATATGGTAACAGCAAAACATGTGTTGAGATACTTGAAGGGAACTGTAGACCAGGAGTTGTGTTACAAGAGAAGTGATTCAAAACTAAAACTTGTTGCATATTGTGATGCTGATTGGGCAGCAGATCAAAATGACAGACGGAGCACAACTGGGTACTGTTTTAGTCTATGTCAGACAGGACCTGTTATTTCCTGGAAATCTAAGAAACAGCCTACAGTTGCTTTATCCACATGTGAAGCAGAATATATGGCTTTGGCAGCTGCTACACAGGAAAGTTTTTATCTTGTGCAGTTATTAAAAGGAATGGATAGTGAAAATGATTATGCACCAGTGACAATCTTTGAGGATAACCAAGGGGCAATTGCACTTTCAAAGAATCCTGTGTGTCGCCAAAGGTGTAAACATGTTGACATTAAATATCATTTTGTTCGATCTGCAGTAAATGATGGAAACATTATTATTGAATACTGTCCAACAACAGAAATGGTAGCTGATATGTTAACCAAACCTGCAACAAAGGTCATGCTTGAAAAGTTTGTGTATTTTATTTTGGGTGTTGAAGGTTAAAAATGAAAGAAAAGAAAATGTAAATGTATGTCAAAGGTTTTATCAGAATAAGATCAAGTGGGGGTGTTGAACAGTTGTGAACGATGCATCTCTTTAATGCTCTTATGCTGACGTCATACTTGTCAGCTTGACAATTACGCAGCTGGTTCCAATAAAGGGATCATTGCCGGCTCACTTGTGAGATTCGGTCAGTGGTGTGTGAAACTGCAATGAAGTGTGTGGCGTCTTTTATTCCTCCTTAGTAGCCCAAGGCTGTCTAGACCTTTGCTGAAAATGGCTGCTGCGCCAACAGCATGCAGTGTGTAGCGTAGCATAGCATGATTCTAACGTTCGCTAATACATCGAAAGTCTTGGCTTGTACACTAAGGCATGCTTGTACACTAAATTAGTAGTCCGTTGTAGTTGTGATACAAACATAGCTCTCACCACTAGACTAAGCATGTCAATGTATTAACTAACGTTAAACTAATGCGGTAGTAGCTACTAGCGAGCTTAGCCACAATGCAAACACACAGTGACTGTAATTGTAATTCCATCGTGTATTCTGCATCACAAACCTGTTTCGGAGTCAGCTGGAACTGAAATCTGCGGTCTGTGTATATAGTTTTCGAATGAAAAATAACGAAAATGCGTAATCCGTTGTAGGAATAGTATAGAATCACTTTAGGTATGAAGTACCGGTCTTTTCTGTTCGAAGAGCAGAGAAAGACTGCCGGGCCGGGGTCGAGACGTTTGATGTACGTCACTCACTGGGGCTTTGAAGTGTGTGACTACGGGAAGCCGTCTATTCTTCTGCTGAGCTCGAAAATACACATACCGCCACCTACTGCACTGGCAGTGTAAAAGTATGCGAGCTCACACGTGGAAAACCGTGGACGTCAGCGAATATTATGTGTTTAGTATATGTTGCGACGGTCGGATTGTTATTAAAAACGGAGCGATACTAGCTATGATGTGTAGGAGTTGGCGAAAATGAATTGATTGCTTTAAAAACGAAGAGAAATGTCATATTTACGCTGTTTAAAACGGGATGGCCAAAATCTTCAGTTTGGGCTTAACGTGTGACGTTAGATTCAATTTACGTGCGGGGAAGTGGTTTACGTAAGGATTAATGACATGACCTAAGAGGTGTGAATGTAACTGTGAAAGCAGATTTTAAAAAATCGAACTGGTTTGGCATATAATGACGAAGTTTGCCGATAAGAATGAACGTTTTCTACTTCCTGGTTTAGTTCAGTGGGGAATATCGACGTCTCTCATTGGTCTGTGTGCCTGGTATGACTCCTGGTATAACAATGTGACCTCCCATTGGCTTAGATGAATGAATGACGTCAGCAGAATAGTGACGTGCTACACTGGTTTGCGTGAAAGCAAGTCGGATAAAGTTTGAATGAATGAATGAATGAAAACTTTATTTAACAGATTGCAGAATGGGTACAATACAGTACGGCTCAATACATACAATTGTTAAGGGGATGCAGACCTGAGAAAGACGCTTGTCTTGTTTCCATCAGGGTCCCCCATTTTCAATTCATATAGACATTTATGACATACACAACATACATGACATTTATGGCATAGGGACATATAGGTATTTAGTACTGATACATTTGTGACATAAACGGTATTCAAATATACAGTACTGTTACCCCTAGATCCTGACAGAGTATATATGATGGGGAGGGGACTGTACATTAGGAGGGGGTGGGTGGGTGGGAGAGAAATATACATACGGCGGGGAGGGAATATATACATGCGGTGGGGAGGAGACTGTCTATTAGGAGGTGGTGGGGGTTTTGGGCATTTACGGTGGCCAGTTTCGAATTGCAGCCTCCCGTAGGTGCTCTTTTAAGAGCGGTTTTGAATGTGGGTTGTGATTCACATTCCTTTACAGCTTTGGGTAGGGCGTTCCACATTGTTGTGGCATAATTGCGAAACGTGTTTAGTCCCTTGTTTGAGCCGAATCTGGGTTTAACATGATTTGTGGAGCTACCTCTGGTGTTGTGATCGTGGTATTCACTGACCTTTGGGAAATATTTTGCCATGTACATGGGTACCTTGGTCGTGTAGTGTGTCTTGTAGACCAGGCCCATTGCAAGTTGCTGTACTCTGTTGTCTACTCTAAGCCATCCTAGGTTGTCAAATTGGGCAGGGGTGAGGCGGGTTCTAGGAGTAAGGTCAAGCAGTAGTCTGACCCGTTTGTTTTGAGATGTTTGTAATTTTGTTTTTAGCGCCTTTGAGGTGCTTTGGTACCATGAGGTGCAAGCATAGTCATAGTACCCTTGAATGAGTGCTCCTGCCAGAGTCTTCAGGGTATTCTTGTTTACCAGAGAGGAGATCCGGTACAAGAATCTAGTTCGTTGGTTGACTTTTTTTTTATTACATTGGATGCCATTTTGTCACAGGAGAGATTAGCCTCTAGGATGGAACCCAGGTAGGTAATTTCATCTTTCCTTGTGACAATATTGTCACCCACTGTAACTGACAGAAGAACTTGACAGAAGATGTCGCAGATGACAGAAAAAGCAACTCAAATTGACATGCCATCCTTTGCATTTGGATCATACAGATGCGATCAGATTAGGCACAGCAAGTTAGACATTACAGCAAGCTTATATGTAACGGAGATGATAAATATTGTAATAACAGGACCAAAATCCAAACTATTCAGTCAGATAGCGATTTATTATGAAAATGCAATTACAATTTCAACAATAACTTTCCAGCACTTTATACACAATTGAAGCACATTTAAAACCTTGAAAACAGCACATTGAAATACAAGCATTTTTCAAGGATTTCCAGCACCACGTACGAACTTGGCTAGCTCAGGACAACGCTGATCAATGTCACTAAGAATTGCAAAATGGGGGACCTTGATGTTTTGAAGAGAGTGTCTTTCCTCAGCCTTGGAAAATAGCCAAAGTAACTCCACTACCAAAGAACTGTAAAGAGCCATTTACAGGTTCAAACAGTAGGCCCATTAGTATTTTACCAGTAATAGGTAGAATTGGAAGTAATTGGAAGGAATTGTGTTCAAGCAGATTCAAAAGTATTTAAACGAAAACAACATTAATTCTGATTTCCAGCATGCATACAAAGTAGGATACTCTACAGGAACTGCTTTAACATCTCTTACAGATAGCTGGCTACAGCTGATCGATAGGAAGTTAGTTGTGGGTACAGTGCTCTTGGATTTCGACATCATAGATCATGACCTATTATTATTGAAATTACACTGTACTGTATTGTATTGAAGACACTGCCATGGAATGGATGAGAAGCTACTTGTCTAATAGACAACAATGTGTTATATTTAATGGTTCCATGTCAAATATGGTAACACTCCAGTGTGGTATTCCCCAAGGAAGTTGTCTTGGACCCCTCCTTTACTCTATATTTGTAAATGATATGCCTTATGTATTGGAAAGTGCAGGTACAGCGATTTATGCTGATGATACAACTATATATGCATCCGCTGAGAGCACAGAACAAGTGAATAAGATACTTCAGAGTGAATTATTTATGATTTCGAATTGGATAACTGAAAACAGACTCAAATTAAATGTAGCAAAAACAAAATGTCGCTTCTCGGGTCACATCTCGCTGAGGCGTCCGCGTGAGCCCACCTCGGATCGGAGGCTACCTGGTTGATCCTGCCAGTAGCATATGCTTGTCTCAAAGATTAAGCCATGCAAGTCTAAGTACACATGGCCGATACAGTGAAACTGCGAATGGCTCATTAAATCAGTTATGGTTCCTTTGGACGTTCACCTGTTACTTGGATAACTGTGGCAATTCTAGAGCTAATACATGCAAACATGACTCTGGTCCTCTTTGGAGCTCAGCTGGTCCTGGATGTAAGTCAGCTGCTCTGGGACCGGCGGGTGTCCAGGGAGCTGCTCAGCCCCTTGCCCATGCCCAGCTCTGGGTAGGACTCCACCAGACTCCCAGGCTTCGGGGACATCAGCACTGGGCCTGGAGGTCACAGGGAAAAAAGGCAGAAACCCGTCATTAGTCATTAGGATGTGGTCCAGGGCGCCTGTAGCTGTTCCGCAACCATTGCTATTTCCGGGGTAGGCCTGATTGGCCACACTATTACACTATTACACACTATTACACTATTACACACTATTACACTATTACACACTATTACACACTATTACACACTATTACACTATTACACTATTACACACTATTACACTATTACACACTATTTTTCCGGTTTTCGGACTTTTCCGAGTTTTTGAACTTTTTCGGATTTTTGATGTTTCCGAGTATTCGGATTTTTCAGAGTTTTTGGGTTTTCGGACTTTTCCGAGTTTTTGAACTTTTTCGGATTTTTGTTGTTTCCGAGTTTTCGGAATTTTCCGAGTTTTTGCATTTTTCCGGGTTTTCGGGTTTTCGGACTTTTCCGAATTTTTGAACTTTTTCGGATTTTTGATGTTTCCGAGTTTTCGGATTTTTCCGGGTTTTCGGACTTTTCCGAGTTTTTGAACTTTTTCGGATTTTTGATGTTTCCGAGTTTTCGGATTTTTCCGAGTTTTTGAACTTTTTCGGATTTTTGATGTTTCCGAGTTTTAGAAATTTTCCGAGTTTTTGGATTTTTCCGAGTTTTCGGACTTTTCCGAGTTTTTGAACTTTTTCGGATTTTTGATGTTTCCGAGTTTTCGGATTTTTCCGAGTTTTGGGATTTTTCGGAGTTTTGGAACTTTTTAGATTTTTCCGAGTTTTCGGATTTTTCCGAGTTTTCGGGTTTTGGGATTTTTCCGAGTTTTTGAACTTTTTCGGATTTTAGATTTTTCCGAGTTTTGGGATTTTTCCGAGTTTTCGGATTTTTCCGATCAACATCGACCAATGGCACAATCCGCAAGTCTCTACGACAAACAGTTCAAGAGATACACTGAGGGGGTGTGGCCTAAGGGGGCGTGGTCTAAGGATCGGGGGAGTGGTCAACATCGACCAATGAAAGGTGGTCAACATCGACCAATGGCACAATCCCCAAGTCTCTACGACAAACGGTTCAAGAGATACACTGAGGGGGTGTGGCCTAAGGGGGCGTGGTCTAAGGATCGGGGGAGTGGTCAACATCGACCAATGAAAGGTGGTCAACAGGGGGAGTGGTCAACATCGACCAATGAAAGGTGGTCAACATCGACCAATGGCACAATCCGCAAGTCTCTACGACAAACGGTTCAAGAGATACACTGAGGGGGTGTGGCCTAAGGGGGCGTGGTCTAAGGATCGGGGGAGTGGTCAACATCGACCAATGAAAGGGGGTCAACATGGACCAATGAAAAATGAAAGAGGATATCCCTACTGAGTACAATGACACAACCCACAAGACAGAGGGCGCTGTCAGCAATTCAGTAGTGCAACACAGTGATGGCCAATGATGGGTTAAGTGGATGATGTCATTGGCAGCTCAGCCACGAGCCACACAGCTGAACCAATCATGAGTGAGCCATGAGCCACACAGGTGAAGCAATCACTATGACTTGCATATTTTCTATCCAATGCATTTCTATGGAGGCAGATGCATGACTGCATTGTCACATTGATTAAAAGAAAACTATAAGAGATGAAGCGTTGTGACGCGCACATGAGCACTACAACGAGTAGGCGAAGGGTTGTGCGCGATATTGTGACATTCGTGCGATATTGTGGCACTCCTTCGGCGATCGGAACAGAAGGCTAAAAAATAGTGTGAAAAATGTGATTTCTAGAGTGCGATTGCATGGCGGTCAATGGGGAGGAGAACCTTCAAACAAATGGTCGTCAGTTGAGATAGAAATGTCCAATTCCATTTATTTTTCTTTTGTGAGCGGGTTGACAGCCGTGTCATCGTTTTGATGTGTTTGTTTTATTTCTACGTCCAAAATTGAGATCACACTCGCAATTCACCCAAGGTAGGGGGAAAAAGATTATTTCAGCTGCTACACTCTAAAATGCAATGCATTCCCAATGGGACCGATATTTTACCGTTTAAAGTCGATTCGTAGCCAGACGGTGCGGTGAAACTTTACGAGTTCGGAGACCGGTGTTGCCATAGGCAAGCCGCTCGTTTTGATACCTTTCACGTGTATGGGGCGCGAACGCTTACGTGTTGCAAAGTGTTTGCAAAATCGGTGGAATAAATAAATAATAATAATAAAAAGAGTATGGATATGTATAGTGTGGGTGGCAACCTGGCTTCGCCAGGTCACCCACACTAACTAGACAATTCCGCGCGGGGGAAATTGTGAAAGTGTGGGTGACGCCTGTGCACCGCCGGCCAACGGGGGAGAGGGTCTCTCGCGAGTCTCTATGACAAACGCTTCAAAGGATACAAAAAGGGGGCGCGGCCTAAGGATCGGGGGAGTGGTCAACATAGACCAATCAAAGAGGATATCCCTACTGTGTAGTGCAATGACACTCTCTCTGCAATGATTCTCTTTCTAATTTCATGGCCGTCAAGATCTATATGACTACAGATGTGATTTTATTAACTATAACACAAACTCCCTTTCGTGTTGTATTATTTAATACTCACCCTTTCTCATGGCACCATGTGTCCAAGAAGTGGCAGATCAAAGGTCTCTTCTCACTCAACAATTACTGAACCCCAGGATGCGTCAGTCACCATACACCGGCTGTTTCCATCATCTGCAAAAGCAACGCAAAACATCTCTGATCAGTGCTGCATAGTCAATTCAAGGTGCATCACGATTGCATTACCACAATTACATTATCACAAGTAGCTTTTATACAATGCGGATGTAGCCAAAGGATAAGATTTCAATTCTCCTTACCTAAACCAGTTGGATATGCAGACTTGTTTTGATGTTGACGTCTGTCATCACATAGCTACTGAACTTGGCACCGTGCCCTAAATTCACATAAACATATTTGTAATTAAAGAGTTTTGTTGCTGTTGTTAGTCTGACCTCTCACCTGGGACTAGTACAGCAAGGTAGAACCTTTGAGGATCTGCTCATGCTGGCATAGTACTCAGGATCATTGGGGCACACAAGCTTTCCCACCACGCCAAGGTCACAGCAAAAGGGAAAGAACTAGAGATGCACCGAAAATTCGGCTACCGAAAATTATCGGCCGACAATGGTTAAAAAGGCTCTTTCGGCTCATACTACACTACACGTATGAACTCGACATAACGTTAACGTTACTCCGTTTAAATGAAGTGTTTAATTAGCAGCAATCTGTTGTTGAAAATGTATTATCGTTAAACCGGAAATGGAAATGCGAGGACAGGAAGTCGTCATCAATCGTTGTAGTCTTTTAGTCTTAACAGTCTGGAATTAATGTATGCATTCAAAAGTGCTGAATAAATGTTTTATGGGCCCATAGTGATTATTAATATTATTTAAGTTAAGTTTAGCCATAATCATGTATTTTGCCATAATCAGGTAGCTAAAAAAAATATATATATATATATATATATTTATATTAATCATTTTCGGCCTTTCGGCATTCGGTTTTCGGCCAACTGTTTCCTATTTTCGGTATCGGTTTCGGCCAAGAATTTCCCATTCGGTGCATCCGTAGAAAGAACTAACTCAAACAGTCCACTCAGGTACATTCCACTCGAGGCAGTTTATACGAGTGGCAGAGATGAGTGTTCGACTAGGCTTAATCAAACCATGACGTCTTTAATTTTTTACGCCAAACGGATATTTAGTTGCATTTTTATTAGAGGTCATGCAAAGCTCGATCTCTCGGTGGCGAGGAGTAACGCGTGGGAGGCTCACGCTGCCCCGACACTTCCTGATTCTACTGCGCAGGCGCACCAACCGACCTGTAGGAGTCGCTGTCCACAACGCCCAATCCCCACCCATCAGTTTCCCACCCCCTAATACGGCCAATGTGTATTAGTACGAACGACCAGCTAAACTGAAAGCAAATGTGGAGCGCTGGGCTCGAACAGGCAAGCCCAGCGTCTCCAGATTCCGTGGCAAGCGCCTTGCCCACTACGCCATGTAGCCGCCTTCCATCTCATATTTTTTTTTTATTTATTATTATATATATATATTTAACAAACATAAACAAACATGTTTTTTTTTTTTTTTTTTTTTTTTTACAAACATATAAACAAGCATGACAACACATGATAAGATATACAAGCATTGGGGCACACAAGCACACAAGCTTTCCCACCACGCCAAGGTCACAGCAAAAGGGAAAGAACTAACAGTCCACTCAGGTACATTCTTTGTTTGGCTAGGCTTATCCAAAGTTTATATTAACACAACAGAACAGAATGAGAGAGAGAGAGAGAGACCACGGCAGCTTTATATGAACACAACAGAATGAGAGCGAGAGAGAAGTTGATGATAACCTGTACTTTTATAAGAGAAAGAAGGGAGGTTATAATCGTAATAATTTTGACTACGGAACACATTTTGTTCGTTTTGTAGATCTATTAATAGATCCATCTGATTGATGATAACCTGTACTTTTATAAGAGAAAGAAGGGAGGTTATAATCGTAATAATTTTGACTACGGAACACAGTTTGTTCGTTTTGTAGATCTATTAATAGATCCATCTGATTGATGATAACCTGTACTTTTATAAGAGAAAGAAGGGAGGTTATAATCGTAATAATTTTGACTACGGAACACATTTTGTTCGTTTTGTAGATCTATTAATAGATCCATCTGATTGATGATAACCTGTACTTTTATAAGAGAAAGAAGGGAGGTTATAATCGTAATAATTTTGACTACGGAACACATTTTGTTCGTTTTGTAGATCTATTAATAGATCCATCTGATTGATGATAACCTGTACTTTTATAAGAGAAAGAAGGGAGGTTATAATCGTAATAATTTTGACTACGGAACACATTTTGTTCGTTTTGTAGATCTATTAATAGATCCATCTATTTAAACGTGACGAACGGGGTATTTCGGGGGGGCCGTCCGGTCCCTGCGCGGTGTACTTTTTTCTTCGTGTACTTTTTTCAACAACCACAGTGGTTTCAGCCAAAACCACTGCACCCACCACAAGTTCACAGACTACAATCACTCCCGACACCAACCACAACCACAATGGCTACATGGAATGACGCAAAGTTCTAAGTAGAGCTCAAAATACAGTATACAGGATTGTGGTAACTCCAATATGTGCGTAATACTCCAGACTGTAGACATTGCTGCGGTCTTGAAGTGTAAATGTGATCCAACAATGTGGTCTTGTCAGTGGTGGCTTCTCGGACCAGTTGGGTATATCCTCTGCTGTTAAACAGTTCAGATATGGGCTTCCTTGATCCGGAAAGTAGATCCTCATTAAAATCTCCACAGACTACGACTGGCTGATGATTCATAATTTCCAAAGTGTCCAAAAGCGCCTGCAGTTTTGGTATGAATTGGCAAGGACTGTAATCTGGTGGTCTGTACACGGCAGCGATTAAAGCTTTGACAGGGGCCTCAACCTTCACAACGACACACTCCAGGTCAGTCACATTTTGCAGGAAATGCCTTTCAAATGCCTGGCAATGGTCCCTCACGTAGACGGCGACACCACCGCCCGCTCTTTTTGCCAACCGAGGAAGGTTTGTGTACGACTCATGTCTGTTGCGTTTGAACATGGTGTACCCTTCCAACTGCAGACTGTCGGCAACAAAAGAGCCAGAGAGGTGAGTTTCGGTGAGGCACAGAACATCGGCAAGTGGCAACTCGTGATGCCGTTTGGTATCCTGGATATGAGCCGGTAATCCTTCCGTGTTGTGGTGGACAATTGTTAATATTTGGCCATTTTCTTTTGGCTGTACATAATTTAATAGTGGCATAACCGTGTCAAACGAGGCTTTCCTCATCGACTCCAATGAAGCGGTGATTGCAGGATCAGCAAATATCTGTCTCTCATTGAAGTCGATGATGTGAAGTCCTTGCAGTGAAGTCGTTCTACTCAGAGCAACGTAGGCCATGCCTGGTGCAAAGATACGTTTCAATGAAACCACGGCAGATTGTGTCGTCATGCCTTGGACTTTATGAACGGTGCATGCGTAAGCCAGCTTGATGGGGAACTGCCTGCGAGTCACTTTCTTGAATTTCAGCCTTTCCTCTGCCCTCTCGATGTAGACCAAGTTGTCACCACGACCAGATGTCCTTTGGCGGCATCTCTGTCCTGTATCTGCATTGTCCAGCACAAGCCCAAGCATGGTCACCTCAGTAGCACCGTTGGCCGTCTGGGTGACTATTCGACCAATCGTGCCAAATGTTCCATTGACTAGCCCATCTTCAACGTCGACGTTCCGCATGATCATGACACAGGCACCCTCGGCAACTTGAAGTATGTCTAGCAGATCGCTTTTATCTCCCTTACGCGGCCTTTCTAGTCTGTCCATCTCACCCGTCATTGGATCTCTCGTGTAATCCTGTGCATCTATCTGGGTGATGTGGGAATGGAGAGCAGACAAAGTAGCGGCATTGTGCTTGGCAACCTCTTTGTTGGTTGCAAAGATGTGCATGACATCCTTAGGGCAATGGGCGGGGTTACGCACAGCCCGAACAAGCAGAGCTTTGTCCATGTGGCTTATCGGATGCGTCTTTTCCCTGACTCTGATTCTGTTCAGAAGCTCCGCAAATGGAAGGTCGTCTCTCTGTCGCATGATCTCGGTCAACGTGATCATCTCAAAGTGGCATTGCCAGAGGTCGATCGTGGCCTCCTCAAGTACGCAGAGCGGTTTGTTTTTCCCCAATGGGGGGAGCTGATAGAAATCGCCCAGCGCTATTACACACATGCCACCGAACGGTTTCTTATTGCCTTTGATTTGTTGCAGTCTCCAGTCGACGTAGGCAAACAGTTGCTTGGAAATCATTGAAACCTCATCGATGATGATGATCTCTGCATCCGACAGCTTTCCCCGCAGCACATCCAAGGTATTTCCTAGTCCTTGGTAGGGTGGCTGTAGGCTTCTTGGCAACTTCAAGAGCGAATGCAAAGTGTTACCAGAGATGTTGAAAGCTGCCGTGCCTGTAAATGCAGCCAGTATAACGGTTGGCATGGATATGTCATCATCATACAGTCTGGGGAGTTGCCGGAGTATCCTTGTTGCCTCACCGTGGATGCACTTTATGAGGTGGGATTTCCCAGTGCCAGCACCACCGGTGACAAAGTAGAAGAACTGTTGGGGGGTTTGCTCATGTTGTTGCACGCGGTCAATACACCAATCGCGAACAGAGTAAAAGATGGATGCTTGTGCCCGGTTGAGGTTCTGACACATTGTGCGCAGAAAATCGGGGCTCATCTGGGGAGCGTCCATGACTGGAATAACTCCACCAATGTACGCCGGTACATCATCTTGTTCCTCCTCATGCAGCTGAGCGTCACTTCGCTCAGCCATGCATTCCAACTGGACCACCTCACTCTCGGGGTCAAATCTGCCCCATGCATCCTCGATAGGACCATCCTTGATGAACTTGTCCATAGCTTTCTCCATCACTTTACTGTGTTTCTCAAACTTCTCTCTGTTGAGTTTAACAAATTCTGAGACTTTGACCATGTCGTGGATCCCGGGTATCGTCACCCAGGCCTGGTCGTGAAACGCTTTGTGTGTGGGTAAAAGGTCGGTTTTCAGTTTGGACACGTCACGATGGGGGAGGTACAGTTTAAGCCAATTGCCGTAGAATTTCTCTGGCTCCTTCTTCTGAGAAAAGTGACCGTATCTGATAATTGCAGGTTTCCCCCTCGTGCGTTTCTGAATGATGCCCATGTCGTTTAACAGCCTATGGCAATTTCCGCTGGTCCCCTGCTCACGGTAGAGCACTCTGTAGTGGGATGTGAAAATGGCAAGGCACATGGGTTCAAACTCCAGTGTTCGTGGTCTGGCTCTGTATCTGTCGGGAATACCCGTCATCCATACGTTCTCGTCATCCTCTGGTCTGTACTGAAGCTGGCTGAGCGGGAGACTCATTTTCAGTCCATTCTCATCAGTTTGTAGGAACAAAACCTGACGTGAGCATTTTCTCATTTTCAAACTGCACGTACGGGCCACAGCCTCCTGAGCGCTGACCTCTCTGTGTTTTGAGTAGGCTTGAAGGATTTGCTTCATTTCCTCTCGTTCAGGCACACTCTCTGGGCTGAGCTCACGGATGATTTTCGCCAGGTATTCGCTCATCTCGTGCTCCGGTTTGGTGATGTAGCTGAGCATGTACTGAATGAGCGCAAACTCGTCGAGAACGTACTGGATGTCCATGTTGGCGTTCCAGGCCGTCAACAAATATGGATTATAGTTATTCACCCAGCAGTCCTTGACATCACGCTTCATTACCATGACACTGGCATTTGTCATTTCCTGGACACATTTGGTGTACTCCGCATAAGTCAACTTGCACTGCGTCAGTAGCTGTGTCAGGTTGTCCACTTGCGCGCTGGAGTCGTTCAGTAAAGCCCACACTGGTTGGAGTTTACGTTTGGCTGCTTGCGCATCCATTGTCTGTAGTTTGCTGCTGACCTTTGCACGCTTACGTTTTTTGCTCGTACCTTCACCCGCGTTGCTCGTACCTTCACCCGCGTTGCTCGTACCTTCACCCGCGTTGCTCGTACCTTCACCCGCGTTGCTCGTACCTTCACCCTCATCGACGCCATATGATGCCGACGGATAGGTTATGAACGACATTGGCATTGGTGGTTTTGGAAATCCAAATCTGCATGCTTTCTTACCTTTCTTGCAGCTCTTGGAATGGTTTCTGCTGTGCATTTGAAGCTCTGTGACACTCTTGTGAAGCAACGGTTCCTTGTCCTTGTCAGGCAACTGGCATGAGATGTAGCGGTCCACAAACTCGCATAGTTTGGCGTCATCGGTGACGCCAAACTCTGGGGCATTTTCTACCCAACAGAGCATGTGTATGTGAGGGCTCCCTCTGGCCTGGAATTCTACCCGGTAAAAGTAATCCACAACCACACCAATTGGATGAGCCGGAGACAGCAGCAGCTCTCTCATCAGAGCATCCACCCGCTTGTCAAACATGCGCATGGTCGTCACCGGGTTGCTTCTGAGAATGTCACATTTTTGGGCCCAGTCCAGCTCATCGAAATTAACCCGTTGACCTTCTTGGGATTTTATCGCATTGACAACTTCTGGCCAACGGAATTCTGCGGCCGAGAAGGTCAGAAAAAAGGTAGGCGTCCCCAGTTGTCTGACCATGGCATACAGATCCTTCATCGTTTTCGACCAGTAAGCTGGAGTCCCTCTCAGCGGTTGCATGAATCGGGTTGCATCTCTGTTTTTCACCAGCCTCTCGACCTCCACCTTGTCCTGTAACATCTTGTTGCATATTTTGCGTCCATCTCGGCTAAAGGGTTTGCCTTTCCTCAACTGGATGGACATGCTGTTTGTGGCCAACTGTGTCTCGGTGACAAACTGGGCAAAGAATAGGTAGCTCTGGTCTCTCGCAAAACGATTATCGACACAGAAAAGCCTTGCGTTGAAATACATGCTTGGAGACAGCCGCACTGCTCTTTCAGCATCCAATGTATTTTCTCCGGTAGGAAACTGGACAGGGAAAGCCATTGCTTCAAGTCTGGGGACCTTGAAGAAGCCGACGGGCTTGTTTCCTTGTGCGGGGGCAATGCTAAATATGCCATCACCATACGTCAGCGTCTCTTGTCCCATGTCTAGAGGTTGCAAGCAACTATCTAGGCCTAGTCCAGGTCTGAGTGCCTCTTTCTCATTCTCTGCATTGGGTGGTTGCTGCTTTTCAACACAGTCTTGTATCTCCATCATTTCTGGCTCATCACAGCTGTCAAACTCCGTGTCTGCTTGCATCTCAAGCATTTCCGAGTCATCACAGCTGTCAAACTCCATGTCTGATTCAAATGTCACTTGCATGAAGTCAAACTGCATACTGTCAAACGTGTCAGTATAGTTGTGCAGCGAGAAATTCAGCGTGTAAATCTTGTCGAACAGATCATCCAACTGTGTGAATGTCATCATTACAGCCTTTCCATTAGGCTCAGATAGCCCGTCAGCATTTCTGCTATGAGAGTCAAACAATCCATACCTCCCAGACTGGTCTCTAAACACGGCAATGGTGTATGGTGATATAGTGAGCAGAGCATGGCTCACATCTGCAGACAGACACTGAAGTCTTGTGTGAAGATTCAAAAACCAGTCCTCTATGCCAGACCTTCCCTGGTCTTTCATATATCCCATTTGCACAGTGGATCTATGCACACTGTACGCATGGTGCTCAGTCTCGATGGCGAGTGGCGTTTCTTCCACGTGTAAATGGTAGAGGCCACGGTCACGACCTTGATCCCTCAGCGCTTTGAGGGTTTTTTTGTACACACTGTGTCCCTTATCTAGTATTTTATTAAGATCAGCCTCCTTCAAGTCACGGCCCTCATTCTGGTGTTCATTCGCGTATGCTAGAAAACTCAGTGCCATACAGGCACACTGTTTATTCCGGAACTCACCGTCATATCGGTCATCAGCTTGGCTATAGGACGCCTGCACGGAGATCACAGGCGGTGGTGGGATGCGTGCTTCCTGCTGCACAGTGTCCTTTTCCAAAACCTCTAAGACCTGTTGAACCTCACACTGCATTTCTGGCAGATCACAGCTGTCAAACTCTGTGTCTGCTTGCATCTCAAGCATTTCCGAGTCATCACAGCTGTCAAACTCCGTGTCTGGTCGATTTATTGGTGCATCAGTGGGTGGGTCTTGTAGCAGGTCTTCAATAATTTCTGTAAACATGTCAGCATCATCTCTGATCGACACCTCTCTATAGTCTGGGTGTGCCTCAATCAATTTGGACAGGCCTGCAACTACATGTCTCATATTGACCGTGTGAAAGTTCTGATAGCCTTTGTAAATAAGACGTCGCTTCAGCTTCACTCTATACAAGTGGGATGAGCTGGGCAGTCTCGGTAGGGTGTTGACTGTGGTTTCCACCTCAGATGGCACGCACACTACAGCTCCATGTACAGCTTTCTGTTGACCTTTTGGAAGTGTGACAATCTTGGCAAAGGGCAGAACTTTGGCCAAAAGTTGTCTTTCCAGCACATTCAAATTGCAGAGCTCTGGGGGAATGGGTGCCAACTCCATTTTGTTTGCCACAGCTATGGACGAAGGTCTTCCTCTCTTTAAATGCAAATCACACGTCGGACAAATCCACTCAACTCTCCTTTCCTCAGGCACAGTGCATTGCTCAGGGCCTCCACACTGACCACCACACACATGAACAAATTTTCCTGTCAAACAGGCAGTAACCACATGTGGATTGTTCTTGTAATTAGTTCGCCGGCAAACCTTCACCTGATTGGGGAAAAGAGCACGGTGACACACTGTACATATAAAAGTTGGCCCCGCTTTAATGTGCTCCTGGAAAGTGGCCATTGCCATCTGAAGTAGCCAATTTCCTTCATCGATTTTGTTTAAAAGCTGGAATCTTTGGACTTTTTTGTATTTGCCTCTTATTTTCAATGAACAGCGCAGATTATGGGCCATTCTGAAATGCAAATCTGTTCTGTATCTCATGCGAAAATATCGCTTCCTATTGGCCCTGTAAATGGCATCAAACTGGTACCTTTGCACCATCACCTGCTTCTGCTTCTGCCGAAATTGTTGATCATGCTTGTACCTTTGCACCATCACCTGCTTCATTGTCTGCTTCTGCTTCTGCCGAAATTGTTGATCATGCTTGTACTTCTGCTCCTGCACCTGCTTCTTCTTCTGCCGAAATTGTTGATCAGTCTTGTAATTCTGCTCCTGCACCTGCTTCATTGTCTGCTTCTGCTTCTGCCGAAATTGTTGATCATGCTTGTACTTCTGCTCCTGCACCTGCTTCATTGTCTGCTTCTGCTTCTGCCTATATTTTTCATTATTTCGGTACTTCTCGATTATGGTTTGCTGCTTCCTCTTCCTGAACTCTTTATCTGTTTCATATCTCTGCCTCCGAGATATTTTCTTTTTGGGAGCTTCAGACAGTTGTGAGCTTTTTTTTTGATTCCTAATTGCTCTTTGTCGCTGTCTTTTGCTTAATTTATTAGACATCTGTGGAGCCTCTTCCGTTACATTTGTGGATGGTGCATTGACTGACAGCACACACCGTGTGCTGATTGGGAGTCCAAATTCAGTTTTGGCTCCAACAGTCACCGTCACAGGCCTTTTGTCATGCAGATCCGCTTCAGACAGTTGTGAGCTTTTTCTTTGATTCCTAATTGCTCTTTGTCGCTGTCTTTTGTTTAATTTACTAGACATCTGTGGAGCCTCTTCCGTTACATTTGTGGATGGTGCATTGACTGTGCTGATTGGGAGTCCAAATTCAGTTTTGGCTCCGACAGTCACCGTCACAGGCCTTTTGTCATGCAGATCCGGTTGCACTTGTGGCACTTGAGGCAAATGGTCTGACGGAGTCTTTGTAGGTACAAATATCACTTGCATGAAGTCAAACTGCATACTGTCAAACATGTCAGTATAGTTGTGC
Organism: Notolepis coatsorum; assembly: GCF_963971535.1. Lineage (NCBI taxonomy): Eukaryota > Metazoa > Chordata > Actinopteri > Aulopiformes > Paralepididae > Notolepis > Notolepis coatsorum. Next base: position 93,238,360 of record NC_140176.1, on the reverse strand, counting down.
AGCGAGAAATTCAGCGTGTAAATCTTGTCGAACAGATCATCCAACTGTGTGAATGTCATCATTACAGCCTTTCCATTAGGCTCAGATAGCCCGTCAGCATTTCTGCTATGAGAGTCAAACAATCCATACCTCCCAGACTGGTCTCTAAACACGGCAATGGTGTATGGTGATATAGTGAGCAGAGCATGGCTCACATCTGCAGACAGACACTGAAGTCTTGTGTGAAGATTCAAAAACCAGTCCTCTATGCCAGACCTTCCCTGGTCTTTCATATATCCCATTTGCACAGTGGATCTATGCACACTGTACGCATGGTGCTCAGTCTCGATGGCGAGTGGCGTTTCTTCCACGTGTAAATGGTAGAGGCCACGGTCACGACCTTGATCCCTCAGCGCTTTGAGGGTTTTTTTGTACACACTGTGTCCCTTATCTAGTATTTTATTAAGATCAGCCTCCTTCAAGTCACAGCCCTCATTCTGGTGTTCATTCACGTATGCTAGAAAAGTCAGTGCCATACAGGCACACTGTTGATTCCGGAACTCACCGTCATATCGGTCATCAGCTTGACTATAGGACGCCTGCACGGAGATCACAGGCGGTGGTGGGATGCGTGCTTCCTGCTGCACAGTGTCCTTTTCCAAAACCTCTAAGACCTGTTGAACCTCACACTGTACTTCCTGCTGAGCTGTGCAAACCACAGGTAGACTACATAGCTTGCTGTCACTTACCTCCACGACGTTAGTGCAGCGTCGTTTTGCAGCCGGAACTTCCTGCTGAGCTGTGCATGGGAAAGGTGGACTACATACCTTGCTGTCACTTACCTCCACGACCTTAGTGCAGTGTCGTTTTGCAGCCTGAGACCTCTTCCCCTTGCGTGGCATGCTGTTCTTCTCACTAAATTTTGCGATAGATAATGAACAAATCAGATGGGGTTTCAAATATTCACACAGACCAGAAAGTTAAAGGAGCGCTTTACTGAAAAACAATCCAGATTTATTTTGCACATAATCTCACGTAGACCAAAACTGTAAATAGTTTAGCACACATTATTTTAGTTATGTAGACTATAATATAAGCTTGTATATGTCCTCCAATCATGTCACAGGATTATATAATCTTTGTGCTGTGTGAACTACAGGTCAATTAACCTCTTGCACCCGACGGGACCGGTCCCGAAATGACATCTGGTCATAAATCAATATTTTGTTGACTGTTGTATAAAAGTAGCGGTTTTTATTTCAAAACGTATTCAAGTATTAACAGGGCTCTACAGTGCGACCATATTGCTCGCATATGCCCCTAGAAATATGTGTGTGCGAACCGGAAAAAATCAATTACTCGCACGGTGTGCGAGTGAAGATTACAGCCTTTACCGGGAATAAAACAGAAAACAATCAAAAACACACTTAATTTCTAGAAGGTATTTTTGGAAGAATCTATGAATGAAAAAGTATAACGTTCCTACATCATCCTCGTTGGCCAGGTCCTAGTGTTTAGGTTATTTGTTGTCAGGTCATGTCTAACAAGGTTTTTCCCTTTTAAGAGGTAAAATCCCCTGACCCATGGTATCAGAGGTCTGACCTCCACAGTGAGGTAGCCCCAGCTCATTTGTATTAAATTAGTTTATCCCAATATGATGTCCCCTAATACACTGTGTAAATCCTCCCCTCCCTCCCTGTGGTCGTGCAGGGGCCTTCTCACTACGTTATGTGCTAGTAAAGGGTATATCCTCTGTAGAGAGGTTAAAGAAAGGTCAGACCAGTTTATTGATGGCCCAGGAGGCCTCATACCACTATTACTTTGGAGGAGGTCTTAACCCATGGCATATGCTTGTGTACATTGATGTTACTTTGGAGAAGGTCTTCTCCCATGGCATATGCTTGTGTACATTGATGTTACATTGATGTTACTTTGGAGAGAGTCCTCTCCCATGGCATGTGCTTGTGTGCTTGACGTATTGGTTCTGGATGTCGGATGACGGTGGGTACCAGAAGAGAGAGGGGTTATCGCTCCAGTACCATCTGTATAAACAATGTTAAAACATTGTTCTCATTAATAATTTTTTTATTTATTTTTCACTACTAACACTGCAGTCAGTCTGATACTACATCACACTGTCATTAGAACCATTGTAGCCATACTCACTCTCCTTTATCATTATGAATATTTACCATTATGGATCTTATTGATCCTGTAGTTTGGTCATAAAACAAAATTCCAACCACTGTCAGTAGCAGTGAGGGGGTTGCCCCTTTGCAGAGCGGTGGTGTGGGTATGACCTCAAATCCTACCAGGTCACCTTGTGTTGTTTCAAGACACACTATATCGCATTGGGCCCTTTGGTAACAGTATAATTCAAAGGTCCACTCATCATACCTATTACAGTTAAGTGGACCCTGCTATTTCCCAGTAAACCAACTACATGTTGTCTGTCAACAGTGTGGTAGTGGAAAGTCTCCCTCCCTAATGTATGGAAATGAGTTACACCATGGCTTTCAAACCGTCATGTTGTACCCCACCCCCCAGTCGCATATCAATCACTTGGAGTGTGGTAACGGAAGGTTCGACACCTGTAGCAGGGCAGCTAGAGATCAACCATCGTCTCACGACAGTGAAAGGTCAACCCCCCATTGTCTGGTACTTGAGAGGGCTGATCAACTGTTATGTGGTAGTGGAACAGGGTTACTCCAGAAGGTTCCTAGATTAATTTTGATATGACAATTAATTGGTTGATTGAATGAGTAGTTTAGTCGTCGATTGATTGATTGATTCGTTGTTTGGGTGTGGTTGATTGATTAACAGATTGATTGATAGGTTAAATGAACCATTGATTGATTGATTAATTGATTGATTTATTAGTTAGCTAGGGTTAGAGCTTAAGTCAGGATCAAGGTATTGAGGCCCAGTCAGGGTCTCAAGAGCCTTTTTTGGGGGTCTAAGGGTTCAAAATTGTCCGTCCCTAGTAGTCGGATCAGGTTGGTGCCTAGGTTAAGGCCCTGGTCAACGGTAAGTATAAGGGTTTTATGAATTATTTGGGGTCTCTAGACTAGGCTTCGGAGTTCATCAGTGGCTAATTATGGTCAGCGTCTATGTTAGGGTCCAGGTTATGAGGTAAACAAAAGAGTTCCCCAATGTAACCCGGGGTAAGCGAAGTGTCAGGGGTCAAATAGAGTTCCAGGGAGGCAAGGGAAAAGGAAACGGGTGTGGTCAGTATCTCCAAGAGGGATTTCCCCAAAGTATTTGGTTCATTTCCGTCCTAAAATGGAGTAACATCATATCCACTACCTTTAATCGTTTAACCTTGCCCCCCCTGAATATGTTCCATAAGATCATGCCTTGTAAGAAGGTTTCATGGTCCTCTGGAACTTAGTCTATGTTTTATTTTTAAAAATTAATATTATTGGTGATTGCCCGTCCCTTCAGGGGGTAGGAGGGGTTACACCCTATCTTGACCGGTACCGTTAAAAGGGTAGGGGTCTCTGTTTTTGTTTTTATTTTTTAGAAGAGTTTTTTTAAAACATTTTTTTAATAGAGAAAAAATTATGTATATACACACACATATATATGTATATATATATACATCCTTCCTCCTCCTTTTTCTATATATATATATTCTTTTTTTTATATTTTTTTCTTTTTTGAGCACCTTTTCAGGGTCCCTAAGTTCTGCGGTGTGTCCGGTAGTGGTTCGCCACTTCTTAAGTCCTAGGCTACATAACCTACCTGAAGGGTGCTCTGTAGATACTTACCCAAAATACTTACCCGCACTATTTTGCGATTAAAATAGTCCCTGTCCTATTAATGCTGATGATAACCTGTACTTTTATAAGAGAAAGAAGGGAGGTTATAATCGTACTAATTTTGACTCTGGAACATATTTTGTTTGTTTTACAGCTCTATTGATAAATCTATTTATTTAAACGTGACGAACAGGGTCTTTTGGGGGGGGGGGGGGGCCCCCGAGTAGTCCGGTCCCTGCGCGGTGTGTTTTTTTCGGGGGAAATTTTTACATGTGTCGCTCTAGTATACTTTCCCACAGTGCCCACATGTGGATCCCTGTTTGCAGGGTCCAGTGGATGTGGTCACGCTGTGTTTGGAATAACCTCAGTCCCAGTAACGGGATGTGAAGTATGTTTTCGCGTATGGCTTCATTTAAGCTATTAATGTTGACTAGCATAGAGTCTCTTAGGCGGTAGGAGGCGTTTATGCACGCCATGTATACGAGTGCCTCCGGGAATGCCCTTTTGGCCACTGCATTCAGTCTTTTTACGTTCCTGGCTGCCAAATGCCCGTTGCAGGTTTGCTTATCGTTGATACCGAACGACAGAAGTACTGCCTTAACACTAGGAGACGTCTCAAGGTGCTCAAGTATTTGAATCGCGTGATGGATTCTGGCACCCGGGTAGCTATCTACCTGTATTAAGTTATTATGGATGGGGGGTAACAACCTTAAGTTAGAGTCCCCCATGATGACTATATTCCTATGTATGTTTAGTCTCCAGTTCTCTTTAACCCCATGGCATTCATGTCGTTCGTACCAGGGTAACTGTGGCGTGGTTTCGGGTGGCGGTGTTTCGGTTTCGGATTCTATAGGGGTTGAGTGCGCGGTAGGTCCTAGGTTATGGGTGGGTCCGGGTCCCGGGGACGGGTTGCGTCCTGGGGTTTCACGGGTCCGTCTAAGGCCCAGCGAGAGCTCTGGGGAAAGGGGTGTCTCGTGTAGAGTAAGGTCGAATATCGAGGTGGGGTCAGGCTCGTACGGTACCATGGCGTGGCCCGTGGTTCCTGATGTCCCCTCGTCACCGGCATCTATGTGTGCCGAGGATGTCGTGGTTGTGGCCACGGTTCCCCCATGGGCTGCGTGAGCGTAGACGGCGCCCCTACGAGTGCTCATATCGAGGTCTACGTGGCCAACGAGTGAGGCCTGATTAATAGGCAAAACTCTCTCCGTTCTGGCCGTATTAGGGTCACTGTCAACATTCTGGGGTTGGTTCCCCCGGTTTTGGTTCTGATTTGTGGTAGGTGAGCGTCTACGTTTAAGCGTGTTACCGCACCCAATTGTCTCTGCAGATGGTTGGGGTGTACACGTCATTTCCGTCTCAGGGGCAGGTCTGGGTTCGTCACCTGAGGACGATGTTGCTGCCTGCGTCTGTTCCGGCTCGTGGTCTAATCTAATTTGTAGAACCTGTTGTTCAAAGACCCTAAAGGCCTCTGGAGTCATATGTTTGGTGCGGTGAGTGGACCAGCTTATGGCTTTGCCCAGGGCCACCTTCCAAAAGGCTACGCTAAGCGTGGTAAAGGCCTTAAGGGCCGTGACGGTTCTAGCGCGGCGGAACCGATACTCCCTTTTCAAGTGGTCCAGGGTATCTCTCTGCCAGTTGGAGTTCCTGTCATCGGACAGTCTCCTTGTGAGTTCGGTCTGTTTCTTCTCCTTTTTAGCCAATTTTCTAATATGCACTAAGCGAGACGCGAGGGCCCTAGTGATGGGCTTTTCAAATTGGAGACTCTGGTAGTCCGCTATTAGGAGCAACTGTATCGTTTTAATCAAGTTAAACTCCTCCTCACTCCATTTTGGGTGGGCAGGTACTTTCGGGGGGGGAGGGGGGGGAGGGGGAGACGCCATATTTGTTTTGAACCTATTAAGTTAAATTCTATTTAGTAAATCGCTAGTGCTATTACGTTCTATGAAGATGGACCGGAGCTCCTGGATTGGTCCTCTGGCGTAGTCTTCGTCGGTGTATTTGTTCTGTTGAGATTAGCCAGTGGTCAGTTGAGAAGCCTCGAGTGGGTCCTGTATTTCTATTATATAATATATATATATATATATATATACACATACATACACATATGCATATGCATATATATATGCATACATACACACACACACACATATCTACGCCTCCATCTAAAAACCATTGTGTTTAACCCCACATTTCCCCCTAGTTACATGGTGTCAATATGGCTCAGAGGCCCAGATATTGCACCAGCAACCAGAATTAGTATCACATTATACACTATTGTTTCAGCGAAAAGAAAACAACACTGAGGGCAAGATTCCATGTGAAGTCAGATGCAGCAGTCAAACATTTTAAACCATGCAAATTATATCTTTCACCATACACTATGTACAAGTAGCCTATACGTTTCAACGGGAGGCATGTTAAAGGTGCTGTACGTGATATTTCTTTGTTAAAATAAGTGTTAAATAGCTCTACATTATGACAGCCATCACTGATACAGAGTGTCTGGTCTTCAATAGGCTACTGTATTTGTAAATCTGGTATGTCATAAATGTATAGATGTAGCAGTATTGTCTATCTGTATGTCATGTGTGTCATATATGTTATGATGAATTGAAAATGGGGGACCCTGATGTAAACAAGACGAAAGTCTCTCTCTGGTCTGCATCCCCTTAACAATTGTGTGTATTGAGCTGTACTGTATTGTACCCATTCTGCAATCTGTTAATAACAACCAATCAATATTTAACAGATTGCAGAATGGGTACAATACAGTACAGCTCAATACAGACAATTGTTAAGGGGATGCAGACGTAACGTTAGCCCATTGCATGTTATTAAATGCCCGCACTGGTCTGTCTAATGAAATTACAACCGGTTTACATCCATTCATTCTGCTAGCATTACTGATTGGCACTGCCACATGCCACTGGATAACATGAGCTAGTGTTAGCTATCAAACCCCGTTAGCTCAAAGCTCCTCTTTCAACTTAAGCATTAAACAAAATGGCCCAGTCATCTATTCACCTTTGTTTAATACACACAGCGTTGTCTCTAATGTTATCTAACCACTGATAGCTCCCGATATGTGCTGGCTAAGTAGCGTGAGCTAACTGCTATACTGTTATAATGGCAAGTTCCATTGACGTTAGCATGTGTTGAACAGTTGTGAACGATGCATCTCTTTAATGCTCTTATGCTGACGTCATACTTGTCAGCTTGACAATTACGCAGCTGGTTCCAATAAAGGGATCATTGCCGGCTCACTTGTGAGATTCGGTCAGTGGTGTGTGAAACTGCAATGAAGTGTGTGGCGTCTTTTATTCCTCCTTAGTAGCCCAAGGCTGTCTAGACCTTTGCTGAAAATGGCTGCTGCGCCAACAGGTTATGGGCCCAGAAAGGATCTTGGAAGCCGATGGAATCGTTTGTGCTTTGACGGAGAGGAGAAAAACTATGAGTTGTGGGAAACAAAGTTTCTTGGCCACCTGCGTCTACAAGGGCTGAAAAGCACCATATTGAAAAAACCTGACAGTGACGGGGACGAAGAAGACGCAGACGCAGCCGCAACAAGAGCCGCAGAAGATGCTGACAAAAATGAAGAAGTCTACGCTGAACTTATTCAATTGTTGGACGATACAAGTTTGTCTCTGGTCATGAGAGATGCAGCGGACGATGGGAGAAAGGCGTTGAAGATTCTGAGGGATCACTACGCAAGTACAGGAAAACCACGTGTGATCAGCTTGTACACAGAGCTTACGTCTCTCCAGAAATATGCTAATGAAAGCATTACAGACTATATTATACGAGCAGAAACTGCTATCACAGCACTGAGGAATGCAGAAGAGATTTTAAGTGACGGTTTATTAATAGCGATGATTCTGAAGGGGCTGCCAGCGTCGTTTAAACCGTTTTCTATCCACATTACACAAAGTGATGAGAAGATCACCTTCGCCGAGTTCAAAACCAAGCTGAGGAGCTACGAGAGCACTGAGAAGTTCAGTGGGAGCTCAGTTGATGACAGCGTGATGAAAGTAAGAGGCAAAGACTTTGATGTGAAGCTGCTGACCTGTTATGCTTGCGGCCAAAAGGGCCATATGGCCCGCGAGTGCAAGGCTGCTGGTCACGGGGAACAACAGAGACAGTGGTGCCGTTTTTGCAGAAGTTCCACGCACAGAGATGCAAACTGCAGGCGGAGAGGACGACGAGACAACGTAAAACAGGCCGCGGATGAAGAGGACCACGACCACCACCACACATTCGCCTTCAAGGCCCGCGAACGACAGGTGGACGGCGACCCAGGCAATGGCCTGAAGCAAAGAGGGCTTATGGTCGACACCGGTGCTACATCGCACATAGTGACTGACGTGAGCAAGTTCAAAGACTTTGACGAGAGTTTCGAGCCACGAAAACATGTCCTGGAGTTGGCTGATGGAGTGAGGGCCTCTGGCATAGCGCTGAAGAGAGGTGCAGCCAAAGTTTGGCTGAAAGACAATACGGGTCGAGAGGTGGAGACGATGCTGACGGGGGCGCTGTACGTCCCATCCTTTCCCCAAGACATTTTCTCGGTCAAGGCAGCGACGACCAACGGAGCCACGGTTGTATTCAAGGAAGGACAGAACAAGCTCATTCATGAGAACGGTACGACATTTGATATTAAGGTGTATGATAGATTGTTTTATCTAAACACAGTTAATGATGAAAATGTTGATGAATGTCATGGGTGTTATGATATCAAAACATGGCACGAAATTCTAGGTCACTGTAACTACGAAGATGTGTTAAAATTGCAAAAAGTCACAGAGGGTATGACAATTAAAGGCAAAACTGATACATCTAATTTGACATGTGAAGTGTGCACAAAGGGTAAATTTGCTCAGAGCAGGAGCAGAGAGCCAGATGAAAGAGCAAAGGCTCCACTGCAGCTTGTACACACAGATTTGTCTGGACCTATAGATCCTACAGCTAAAGATGGGTTCAGATACACATTAGCATTTACTGATGACTATTCAGGAGCAGTTTTTGTTTATTTTTTGAAATCAAAGAGTGACACAGTCAAGGCTACTGAGAAGTACATTGCTGACGTTTCACCTTATGGAAAAATCAAATGCATGAGATCTGATAATGGTACAGAGTATACTTCTGATCAATTTCAGTCATTGCTAAGTAGAAATGCCATCAGACATGAGACCTCAGCTCCTTATTCACCCCATCAAAATGGGACAGCTGAGAGAAATTGGAGAACATTGTTTGAAATGGCAAGATGCATGCTAATTGAGAGTGACCTACCAAAAGAGTTGTGGACATATGCAGTTATGACTGCTGCTGTCATTCGAAATAGGTGTTACAACAAGCGTGTAGGACAGACTCCATACTACATGTTAACAGGAAAGAAGCCTAACCTTTCAAAAATGAGAACATTTGGGTCACCATGCTATGCTTACAAGCAAAACAAGAAAAAGTTGGATTCAAGATGTGAAAAGGGTATTTTTGTAGGCTATGATAAGAACAGCCCTGCTTATTTGGTGTTTTATCCTGACACAGGAAAAGTACTTAAAAATAGGTTGGTCAAATTCATCACCAAGAGTGTCATTGAGAATCAGACTCAAACAGAGCAGGAAACAGGTGATGAAGATTTCAGTATGAGGAGAGCTGTAAACCACCTACCAAAAACTGAAAAGGCAAATGTACTCACAAAAGAGTCACAGGAGAATGAGATTTGTGATAACATTGAGACAGGTGAAGGCCAAAGTAGCCAGAGTACATCTTATCCACAAAGAGAAAGAAAACCTCCTCAATATTTCCAGAGTAAATCTTATCCACAAAGGGAAAGAAAACCTCCTCAATATTTGAAGGATTATGAGTGTAAAGTCGAATCTGATGACCAAGAAGAACTAACCCTTGATTACTGTTATAGAGTTATTTGTGATGTGCCCCAAACATTGGAGGAGGCTATGTCATCACCAAATTCTCAATTATGGACTAAAGCTATGGAAGAGGAAATGGATTCACTGAGGGAAAATGACACATTTACCCTGACCACACTGCCAGAAGGTAAACATGCAGTGGGGGGCAGATGGGTTTACACAGTGAAAGAGAACCCAGTTGAAACATGCAAAGCCAGGTATGTAGCAAAAGGCTATAGTCAAGTGTCTGGTATTGATTATAAGGAAACCTTTTCTCCAACCGCAAATATGACCTCTATACGTAGTCTAATGCAAATTGCAGTAGAACATAATTTGGAGTTGCATCAAATGGATGTTAAAACGGCATATTTACATGCTCCTATAGACTGTGAGTTGTTTATGGAGCAACCTGAAGGATTTGAGGTTAAGTCAGAGAAGGGGGAGAAACTGGTCTGTAAACTTAACAAATCACTGTATGGTCTGAAACAATCAGGACGGAATTGGAATAAAATGCTCCATGATTATCTAAGTGAAAATGGTTTTATCCAAAACCCGGCTGACCATTGTGTTTACAATAAACTAACATCTAAAGGTGAAAGGATTATTTTGATAATCTGGGTTGACGATCTTATCATTGCAGGAAGCAACAGTCAAACAATCCAAAATGTAAAAGACATTTTGGGAGCCAAATTTAAGATGAAAGATCTTGGCAAACTTAAGAACTTTCTAGGCATTGATTTCACACAGACAGATGGTGAAATAAAGATGAACCAGAAAAGGTACATCATGAAAATATTGCAAAGGTTTGACATGTCTGACTGCAAGGCAAGATCGACTCCATGTGAGTATAAACAACAATTTGACAATGAAGGTGAATCTGTTGATCAAAAGAGGTATCGTGAAGTGGTAGGCAGCTTGATTTATGTAATGACATGTACTAGACCTGATCTAAGTTTTATTGTCAGTAAGTTGTCTCAACACTTATCCGAACCAAAAGAACAGCATATGGTAACAGCAAAACATGTGTTGAGATACTTGAAGGGAACTTGATTCAAAACTAAAACTTGTTGCATATTGTGATGCTGATTGGGCAGCAGATCAAAATGACAGACGGAGCACAACTGGGTACTGTTTTAGTCTATGTCAGACAGGACCTGTTATTTCCTGGAAATCTAAGAAACAGCCTACAGTTGCTTTATCCACATGTGAAGCAGAATATATGGCTTTGGCAGCTGCTACACAGGAAAGTTTTTATCTTGTGCAGTTATTAAAAGGAATGGATAGTGAAAATGATTATGCACCAGTGACAATCTTTGAGGATAACCAAGGGGCAATTGCACTTTCAAAGAATCCTGTGTGTCGCCAAAGGTGTAAACATGTTGACATTAAATATCATTTTGTTCGATCTGCAGTAAATGATGGAAACATTATTATTGAATACTGTCCAACAACAGAAATGGTAGCTGATATGTTAACCAAACCTGCAACAAAGGTCATGCTTGAAAAGTTTGTGTATTTTATTTTTGGTGTTGAAGGTTAAAAATGAAAGAAAAGAAAATGTAAATGTATGTCAAAGGTTTTATCAGAATAAGATCAAGTGGGGGTGTTGAACAGTTGTGAACGATGCATCTCTTTAATGCTCTTATGCTGACGTCATACTTGTCAGCTTGACAATTACGCAGCTGGTTCCAATAAAGGGATCATTGCCGGCTCACTTGTGAGATTCGGTCAGTGGTGTGTGAAACTGCAATGAAGTGTGTGGCGTCTTTTATTCCTCCTTAGTAGCCCAAGGCTGTCTAGACCTTTGCTGAAAATGGCTGCTGCGCCAACAGCATGCAGTGTGTAGCGTAGCATAGCATGATTCTAACGTTCGCTAATACATCGAAAGTCTTGGCTTGTACACTAAGGCATGCTTGTACACTAAATTAGTAGTCCGTTGTAGTTGTGATACAAACATAGCTCTCACCACTAGACTAAGCATGTCAATGTATTAACTAACGTTAAACTAATGCGGTAGTAGCTACTAGCGAGCTTAGCCACAATGCAAACACACAGTGACTAATTGTAATTCCATCGTGTATTCTGCATCACAAACCTGTTTCGGAGTCAGCTGGAACTGAAATCTGCGGTCTGTGTATATAGTTTTCGAATGAAAAATAACGAAAATGCGTAATCCGTTGTAGGAATAGTATAGAATCACTTTAGGTATGAAGTACCGGTCTTTTCTGTTCGAAGAGCAGAGAAAGACTGGCCGGGCCGGGGTCGAGACGTTTGATGTACGTCACTCACTGGGGCTTTGAAGTGTGTGACTACGGGAAGCCGTCTATTCTTCTGCTGAGCTCGAAAATACACATACCGCCACCTACTGCACTGGCAGTGTAAAAGTATGCGAGCTCACACGTGGAAAACCGTGGACGTCAGCGAATATTATGTGTTTAGTATATGTTGCGACGGTCGGATTGTTATTAAAAACGGAGCGATACTAGCTATGATGTGTAGGAGTTGGCGAAAATGAATTGATTGCTTTAAAAACGAAGAGAAATGTCATATTTACGCTGTTTAAAACGGGATGGCCAAAATCTTCAGTTTGGGCTTAACGTGTGACGTTAGATTCCATTTACGTGCGGGGAAGTGGTTTACGTAAGGATTAATGACATGACCTAAGGTTGGGTGAGAGGTGTGAATGTAACTGTGAAAGCAGATTTTAAAAAATCGAACTGGTTTGGCATATAATGACGAAGTTTGCCGATAAGAATGAACGTTTTCTACTTCCTGGTTTAGTTCAGTGGGGAATATCGACGTCTCTCATTGGTCTGTGTGCCTGGTATGACTCCTGGTATAACAATGTGACCTCCCATTGGCTTAGATGAATGAATGACGTCAGCAGAATAGTGACGTGCTACACTGGTTTGCGTGAAAGCAAGTCGGATAAAGTTTGAATGAATGAATGAATGAAAACTTTATTTAACAGATTGCAGAATGGGTACAATACAGTACAGCTCAATACACACAATTGTTAAGGGGATGCAGACCAGAGAACTTCTATATGAATTGAAAATGGGGGACCCTGATGGAAACAAGACAAACGTCTTTCTCAGGTCTGCATCCCCTTAACAATTGTATGTATTGAGCCGTACTGTATTGTACCCATTCTGCAATCTGTTAAATAAAGTTTTCATTCATTCATTCATTCAGAAAGACTTTCGTCTTGTTTACATCAGGGTCCCCCATTTTCTATTCATCAGGACATATATGAATGAATGAATGAATGAATGAAAACTTTATTTAACAGATTGCAGAATGGGTACAATACAGTACGGCTCAATACATACAATTGTTAAGGGGATGCAGACCTGAGAAAGACGCTTGTCTTGTTTCCATCAGGGTCCCCCATTTTCAATTCATATAGACATTTATGACATACACAACATACATGACATTTATGGCATAGGGACATATAGGTATTTAGTACTGATACATTTGTGACATAAACGGTATTCAAATATACAGTACTGTTACCCCTAGATCCTGACAGAGTATATATGATGGGGAGGGGACTGTACATTAGGAGGGGGTGGGTGGGTGGGAGAGAAATATACATACGGCGGGGAGGGAATATATACATGCGGTGGGGAGGAGACTGTCTATTAGGAGGTGGTGGGGGTTTTGGGCATTTACGGTGGCCAGTTTCGAATTGCAGCCTCCCGTAGGTGCTCTTTTAAGAGCGGTTTTGAATGTGGGTTGTGATTCACATTCCTTTACAGCTTTGGGTAGGGCGTTCCACATTGTTGTGGCATAATTGCGAAACGTGTTTAGTCCCTTGTTTGAGCCGAATCTGGGTTTAACATGATTTGTGGAGCTACCTCTGGTGTTGTGATCGTGGTATTCACTGACCTTTGGGAAATATTTTGCCATGTACATGGGTACCTTGGTCGTGTAGTGTGTCTTGTAGACCAGGCCCATTGCAAGTTGCTGTACTCTGTTGTCTACTCTAAGCCATCCTAGGTTGTCAAATTGGGCAGGGGTGAGGCGGGTTCTAGGAGTAAGGTCAAGCAGTAGTCTGACCCGTTTGTTTTGAGATGTTTGTAATTTTGTTTTTAGCGCCTTTGAGGTGCTTTGGTACCATGAGGTGCAAGCATAGTCATAGTACCCTTGAATGAGTGCTCCTGCCAGAGTCTTCAGGGTATTCTTGTTTACCAGAGAGGAGATCCGGTACAAGAATCTAGTTCGTTGGTTGACTTTTTTTTTATTACATTGGATGCCATTTTGTCACAGGAGAGATTAGCCTCTAGGATGGAACCCAGGTAGGTAATTTCATCTTTCCTTGTGACAATATTGTCACCCACTGTAACTGACAGAAGAACTTGACAGAAGATGTCGCAGATGACAGAAAAAGCAACTCAAATTGACATGCCATCCTTTGCATTTGGATCATACAGATGCGATCAGATTAGGCACAGCAAGTTAGACATTACAGCAAGCTTATATGTAACGGAGATGATAAATATTGTAATAACAGGACCAAAATCCAAACTATTCAGTCAGATAGCGATTTATTATGAAAATGCAATTACAATTTCAACAATAACTTTCCAGCACTTTATACACAATTGAAGCACATTTAAAACCTTGAAAACAGCACATTGAAATACAAGCATTTTTCAAGGATTTCCAGCACCACGTACGAACTTGGCTAGCTCAGGACAACGCTGATCAATGTCACTAAGAATTGCAAAATGGGGGACCTTGATGTTTTGAAGAGAGTGTCTTTCCTCAGCCTTGGAAAATAGCCAAAGTAACTCCACTACCAAAGAACTGTAAAGAGCCATTTACAGGTTCAAACAGTAGGCCCATTAGTATTTTACCAGTAATAGGTAGAATTGGAAGTAATTGGAAGGAATTGTGTTCAAGCAGATTCAAAAGTATTTAAACGAAAACAACATTAATTCTGATTTCCAGCATGCATACAAAGTAGGATACTCTACAGGAACTGCTTTAACATCTCTTACAGATAGCTGGCTACAGCTGATCGATAGGAAGTTAGTTGTGGGTACAGTGCTCTTGGATTTCGACATCATAGATCATGACCTATTATTATTGAAATTACACTGTACTGTATTGTATTGAAGACACTGCCATGGAATGGATGAGAAGCTACTTGTCTAATAGACAACAATGTGTTATATTTAATGGTTCCATGTCAAATATGGTAACACTCCAGTGTGGTATTCCCCAAGGAAGTTGTCTTGGACCCCTCCTTTACTCTATATTTGTAAATGATATGCCTTATGTATTGGAAAGTGCAGGTACAGCGATTTATGCTGATGATACAACTATATATGCATCCGCTGAGAGCACAGAACAAGTGAATAAGATACTTCAGAGTGAATTATTTATGATTTCGAATTGGATAACTGAAAACAGACTCAAATTAAATGTAGCAAAAACAAAATGTCGCTTCTCGGGTCACATCTCGCTGAGGCGTCCGCGTGAGCCCACCTCGGATCGGAGGCTACCTGGTTGATCCTGCCAGTAGCATATGCTTGTCTCAAAGATTAAGCCATGCAAGTCTAAGTACACATGGCCGATACAGTGAAACTGCGAATGGCTCATTAAATCAGTTATGGTTCCTTTGGACGTTCACCTGTTACTTGGATAACTGTGGCAATTCTAGAGCTAATACATGCAAACATGACTCTGGTCCTCTTTGGAGCTCAGCTGGTCCTGGATGTAAGTCAGCTGCTCTGGGACCGGCGGGTGTCCAGGGAGCTGCTCAGCCCCTTGCCCATGCCCAGCTCTGGGTAGGACTCCACCAGACTCCCAGGCTTCGGGGACATCAGCACTGGGCCTGGAGGTCACAGGGAAAAAAGGCAGAAACCCGTCATTAGTCATTAGGATGTGGTCCAGGGCGCCTGTAGCTGTTCCGCAACCATTGCTATTTCCGGGGTAGGCCTGATTGGCCACACTATTACACTATTACACACTATTACACTATTACACACTATTACACTATTACACACTATTACACACTATTACACACTATTACACTATTACACTATTACACACTATTACACTATTACACACTATTTTTCCGGTTTTCGGACTTTTCCGAGTTTTTGAACTTTTTCGGATTTTTGATGTTTCCGAGTATTCGGATTTTTCAGAGTTTTTGGGTTTTCGGACTTTTCCGAGTTTTTGAACTTTTTCGGATTTTTGATGTTTCCGAGTTTTCGGAATTTTCCGAGTTTTTGCATTTTTCCGGGTTTTCGGGTTTTCGGACTTTTCCGAATTTTTGAACTTTTTCGGATTTTTGATGTTTCCGAGTTTTCGGATTTTTCCGGGTTTTCGGACTTTTCCGAGTTTTTGAACTTTTTCGGATTTTTGATGTTTCCGAGTTTTCGGATTTTTCCGAGTTTTTGAACTTTTTCGGATTTTTGATGTTTCCGAGTTTTAGAAATTTTCCGAGTTTTTGGATTTTTCCGAGTTTTCGGACTTTTCCGAGTTTTTGAACTTTTTCGGATTTTTGATGTTTCCGAGTTTTCGGATTTTTCCGAGTTTTGGGATTTTTCGGAGTTTTGGAACTTTTTAGATTTTTCCGAGTTTTCGGATTTTTCCGAGTTTTCGGGTTTTGGGATTTTTCCGAGTTTTTGAACTTTTCGGATTTTAGATTTTTCCGAGTTTTGGGATTTTTTCGAGTTTTCGGATTTTTCCGATCAACATCGACCAATGGCACAATCCGCAAGTCTCTACGACAAACAGTTCAAGAGATACACTGAGGGGGTGTGGCCTAAGGGGGCGTGGTCTAAGGATCGGGGGAGTGGTCAACATCGACCAATGAAAGGTGGTCAACATCGACCAATGGCACAATCCCCAAGTCTCTACGACAAACGGTTCAAGAGATACACTGAGGGGGTGTGGCCTAAGGGGGCGCGGCCTAAGGATCGGGGGAGTGGTCAACATCGACCAATGAAAGGTGGTCAACAGGGGGAGTGGTCAACATCGACCAATGAAAGGTGGTCAACATCGACTAATGGCACAATCCGCAAGTCTCTACGACAAACGGTTCAAGAGATACACTGAGGGGGTGTGGCCTAAGGGGGCGCGGCCTAAGGATCGGGGGAGTGGTCAACATCGACCAATGAAAGGTGGTCAACAGGGGGAGTGGTCAACATCGACCAATGAAAGGTGGTCAACATCGACTAATGGCACAATCCGCAAGTCTCTACGACAAACGGTTCAAGAGATACACTGAGGGGGTGTGGCCTAAGGGGGCGTGGTCTAAGGATCGGGGGAGTGGTCAACATCGACCAATGAAAGGGGGTCAACATGGACCAATGAAAAATGAAAGAGGATATCCCTACTGAGTACAATGACACAACCCACAAGACAGAGGGCGCTGTCAGCAATTCAGTACTGCAACACAGTGATGGCCAATGATGGGTTAAGTGGATGATGTCATTGGCAGCTCAGCCACGAGCCACACAGCTGAACCAATCATGAGTGAGCCATGAGCCACACAGGTGAAGCAATCACTATGACTTGCATATTTTCTATCTAATGCATTTCTATGGAGGCAGATGCATGACTGCATTGTCACATTGATTAAAAGAAAACTATAAGAGATGAAGCGTTGTGACGCGCACATGAGCACTACAACGAGTAGGCGAAGGGTTGTGCGCGATATTGTGACATTCGTGCGATATTGTGGCACTCCTTCGGCGATCGGAACAGAAGGCTAAAAAATAGTGTGAAAAATGTGATTTCTAGAGTGCGATTGCATGGCGGTCAATGGGGAGGAGAACCTTCAAACAAATGGTCGTCAGTTGAGATAGAAATGTCCAATTCCATTTATTTTTCTTTTGTGAGCGGGTTGACAGCCGTGTCATCGTTTTGATGTGTTTGTTTTATTTCTACGTCCAAAATTGAGATCACACTCGCAATTCACCCAAGGTAGGGGGAAAAAGATTATTTCAGCTGCTACACTCTAAAATGCAATGCATTCCCAATGGGACCGAAATTTTACCGTTTAAAGTCGATTCGTAGCCAGACGGTGCGGTGAAACTTTTACGGGTTCGAGACCGGTGTTGCCATAGGCAAGCCGCTCGTTTTGATACCTTTCACGTGTATGGGGCGCGAACGCTTACGTGTTGCAAAGTGTTTGCAAAATCGGTGGAATAAAGAAAGAATAAATAAAAAGAGTATGGATATGTATAGTGTGGGTGGCAACCTGGCTTCGCCAGGTCACCCACACTAACTAGACAATTCCGCGCGGGGGAAATTGTGAAAGTGTGGGTGACGCCTGTGCACCGCCGGCCAACGGGGGAGAGGGTCTCTCGCGAGTCTCTATGACAAACGGTTCAAAGGATACAAAAAGGGGGCGCGGCCTAAGGATCGGGGGAGTGGTCAACATAGACCAATCAAAGAGGATATCCCTACTGAGTGCAATGACACAACCCGCAACACTATTACACACTATTACACTATTACACTATTACACACTATTACACACTATTACACTATTACACTATTACACACTATTACACTATTACACACTATTACACTATTACACACTATTACACACTATTACACTATTACACACTATTACACACTATTACACACTATTACACTATTACACTATTATACACTATTACACTATTACACTATTACACTATTACACACTATTACACACTATTACACTATTACACTATTACACACTATTACACTATTACACACTATTACACTATTACACTATTACACTATTAGACACTATTACACACTATTACACTATTACACACTATTACACTATTACACACTATTACACTATTATACACTATTACACTATTACACTATTACACTATTACACTATTACACACTATTACACTATTACACACTATTACACTATTACACACTATTACACTATTACACTATTACACACTATTACACTATTACACACTATTACACTATTAGACACTATTACACTATTACACACTATTACACTATTACACTATTACACAATATTACACTATTACACACTATTACACTATTACACACTATTACACTATTACACACTATTACACTATTACACAATATTACACTATTACACTATTACACACTATTACACTATTAGACACTATTACACTATTACACACTATTACACTATTACACTATTACACACTATTACACACTATTACACTATTACACTATTACACACTATTACACTATTACACACTATTACACACTATTACACTATTACACACTATTACACTATTACACACTATTACACTATTACACTATTACACAATATTACACTATTACACACTATTACACTATTACACACTATTACACTATTACACACTATTACACTATTACACAATATTACACTATTACACTATTACACACTATTACACTATTAGACACTATTACACTATTACACACTATTACACTATTACACACTATTACACACTATTACACTATTACACTATTACACTATTACACACTATAACACTATTACACACTATTACACACTATTACACAATATTACACTATTACACACTATTACACTATTACACTATTACACACTATTACACACTATTACACTATTACACTATTACACACTATTACACTATTACACACTATTACACTATTACACTATTACACACTATTACACTATTACACACTATTACACTATTACACACTATTACACTATTACACACTATTACACACTATTACACACTATTACACTATTACACTATTATACACTATTACACTATTACACTATTACACTATTACACACTATTACACTATTACACTATTACACACTATTACACTATTACACTATTACACACTATTACACTATTACACACTATTACACTATTACACTATTACACTATTAGACACTATTACACACTATTACACTATTACACACTATTACACTATTACACACTATTACACTATTATACACTATTACACTATTACACTATTACACTATTACACTATTACACACTATTACACTATTACACACTATTACACTATTACACACTATTACACTATTACACTATTACACACTATTACACTATTACACACTATTACACTATTAGACACTATTACACTATTACACACTATTACACTATTACACTATTACACAATATTACACTATTACACACTATTACACTATTACACACTATTACACTATTACACTATTACACTATTACACACTATTACACACTATTACACTATTACACACTATTACACTATTACACACTATTACACTATTACACACTATTACACTATTACACACTATTACACAATATTACACTATTACACACTATTACACTATTACACTATTACACACTATTACACACTATTACACTATTACACACTATTACACTATTACACACTATTACACTATTACACTATTACACTATTACACTATTACACTATTACACACTATTACACTATTACACACTATTACACTATTACACTATTACACACTATTACACTATTACACACTATTACACTATTACACTATTACACACTATTACACTATTACACTATTACACACTATTACACTATTACACACTATTACACTATTACACTATTACACACTATTACACACTATTACACTATTACACTATTACACACTATTACACTATTACACACTATTACACTATTACACACTATTACACTTTTACACACTATTACACTATTACACTATTACACACTATTACACTATTACACACTATTACACTATTACACTATTACACACTATTACACTATTACACTATTACACACTATTACACTATTACACTATTACACACTATTACACTATTATACACTATTACACTATTACACTATTACACTATTACACTATTACACACTATTACACACTATTACACTATTACACACTATTACACTATTACACTATTACACACTATTACACTATTACACACTATTACACTATTACACTATTACACAATATTACACTATTACACACTATTACACTATTACACTATTACACACTATTACACACTATTACACTATTACACTATTTCACACTATTACACTATTACACACTATTACACTATTACACTATTACACACTATTACACTATTACACACTATTACACTATTACACCGAGTACAATGGCACAATCCGCAAGTCTCTACGACAAACGGTTCAAGAGATACACTGAGGGGGTGTGGCCTAAGGGGGCGTGGTCTAAGGATCGGGGGAGTGGTCAACATCGACCAATGAAAGGGGGTCAACATGGACCAATGAAAAATGAAAGAGGATATCCCTACTGAGTACAATGACACAACCCACAAGACAGAGGGCGCTGTCAGCAATTCAGTACTGCAACACAGTGATGGCCAATGATGGGTTAAGTGGATGATGTCATTGGCAGCTCAGCCACGAGCCACACAGCTGAACCAATCATGAGTGAGCCATGAGCCACACAGGTGAAGCAATCACTATGACTTGCATATTTTCTATTCAATGCATTTCTATGGAGGCAGATGCATGACTGCATTGTCACATTGATTAAAAGAAAACTATAAGAGATGAAGCGTTGTGACGCGCACATGAGCACTACAACGAGTAGGCGAAGGGTTGTGCGCGATATTGTGACATTCGTGCGATATTGTGGCACTCCTTCGGCGATCGGAACAGAAGGCTAAAAAATAGTGTGAAAAATGTGATTTCTAGAGTGCGATTGCATGGCGGTCAATGGGGAGGAGAACCTTCAAACAAATGGTCGTCAGTTGAGATAGAAATGTCCAATTCCATTTATTTTTCTTTTGTGAGCGGGTTGACAGCCGTGTCATCGTTTTGATGTGTTTGTTTTATTTCTACGTCCAAAATTGAGATCACACTCGCAATTCACCCAAGGTAGGGGGAAAAAGATTATTTCAGCTGCTACACTCTAAAATGCAATGCATTCCCAATGGGACCGAAATTTTACCGTTTAAAGTCGATTCGTAGCCAGACGGTGCGGTGAAACTTTACGAGTTCGGAGACCGGTGTTGCCATAGGCAAGCCGCTCGTTTTGATACCTTTCACGTGTATGGGGCGCGAACGCTTACATGTTGCAAAGTGTTTGCAAAATCGGTGGAATAAAGAATAAAGAATAACTAGACAATTCCGCGCGGGGGAAATTGTGAAAGTGTGGGTGACGCCTGTGCACCGCCGGCCAACGGGGGAGAGGGTCTCTCGCGAGTCTCTATGACAAACGGTTCAAAGGATACAAAAAGGGGGCGCGGCCTAAGGATCAGGGGAGTGGTCAACATAGACCAATCAAAGAGGATATCCCTACTGAGTGCAACGACACAACCCGCAACACTATTACACTATTACACACTATTACACTATTACACACTATTACACACTATTACACACTATTACACTATTACACACTATTACACTATTACACACTATAACACTATTACACTATTACACACTATTACACTATTACACTATTACACACTATTACACTATTACACTATTACACACTATTACACTATTACACACTATTACACTATTACACACTATTACACTATTACACACTATAACACTATTACACTATTACACACTATTACACACTATTGCACTATTACACTATTACACTATTACACACTATTACACTATTACACACTATTACACTATTACACTATTACACACTATTACACTATTACACACTATTACACTATTACACTATTACACACTATTACACTATTACACTATTACACTATTGCACACTATTACACTATTACACACTATTACACTATTACACTATTACACACTATTACACTATTACACACTATTACACTATTACACACTATTACACACTATTACACTATTACACACTATTACACTATTACACTATTACACACTATTACACTATTACACTATTACACTATTACACACTATTACACTATTACACTATTACACACTATTACACTATTACACTATTACACTATTACACACTATTACACTATTACACACTATTACACTATTACACTATTACACACTATTACACACTATTACACTATTACACTATTACACACTATTACACTATTACACACTATTACACTATTACACTATTACACACTATTACACTATTACACACTATTACACTATTACACTATTACACACTATTACACTATTACACTATTACACTATTACACACTATTACACTATTACACACTATTACACTATTACACACTATTACACTATTACACTATTACACTATTACACACTATTACACTATTACACTATTACACACTATTACACTATTACACACTATTACACTATTACACTATTACACACTATTACACTATTACACACTATTACACTATTACACTATTACACACTATTACACTATTACACTATTACACACTATTACACTATTACACACTATTACACTATTACACACTATTACACTATTACACTATTACACACTATTACACACTATTACACTATTACACACTATTACACTATTACACTATTACACACTATTACACTATTACACACTAATACACTATTACACTATTACACAATATTACACTATTACACACTATTACACTATTACACTATTACACACTATTACACACTATTACACTATTACACTATTACACACTATTACACACTATTACACTATTACACTATTACACACTATTACACTATTACACACTATTACACTATTACACCGAGTACAATGGCACAATCCGCAAGTCTCTACGACAAACGGTTCAAGAGATACACTGAGGGGGTGTGGCCTAAGGGGGCGTGGTCTAAGGATCGGGGGAGTGGTCAACATCGACCAATGAAAGGTGGTCAACATCGACCAATGGCACAAACCGCAAGTCTCTACGACAAACGGTTCAAGAGATACACTGAGGGGGTGTGGCCTAAGGGGGCGTGGTCTAAGGATCGGGGGAGTGGTCAACATCGACCAATGAAAGGGGGTCAACATGGACCAATGAAAAATGAAAGAGGATATCCCTACTGAGTACAATGACACAACCCACAAGACAGAGGGCGCTGTCAGCAATTCAGTACTGCAACACAGTGATGGCCAATGATGGGTTAAGTGGATGATGTCATTGGCAGCTCAGCCACGAGCCACACAGCTGAACCAATCATGAGTGAGCCATGAGCCACACAGGTGAAGCAATCACTATGACTTGCATATTTTCTATTCAATGCATTTCTATGGAGGCAGATGCATGACTGCATTGTCACATTGATTAAAAGAAAACTATAAGAGATGAAGCGTTGTGACGCGCACATGAGCACTACAACGAGTAGGCGAAGGGTTGTGCGCGATATTGTGACATTCGTGCGATATTGTGGCACTCCTTCGGCGATCGGAACAGAAGGCTAAAAAATAGTGTGAAAAATGTGATTTCTAGAGTGCGATTGCATGGCGGTCAATGGGGAGGAGAACCTTCAAACAAATGGTCGTCAGTTGAGATAGAAATGTCCAATTCCATTTATTTTTCTTTTGTGAGCGGGTTGACAGCCGTGTCATCGTTTTGATGTGTTTGTTTTATTTCTACGTCCAAAATTGAGATCACACTCGCAATTCACCCAAGGTAGGGGGAAAAAGATTATTTCAGCTGCTACACTCTAAAATGCAATGCATTCCCAATGGGACCGAAATTTTACCGTTTAAAGTCGATTCGTAGCCAGACGGTGCGGTGAAACTTTACGAGTTCGGAGACCGGTGTTGCCATAGGCAAGCCGCTCGTTTTGATACCTTTCACGTGTATGGGGCGCGAACGCTTACATGTTGCAAAGTGTTTGCAAAATCGGTGGAATAAAGAATAAAGAATAACTAGACAATTCCGCGCGGGGGAAATTGTGAAAGTGTGGGTGACGCCTGTGCACCGCCGGCCAACGGGGGAGAGGGTCTCTCGCGAGTCTCTATGACAAACGGTTCAAAGGATACAAAAAGGGGGCGCGGCCTAAGGATCAGGGGAGTGGTCAACATAGACCAATCAAAGAGGATATCCCTACTGAGTGCAACGACACAACCCGCAACACTATTACACTATTACACACTATTACACTATTACACACTATTACACACTATTACACACTATTACACTATTACACACTATTACACTATTACACACTATAACACTATTACACTATTACACACTATTACACTATTACACTATTACACACTATTACACTATTACACTATTACACACTATTACACTATTACACACTATTACACTATTACACACTATTACACTATTACACACTATAACACTATTACACTATTACACACTATTACACACTATTGCACTATTACACTATTACACTATTACACACTATTACACTATTACACACTATTACACTATTACACTATTACACACTATTACACTATTACACACTATTACACTATTACACTATTACACACTATTACACTATTACACTATTACACTATTGCACACTATTACACTATTACACACTATTACACTATTACACTATTACACACTATTACACTATTACACACTATTACACTATTACACACTATTACACACTATTACACTATTACACACTATTACACTATTACACTATTACACACTATTACACTATTACACTATTACACTATTACACACTATTACACTATTACACTATTACACACTATTACACTATTACACTATTACACTATTACACACTATTACACTATTACACACTATTACACTATTACACTATTACACACTATTACACACTATTACACTATTACACTATTACACACTATTACACTATTACACACTATTACACTATTACACTATTACACACTATTACACTATTACACACTATTACACTATTACACTATTACACACTATTACACTATTACACTATTACACTATTACACACTATTACACTATTACACACTATTACACTATTACACACTATTACACTATTACACTATTACACTATTACACACTATTACACTATTACACTATTACACACTATTACACTATTACACACTATTACACTATTACACACTATTACACTATTACACACTATTACACTATTACACTATTACACTATTACACACTATTACACTATTAGACACTATTACACTATTACACACTATTACACTATTACACACTATTACACAATATTACACTATTACACACTATTACACTATTACACTATTACACACTATTACACTATTACACACTATTACACTATTACACTATTACACAATATTACACTATTACACACTATTACACTATTACACTATTACACACTATTACACACTATTACACTATTACACACTATTACACACTATTACACTATTACACACTATTACACTATTACACTATTACTCACTATTACACTATTACACACTATTACACTATTACACCGAGTACAATGGCACAATCCGCAAGTCTCTACGACAAACGGTTCAAGAGATACACTGAGGGGGTGTGGCCTAAGGGGGCGTGGTCTAAGGATCGGGGGAGTGGTCAACATCGACCAATGAAAGGTGGTCAACATCGACCAATGGCACAAACCGCAAGTCTCTACGACAAACGGTTCAAGAGATACACTGAGGGGGTGTGGCCTAAGGGGGCGTGGTCTAAGGATCGGGGGAGTGGTCAACATCGACCAATGAAAGGGGGTCAACATGGACCAATGAAAAATGAAAGAGGATATCCCTACTGAGTACAATGACACAACCCACAAGACAGAGGGCGCTGTCAGCAATTCAGTAGTGCAACACAGTGATGGCCAATGATGGGTTAAGTGGATGATGTCATTGGCAGCTCAGCCACGAGCCACACAGCTGAACCAATCATGAGTGAGCCATGAGCCACACAGGTGAAGCAATCACTATGACTTGCATATTTTCGATCCAATGCATTTCTATGGAGGCAGATGCATGACTGCATTGTCACATTGATTAAAAGAAAACTATAAGAGATGAAGCGTTGTGACGCGCACATGAGCACTACAACGAGTAGGCGAAGGGTTGTGCGCGATATTGTGACATTCGTGCGATATTGTGGCACTCCTTCGGCGATCGGAACAGAAGGCTAAAAAATAGTGTGAAAAATGTGATTTCTAGAGTGCGATTGCATGGCGGTCAATGGGGAGGAGAACCTTCAAACAAATGGTCGTCAGTTGAGATAGAAATGTCCAATTCCATTTATTTTTCTTTTGTGAGCGGGTTGACAGCCGTGTCATCGTTTTGATGTGTTTGTTTTATTTCTACGTCCAAAATTGAGATCACACTCGCAATTCACCCAAGGTAGGGGGAAAAAGATTATTTCAGCTGCTACACTCTAAAATGCAATGCATTCCCAATGGGACCGAAATTTTACCGTTTAAAGTCGATTCGTAGCCAGACGGTGCGGTGAAACTTTACGAGTTCGGAGACCGGTGTTGCCATAGGCAAGCCGCTCGTTTTGATACCTTTCACGTGTATGGGGCGCGAACGCTTACATGTTGCAAAGTGTTTGCAAAATCGGTGGAATAAAGAATAAAGAATAACTAGACAATTCCGCGCGGGGGAAATTGTGAAAGTGTGGGTGACGCCTGTGCACCGCCGGCCAGCGGGGGAGAGGGTCTCTCGCGAGTCTCTATGACAAACGGTTCAAAGGATACAAAAAAGGGGCGCGGCCTAAGGATCGGGGGAGTGGTCAACATAGACCATTTGAAGATGACTACAGATGTGATTTTATTAACTATAACACAAACTCCCTTTCGTGTTGTATTATTTAATACTCACCCTTTCTCATGGCACCATGTGTCCAAGAAGTGGCAGATCAAACTAAATGATCTATTACACACTATTACACTATTACACACTATTACACTATTACACTATTACACACTATTACACACTAGTACACACTATTACACTATTACACACTATTACACACTATTACACTATTACACACTATTACACTATTACACACTATTACACTATTACACTATTACACACTATTACACTATTACACTATTACACACTATTACACTATTACACTATTGCACACTATTACACTATTACACTATTACACACTATTACACTATTACACACTCTTACACACTATTACACACTATTACACACTATTACACTATTACACACTCTTACACACTATTACACACTATTACACACGATTACACTATTACACACTATTACACACTATTACACTATTACACACTATTACACACTATTACACTATTACACTATTACACACTATTACACTATTACACACTATTACACACTATTACACATTATTACACTATTACACTATTACACACTATTACACACTATTACACTATTACACACTATTACACACTATTACACTATTACACACTATTACACACTATTACACACTATTACACTATTACACACTATTACACTATTACACACTATTACACTATTACACACTATTACACACTATTACACTATTACACACTATTACACTATTACACTATTACACACTATTACACTATCACACTATTACACTATTACACACTATTACACACTATTACACACTATTACACACTATTACACTATTACACACTATTACACTATTACACACTATTACACACTATTACACTATTACACACTATTACACTATTACACACTATTACACACTATTACACTATTACACACTATTACACTATTACACACTATTACACTATTACACTATTACACACTATAACACTATTACACTATTACACACTATTACACTATTACACACTATTGCACTATTACACTATTACACACTATTACACACTATTACACTATTACACACTATTACACTATTACACTATTACACACTATTACACTATTACACTATTACACACTATTACACTATTACACTATTACACACTATTACACTATTACACTATTGCACACTATTACACTATTACACTATTACACACTATTACACTATTACACACTATTACACTATTACACACTATTACACTATTACACACTATTACACTATTACACTATTACACTATTACACACTATTACACTATTACACAC
This sequence comes from Notolepis coatsorum, assembly GCF_963971535.1. NCBI lineage: Eukaryota > Metazoa > Chordata > Actinopteri > Aulopiformes > Paralepididae > Notolepis > Notolepis coatsorum. The sequence goes on along the minus strand of NC_140176.1, from coordinate 93,209,693 downwards.
TATTACACTATTACACTATTACACACTATTACACTATTACACACTATTACACTATTACACTATTACACACTATTACACTATTACACTATTACACTATTACACACTATTACACTATTACACACTATTACACTATTACACACTATTACACACTATTACACTATTGCACACTATTACACTATTACACTATTACACACTATTACACTATTACACTATTACACACTATTACACTATTACACACTATTATACTATTACACACTATTACACTATTACACACTATTACACTATTACACACTATTACACTATTACACTATTACACACTATTACACTATTACACACTATTACACTATTACACTATTACACACTATTACACTATTACACACTATTACACTATTACACTATTACACACTATTACACTATTACACACTATTACACTATTACACACTATTACACTATTACACTATTACACACTATTACACTATTACACTATTACACACTATTACACACTATTACACTATTACACTATTACACTATTACACACTATTACACTATTACACACTATTACACTATTACACACTATTACACTATTACACTATTACACTATTACACACTATTACACTATTGCACACTATTACACTATTACACTATTACACACTATTACACTATTACACTATTACACACTATTACACTATTACACACTATTACACTATTACACACTATTACACTATTACACTATTACACTATTACACACTATTACACTATTACACTATTACACACTATTACACTATTACACACTATTACACTATTACACTATTACACACTATTACACTATTACACTATTACACACTATTACACTATTATACTATTACACACTATTACACTATTACACACTATTACACTATTACACACTATTACACTATTACACACTATTACACTATTACACTATTACACACTATTACACTATTACACACTATTACACTATTACACTATTACACACTATTACACTATTACACTATTACACACTATTACACTATTACACACTATTACACTATTACACTATTACACACTATTACACACTATTACACTATTACACACTATTACACTATTACACACTATTACACTATTACACTATTACACACTATTACACTATTACACACTATTACACTATTACACTATTACACACTATTACACTATTACACTATTACACACTATTACACACTATTACACTATTACACACTATTACACTATTACACACTATTACACTATTACACTATTACACACTATTACACTATTACACACTATTACACTATTACACTATTACACACTATTACACTATTACACACTATTACACTATTACACTATTACACTATTACACACTATTACACTATTACACACTATTACACTATTACACTTTTACACACTATTACACTATTACACTATTACACACTATTACACACTATTACACTATTACACTATTACACTATTACACACTATTACACTATTACACACTATTACACTATTACACACTATTACACTATTACACTATTACACTATTACACTATTACACACTATTACACTATTACACTATTACACACTATTACACTATTACACTATTACACACTATTACACTATTACACACTATTACACTATTACACACTATTGCACTATTACACTATTACACTATTACACACTATTACACTATTACACACTAGTACACTATTACACTATTACACACTATTACACTATTACACTATTACACACTATTACACTATTACACTATTGCACACTATTACACTATTGCACACTATTACACTATTACACTATTACACACTATTACACTATTACACTATTACACACTATTACACACTATTACACTATTACACACTATTACACTATTACACACTATTACACTATTACACTATTACACACTATTACACACTATTACACTATTACACACTATTACACTATTACACTATTACACTATTACACTATTACACACTATTACACTATTACACTATTACACACTATTACACTATTACACTATTACACACTATTACACTATTACACACTATTACACTATTACACACTATTACACTATTACACACTATTACACTATTACACTATTACACACTATTACACTATTACACACTATTACACTATTACACTATTACACACTATTACACTATTACACACTATTACACTATTACACTATTACACACTATTACACTATTACACTATTACACACTATTACACTATTACACACTATTACACTATTACACTATTACACACTATTACACTATTACACACTATTACACACTATTACACTATTACACACTATTACACTATTACACTATTACACACTATTACACTATTACACACTATTACACACTATTACACTATTACACTATTACACTATTACACACTATTACACTATTACACACTATTACACTACTACACACTATTACACTATTACACTATTACACACTATTACACACTATTACACTATTACACTATTACACACTATTACACTATTACACACTATTACACTATTACACCGAGTACAATGGCACAATCCGCAAGTCTCTACGACAAACGGTTCAAGAGATACACTGAGGGGGTGTGGCCTAAGGGGGCGTGGTCTAAGGATCGGGGGAGTGGTCAACATCGACCAATGAAAGGTGGTCAACATGGACCAATGAAAAATGAAAGAGGATATCCCTACTGAGTACAATGACACAACCCACAAGACAGAGGGCGCTGTCAGCAATTCAGTAGTGCAACACAGTGATGGCCAATGATGGGTTAAGTGGATGATGTCATTGGCAGCTCAGCCACGAGCCACACAGCTGAACCAATCATGAGTGAGCCATGAGCCACACAGGTGAAGCAATCACTATGACTTGCATATTTTCTATCCAATGCATTTCTATGGAGGCAGATGCATGACTGCATTGTCACATTGATTAAAAGAAAACTATAAGAGATGAAGCGTTGTGACGCGCACATGAGCACTACAACGAGTAGGCGAAGGGTTGTGCGCGATATTGTGACATTCGTGCGATATTGTGGCACTCCTTCGGCGATCGGAACAGAAGGCTAAAAAATAGTGTGAAAAATGTGATTTCTAGAGTGCGATTGCATGGCGGTCAATGGGGAGGAGAACCTTCAAACAAATGGTCGTCAGTTGAGATAGAAATGTCCAATTCCATTTATTTTTCTTTTGTGAGCGGGATGACAGCCGTGTCATCGTTTTGATGTGTTTGTTTTATTTCTACGTCCAAAATTGAGATCACACTCGCAATTCACCCAAGGTAGGGGGAAAAAGATTATTTCAGCTGCTACACTCTAAAATGCAATGCATTCCCAATGGGACCGAAATTTTACCGTTTAAAGTCGATTCGTAGCCAGACGGTGCGGTGAAACTTTACGAGTTCGAATAGCAACTCGAGTTGGAGCAAGCCGGTCGTTTTGATACCTTTCACGTGTATGGGGCGCGAACGCTCTGGCACGAGTGTGTTGGCAAAATCGGTGGAATAAAGAATAATAATAAAAAGAGTATGGATATGTATAGTGTGGGTGGCAACCTGGCTTCGCCAGGTCACCCACACTAACTAGACAATTCCGCGCGGGGGAAATTGTGAAAGTGTGGGTGACGCCTGTGCACCGCCGGCCAACGGGGGAGAGGGTCTCTCGCGAGTCTCTATGACAAACGGTTCAAAGGATACAAAAAGGGGGCGCGGCCTAAGGATCAGGGGAGTGGTCAACATAGACCAATCAAAGAGGATATCCCTACTGAGTGCAACGACACAACCCGCAACACTATTACACTATTACACACTATTACACTATTACACACTATTACACACTATTACACACTATTACACTATTACACACTATTACACTATTACACACTATAACACTATTACACTATTACACACTATTACACTATTACACTATTACACACTATTACACTATTACACTATTACACACTATTACACTATTACACACTATTACACTATTACACACTATTACACTATTACACACTATAACACTATTACACTATTACACACTATTACACACTATTGCACTATTACACTATTACACTATTACACACTATTACACTATTACACACTATTACACTATTACACTATTACACACTATTACACTATTACACACTATTACACTATTACACTATTACACACTATTACACTATTACACTATTACACTATTGCACACTATTACACTATTACACACTATTACACTATTACACTATTACACACTATTACACTATTACACACTATTACACTATTACACACTATTACACACTATTACACTATTACACACTATTACACTATTACACTATTACACACTATTACACTATTACACTATTACACTATTACACACTATTACACTATTACACTATTACACACTATTACACTATTACACTATTACACTATTACACACTATTACACTATTACACACTATTACACTATTACACTATTACACACTATTACACACTATTACACTATTACACTATTACACACTATTACACTATTACACACTATTACACTATTACACTATTACACACTATTACACTATTACACACTATTACACTATTACACTATTACACACTATTACACTATTACACTATTACACTATTACACACTATTACACTATTACACACTATTACACTATTACACACTATTACACTATTACACTATTACACTATTACACACTATTACACTATTACACTATTACACACTATTACACTATTACACACTATTACACTATTACACTATTACACACTATTACACTATTACACACTATTACACTATTACACTATTACACACTATTACACTATTACACTATTACACACTATTACACTATTACACACTATTACACTATTACACACTATTACACTATTACACTATTACACACTATTACACACTATTACACTATTACACACTATTACACTATTACACTATTACACACTATTACACTATTACACACTAATACACTATTACACTATTACACAATATTACACTATTACACACTATTACACTATTACACTATTACACACTATTACACACTATTACACTATTACACTATTACACACTATTACACACTATTACACTATTACACTATTACACACTATTACACTATTACACACTATTACACTATTACACCGAGTACAATGGCACAATCCGCAAGTCTCTACGACAAACGGTTCAAGAGATACACTGAGGGGGTGTGGCCTAAGGGGGCGTGGTCTAAGGATCGGGGGAGTGGTCAACATCGACCAATGAAAGGTGGTCAACATCGACCAATGGCACAAACCGCAAGTCTCTACGACAAACGGTTCAAGAGATACACTGAGGGGGTGTGGCCTAAGGGGGCGTGGTCTAAGGATCGGGGGAGTGGTCAACATCGACCAATGAAAGGGGGTCAACATGGACCAATGAAAAATGAAAGAGGATATCCCTACTGAGTACAATGACACAACCCACAAGACAGAGGGCGCTGTCAGCAATTCAGTAGTGCAACACAGTGATGGCCAATGATGGGTTAAGTGGATGATGTCATTGGCAGCTCAGCCACGAGCCACACAGCTGAACCAATCATGAGTGAGCCATGAGCCACACAGGTGAAGCAATCACTATGACTTGCATATTTTCGATCCAATGCATTTCTATGGAGGCAGATGCATGACTGCATTGTCACATTGATTAAAAGAAAACTATAAGAGATGAAGCGTTGTGACGCGCACATGAGCACTACAACGAGTAGGCGAAGGGTTGTGCGCGATATTGTGACATTCGTGCGATATTGTGGCACTCCTTCGGCGATCGGAACAGAAGGCTAAAAAATAGTGTGAAAAATGTGATTTCTAGAGTGCGATTGCATGGCGGTCAATGGGGAGGAGAACCTTCAAACAAATGGTCGTCAGTTGAGATAGAAATGTCCAATTCCATTTATTTTTCTTTTGTGAGCGGGTTGACAGCCGTGTCATCGTTTTGATGTGTTTGTTTTATTTCTACGTCCAAAATTGAGATCACACTCGCAATTCACCCAAGGTAGGGGGAAAAAGATTATTTCAGCTGCTACACTCTAAAATGCAATGCATTCCCAATGGGACCGATATTTTACCGTTTAAAGTCGATTCGTAGCCAGACGGTGCGGTGAAACTTTACGAGTTCGGAGACCGGTGTTGCCATAGGCAAGCCGCTCGTTTTGATACCTTTCACGTGTATGGGGCGCGAACGCTTACGTGTTGCAAAGTGTTTGCAAAATCGGTGGAATAAAGAATAATAAATAACTAGACAATTCCGCGCGGGGGAAATTGTGAAAGTGTGGGTGACGCCTGTGCACCGCCGGCCAACGGGGGAGAGGGTCTCTCGCGAGTCTCTATGACAAACGGTTCAAAGGATACAAAAAGGGGGCGCGGCCTAAGGATCGGGGGAGTGGTCAACATAGACCAATCAAAGAGGATATCCCTACTGAGTGCAATGACACAACCCGCAACACTATTACACTATTACACTATTACACACTATTACACACTATTACACACTATTACACACTATTACACTATTACACACTATTACACTATTACACACTATTACACTATTACACACTATTACACACTATTACACTATTACACACTATTACACACTATTACACACTATTACACTATTACACACTATTACACTATTACACACTATTACACACTATTACACTATTACACTATTACACTATTACACACTATTACACACTATTACACACTATTACACACTATTACACTATTACACACTATTACACTATTACACTATTACACACTATTACACACTATTACACTATTACACACTATTACACTATTACACTATTACACTATTACACACTATTACACTATTACACACTATTACACTATTACACACTATTACACTATTACACTATTACACACTATTACACTATTACACTATTGCACACTATTACACTATTACACTATTACACACTATTACACTATTACACACTATTACACACTATTACACACTATTACACTATTACACACTATTACACTATTACACTATTACACACTATTACACACTATTACACTATTACACACTATTACACTATTACACACTATTACACTATTACACTATTACACACTATTACACTATTACACACTATTACACTATTACACTATTACACACTATTACACTATTACACTATTACACACTATTACACTATTAGACACTATTACACTATTACACACTATTACACTATTACACACTATTACACACTATTACACTATTACACACTATTACACTATTACACTATTACACACTATTACACTATTACACACTATTACACTATTACACTATTACACAATATTACACTATTACACACTATTACACTATTACACTATTACACACTATTACACACTATTACACTATTACACTATTACACTATTACACACTATTACACTATTACACACTATTACACTATTACACTATTACACACTATTACACTATTACACACTATTACACTATTACACTATTACACTATTACACACTATTACACTATTACACTATTACACACTATTACACTATTACACACTATTACACTATTACACTATTACACACTATTACACTATTACACACTATTACACACTATTACACTATTACACACTATTACACTATTACACACTATTACACACTATTACACTATTACACTATTACACACTATTACACTATTACACACTATTACACTATTACACACTATTACACATTATTACACTATTACACACTATTACACACTATTACACTATTACACACTATTACACACTATTACACTATAACACACTATTACACTATTACACACTATTACACACTATTACACTATTACACACTATTACACTATTACACACTATTACACTATTACACTATTACACACTATTACACACTATTACACTATTACACTATTACACACTATTACACTATTACACACTATTACACACTATTACACTATTACACACTATTACACTATTACACTATTACACTATTACACACTATTACACTATTACACACTATTACACTATTACACACTATTACACTATTACACACTATTACACACTATTACACTATTACACACTATTACACACTATTACACTATTACACACTATTACACTATTACACTATTACACACTATTACACTATTACACTATTACACACTATTACACACTATTACACACTATTACACTATTACACTATTACACTATTACACTATTACACACTATTACACTATTACACTATTACACAATATTACACTATTACACACTATTACACTATTACACACTATTACACTATTACACACTATTACACTATTACACACTATTACACTATTACACACTATTACACTATTACACTATTACACACTATTACACTATTACACTATTACACTATTACACACTATTACACTATTACACTATTACACACTATTACACTATTACACACTATTACACTATTACACTATTACACACTATTACACTATTACACTATTACACACTATTACACTATTACACACTATTACACTATTACACACTATTACACACTATTACACTATTACACTATTACACACTATTACACTATTACACACTATTACACTATTACACACTATTACACATTATTACACTATTACACTATTACACTATTACACACTATTACACTATTACACTATTACACACTATTACACTATTACACACTATTACACTATTACACTATTACACACTATTACACTATTACACTATTACACACTATTACACTATTAGACACTATTACACTATTACACACTATTACACTATTACACTATTACACACTATTACACTATTACACACTATTACACTATTACACACTATTACACACTATTACACTATTACACTATTACACACTATTACACTATTACACACTATTACACTATTACACACTATTACACACTATTACACTATTACACTATTACACTATTACACACTATTACACTATTACACTATTACACACTATTACACTATTACACACTATTACACTATTACACTATTACACACTATTACACTATTACACACTATTACACACTATTACACTATTACACACTATTACACTATTACACACTATTACACACTATTACACTATTACACTATTACACACTATTACACTATTACACACTATTACACTATTACACACTATTACACATTATTACACTATTACACACTATTACACACTATTACACTATTACACACTATTACACACTATTACACTATTACACACTATTACACTATTACACACTATTACACACTATTACACTATTACACACTATTACACTATTACACACTATTACACTATTACACTATTACACACTATTACACACTATTACACTATTACACTATTACACACTATTACACTATTACACACTATTACACACTATTACACTATTACACACTATTACACTATTACACTATTACACACTATTACACTATTACACACTATTACACTATTACACACTATTACACTATTACACACTATTACACACTATTACACTATTACACACTATTACACACTATTACACTATTACACACTATTACACTATTACACTATTACACACTATTACACTATTACACTATTACACACTATTACACACTATTACACACTATTACACTATTACACTATTACACTATTACACTATTACACACTATTACACTATTACACTATTACACAATATTACACTATTACACACTATTACACTATTACACACTATTACACTATTACACACTATTACACTATTACACACTATTACACTATTACACACTATTACACTATTACACTATTACACACTATTACACTATTACACTATTACACTATTACACACTATTACACTATTACACTATTACACACTATTACACTATTACACACTATTACACTATTACACTATTACACACTATTACACTATTACACTATTACACACTATTACACTATTACACACTATTACACTATTACACACTATTACACACTATTACACTATTACACTATTACACACTATTACACTATTACACACTATTACACTATTACACACTATTACACATTATTACACTATTACACTATTACACACTATTACACACTATTACACTATTACACACTATTACACACTATTACACTATTACACACTATTACACTATTACACACTATTACACACTATTACACTATTACACACTATTACACTATTACACACTATTACACTATTACACTATTACACACTATTACACACTATTACACTATTACACTATTACACACTATTACACTATTACACACTATTACACACTATTACACTATTACACACTATTACACTATTACACACTATTACACTATTACACACTATTACACTATTACACACTATTACACTATTACACACTATTACACTATTACACACTATTACACACTATTACACTATTACACACTATTACACTATTACACTATTACACTATTACACACTATTACACTATTACACTATTACACACTATTACACACTATTACACACTATTACACTATTACACTATTACACTATTACACTATTACACACTATTACACTATTACATGATTACACACTATTACACTATTACACACTATTACACTATTACACACTATTACACACTATTACACTATTACACACTATTACACACTATTACACTATTACACACTTACACACTATTACACTATTACACTCTTACACACTATTTTTCCGGTTTTCGGACTTTTCCGAGTTTTTGAACTTTTTCGGATTTTTGATGTTTCCGAGTTTTCGGATTTTTCCGAGTTTTTGAACTTTTTCGGATTTTTGATGTTTCCGAGTTTTCGGAATTTTCCGAGTTTTTGGATTTTTCCGAGTTTTCGGGTTTTCGGACTTTTCCGAGTTTTTGAACTTTTTCGGATTTTTGATGTTTCCGAGTTTTCGGATTTTTCGGATTTTTCCGAGTTTTTGGGTTTTGGGATTTTTCCGAGTTTTTGAACTTTTTCGGATTTTAGATTTTTCCGAGTTTTGGGATTTTTCCGAGTTTTCGGATTTTTCCGATTTTTTTAAAGGGGGTGTGGCCTAAGGGGACGTGGTCTAAGGATCGGGGGAGTGGTCAACATCGACCAATGAAAGGTGGTCAACATCGACCAATGGCACAATCCGCAAGTCTCTACGACAAACGGTTCAAGAGATACACTGAGGGGGTGTGGCCTAAGGGGGCGTGGTCTAAGGATCGGGGGAGTGGTCAACATCGACCAATGAAAGGGGGTCAACATGGACCAATGAAAAATGAAAGAGGATATCCCTACTGAGTACAATGACACAACCCACAAGACAGAGGGCGCTGTCAGCAATTCAGTACTGCAACACAGTGATGGCCAATGATGGGTTAAGTGGATGATGTCATTGGCAGCTCAGCCACGAGCCACACAGCTGAACCAATCATGAGTGAGCCATGAGCCACACAGGTGAAGCAATCACTATGACTTGCATATTTTCTATTCAATGCATTTCTATGGAGGCAGATGCATGACTGCATTGTCACATTGATTAAAAGAAAACTATAAGAGATGAAGCGTTGTGACGCGCACATGAGCACTACAACGAGTAGGCGAAGGGTTGTGCGCGATATTGTGACATTCGTGCGATATTGTGGCACTCCTTCGGCGATCGGAACAGAAGGCTAAAAAATAGTGTGAAAAATGTGATTTCTAGAGTGCGATTGCATGGCGGTCAATGGGGAGGAGAACCTTCAAACAAATGGTCGTCAGTTGAGATAGAAATGTCCAATTCCATTTATTTTTCTTTTGTGAGCAGGTTGACAGCCGTGTCATCGTTTTGATGTGTTTGTTTTATTTCTACGTCCAAAATTGAGATCACACTCGCAATTCACCCAAGGTAGGGGGAAAAAGATTATTTCAGCTGCTACACTCTAAAATGCAATGCATTCCCAATGGGACCGAAATTTTACCGTTTAAAGTCGATTCGTAGCCAGACGGTGCGGTGAAACTTTACGAGTTCGGAGACCGGTGTTGCCATAGGCAAGCCGCTCGTTTTGATACCTTTCACGTGTATGGGGCGCGAACGCTTACGTGTTGCAAAGTGTTTGCAAAATCGGTGGAATAAAGAATAAAGAATAACTAGACAATTCCGCGCGGGGGAAATTGTGAAAGTGTGGGTGACGCCTGTGCACCGCCGGCCAACGGGGGAGAGGGTCTCTCGCGAGTCTCTATGACAAACGGTTCAAAGGATACAAAAAGGGGGCGCGGCTTAAGGATCGGGGGAGTGGTCAACATAGACCAATCAAAGAGGATATCCCTACTGAGTGCAATGACACAACCCGCAACACTATTACACTATTACACAATATTACACTATTACACTATTACACACTATTACACACTATTACACTATTACACACTATTACACTATTACACTATTACACACTATTACACTATTACACTATTACACGCTATTACACTATTACACTATTACACACTATTACACTATTACACTATTACACACTATTACACTATTACACACTATTACACTATTACACACTATTACACTATTACACACTATTACACTATTACACGCTATTACACTATTACACTATTACACACTATTACACACTATTACACTATTACACACTATTACACTATTACACTATTACACACTATTACACTATTACACTATTACACTATTACACGCTATTACACTATTACACTATTACACACTATTACACTATTACACACTATTACACTATTACACACTATTACACTATTACACACTATTACACTATTACACTATTACACTATTACACGCTATTACACTATTACACTATTACACTATTACACACTATTACACACTATTACACTATTACACACTATTACACACTATTACACTATTACACACTATTACACTATTACACACTATTACACTATTACACTATTACACACTATTACACTATTACACTATTACACTATTACACACTATTACACTATTACACACTATTACACTATTACACTATTACACACTATTACACTATTACACACTATTACACTATTACACACTATTACACTATTACACACTATTACACACTATTACACACTATTACACTATTACATACTATTACACACTATTACACTATTACACACTATTACACTATTACACTATTACACACTATAACACTATTACACACTATTACACTATTACACACTATTGCACTATTACACTATTACACACTATTACACTATTACACTATTACACACTATTACACTATTACACTATTACACACTATTACACACTATTACACTATTACACTATTACACTATTACACACTATTACACTATTACACTATTACACACTATTACACTATTACACTATTACACACTATTACACTATTACACTATTACACACTATTACACACTATTACACTATTACACACTATTACACTATTACACACTATTACACACTATTACACTATTACACACTATTACACACTATTACACACTATTACACACTATTACACTATTACACACTATTACACTATTACACTATTACACTATTACACACTATTACACTATTACACACTATTACACTATTACACTATTACACACTATTACACTATTACACACTATTACACTATTACACTATTACACACTATTACACTATTACACACTATTACACTATTACACTATTACACACTATTACACTATTACACTATTACACACTATTACACTATTACACACTATTACACACTATTACACTATTACACACTATTACACTATTACACACTTTTACACTATTACACTATTACACACTATTACACTATTACACCGAGTACAATGGCACAATCCGCAAGTCTCTACGACAAACGGTTCAAGAGATACACTGTGTGGCCTAAGGGGGCGTGGTCTAAGGATCGGGGGAGTGGTCAACATCGACCAATGAAAGGTGGTCAACAGGGGGAGTGGTCAACATCGACCAATGAAAGGTGGTCAACATCGACCAATGGCACAATCCGCAAGTCTCTACGACAAACGGTTCAAGAGATACACTGAGGGGGTGTGGCCTAAGGGGGCGTGGTCTAAGGATCGGGGGAGTGGTCAACATGGACCAATGAAAGGGGGTCAACATGGACCAATGAAAAATGAAAGAGGATATCCCTACTGAGTACAATGACACAACCCACAAGACAGAGGGCGCTGTCAGCAATTCAGTAGTGCAACACAGTGATGGCCAATGATGGGTTAAGTGGATGATGTCATTGGCAGCTCAGCCACGAGCCACACAGCTGAACCAATCATGAGTGAGCCATGAGCCACACAGGTGAAGCAATCACTATGACTTGCATATTTTCGATCCAATGCATTTCTATGGAGGCAGATGCATGACTGCATTGTCACGTTGATTAAAAGAAAACTATAAGAGATGAAGCGTTGTGACGCGCACATGAGCACTACAACGAGTAGGCGAAGGGTTGTGCGCGATATTGTGGCATTCGTGCGATATTGTGGCACTCCTTCGGCGATCGGAACAGAAGGCTAAAAAATAGTGTGAAAAATGTGATTTCTAGAGTGCGATTGCATGGCGGTCAATGGGGAGGAGAACCTTCAAACAAATGGTCGTCAGTTGAGATAGAAATGTCCAATTCCATTTATTTTTCTTTTGTGAGCGGGTTGACAGCCGTGTCATCGTTTTGATGTGTTTGTTTTATTTCTACGTCCAAAATTGAGATCACACTCGCAATTCACCCAAGGTAGGGGGAAAAAGATTATTTCAGCTGCTACACTCTAAAATGCAATGCATTCCCAATGGGACCGATATTTTACCGTTTAAAGTCGATTCGTAGCCAGACGGTGCGGTGAAACTTTACGAGTTCGGAGACCGGTGTTGCCATAGGCAAGCCGCTCGTTTTGATACCTTTCACGTGTATGGGGCGCGAACGCTTACGTGTTGCAAAGTGTTTGCAAAATCGGTGGAATAAAGAATAATAATAACTAGACAATTCCGCGCGGGGGAAATTGTGAAAGTGTGGGTGACGCCTGTGCACCGCCGGCCAACGGGGGAGAGTGTCTCTCGCGAGTCTCTATGACAAACGGTTCAAAGGATACAAAAAGGGGGCGTGGCCTAAGGATCGGGGGAGTGGTCAACATAGACCAATCAAAGAGGATATCCCTACTGAGTGCAATGACACAACCCGCAACACTATTACACTATTACACAATATTACACACTATTACACTATTACACTATTACACACTATTACACTATTACACACTATTACACTATTACACACTATTACACTATTAGACACTATTACACTATTACACACTATTACACTATTACACTATTACACATTATTACACACTATTACACTATTACACACTATTACACTATTACACACTATTACACTATTACACACTATTACACTATTACACACTATTACACTATTACACTATTACACACTATTACACACTATTACACTATTACACACTATTACACTATTACACACTATTACACTATTACACTATTACACACTATTACACTATTACACACTATTACACTGTTACACTATTACACACTATTACACTATTACACACTATTACACTATTACACTATTACACACTATAACACTATTACACTATTACACACTATTACACTATTACACACTATTGCACTATTACACTATTACACTATTACACACTATTACACTATTACACACTATTACACTATTACACTATTACACACTATTACACTATTACACACTATTACACTATTACACTATTGCACACTATTACACTATTACACTATTACACACTATTACACTATTACACACTATTACACACTATTACACTATTACACACTATTACACACTATTACACTATTACACACTATTACACACTATTACACTATTACACACTATTACACTATTACACTATTACACTATTACACTATTACACACTATTACACTATTACACACTATTACACTATTACACACTATTACACTATTACACTATTACACTATTACACACTATTACACTATTACACTATTACACACTATTACACTATTACACACTATTACACTATTACACACTATTACACTATTACACTATTACACACTATTACACTATTACACACTATTACACTATTACACTATTACACACTATTACACTATTACACTATTACACACTATTACACTATTACACACTATTACACTATTACACACTATTACACTATTACACTATTACACACTATTACACTATTACACACTATTACACTATTACACACTATTACACTATTACACACTATTACACTATTACACTATTACACACTATTACACTATTAGACACTATTACACTATTACACACTATTACACTATTACACTATTACACACTATTACACTATTACACACTATTACACTATTACACTATTACACACTATTACACTATTACACACTATTACACTATTACACACTATTACACTATTACACTATTACACACTATTACACTATTACACACTATTACACTATTACACACTATTACACTATTACACTACACACTATTACACTATTACACTATTACACACTATTACACTATTACACTATTACACACTATTACACTATTACACTATTACACACTACACTATTACACTATTACACTATTACACACTATTACACTATTACACACTATTACACTATTACACTATTACACACTATTACACTATTACACTATTACATACTATTACACTATTACACACTATTACACTATTACACACTATTACACTATTACACACTATTACACTATTACACACTATTACACTATTACACTATTACACACTATTACACTATTACACTATTACACACTATTACACTATTACACTATTACACACTATTACACTATTACACTATTACACACTATTACACTATTACACACTATTACACTATTACACTATTACACACTATTACACTATTACACACTATTACACTATTACACACTATTACACTATTACACTATTACACTATTACACACTATTACACTATTAGACACTATTACACTATTACACACTATTACACTATTACACTATTACACACTATTACACAATATTACACTATTACACACTATTACACTATTACACTATTACACACTATTACACTATTACACACTATTACACTATTACACTATTACACAATATTACACTATTACACACTATTACACTATTACACTATTACACACTATTACACACTATTACACTATTACACACTATTACACACTATTACACTATTACACACTATTACACTATTACACTATTACACACTATTACACTATTACACCGAGTACAATGGCACAATCCGCAAGTCTCTACGACAAACGGTTCAAGAGATACACTGAGGGGGTGTGGCCTAAGGGGGCGTGGTCTAAGGATCGGGGGAGTGGTCAACATCGACCAATGAAAGGTGGTCAACATCGACCAATGGCACAATCCCCAAGTCTCTACGACAAACGGTTCAAGAGATACACTGAGGGGGTGTGGCCTAAGGGGGCGTGGTCTAAGGATCGGGGGAGTGGTCAACATCGACCAATGAAAGGTGGTCAACAGGGGGAGTGGTCAACATCGACCAATGAAAGGTGGTCAACATCGACTAATGGCACAATCCGCAAGTCTCTACGACAAACGGTTCAAGAGATACACTGAGGGGGTGTGGCCTAAGGGGGCGTGGTCTAAGGATCGGGGGAGTGGTCAACATCGACCAATGAAAGGGGGTCAACATGGACCAATGAAAAATGAAAGAGGATATCCCTACTGAGTACAATGACACAACCCACAAGACAGAGGGCGCTGTCAGCAATTCAGTAGTGCAACACAGTGATGGCCAATGATGGGTTAAGTGGATGATGTCATTGGCAGCTCAGCCACGAGCCACACAGCTGAACCAATCATGAGTGAGCCATGAGCCACACAGGTGAAGCAATCACTATGACTTGCATATTTTCTATCTAATGCATTTCTATGGAGGCAGATGCATGACTGCATTGTCACATTGATTAAAAGAAAACTATAAGAGATGAAGCGTTGTGACGCGCACATGAGCACTACAACGAGTAGGCGAAGGGTTGTGCGCGATATTGTGACATTCGTGCGATATTGTGGCACTCCTTCGGCGATCGGAACAGAAGGCTAAAAAATAGTGTGAGAAATGTGATTTCTAGAGTGCGATTGCATGGCGGTCAATGGGGAGGAGAACCTTCAAACAAATGGTCGTCAGTTGAGATAGAAATGTCCAATTCCATTTATTTTTCTTTTGTGAGCGGGTTGACAGCCGTGTCATCGCTTTGATGTGTTTGTTTTATTTCTACGTCCAAAATTGAGATCACACTCGCAATTCACCCAAGGTAGGGGGAAAAAGATTATTTCAGCTGCTACACTCTAAAATGCAATGCATTCCCAATGGGACCGAAATTTTACCGTTTAAAGTCGATTCGTAGCCAGACGGTGCGGTGAAACTTTTACGGGTTCGAGACCGGTGTTGCCATAGGCAAGCCGCTCGTTTTGATACCTTTCACGTGTATGGGGCGCGAACGCTTACGTGTTGCAAAGTGTTTGCAAAATCGGTGGAATAAAGAATAAAGAATAACTAGACAATTCCGCGCGGGGGAAATTGTGAAAGTGTGGGTGACGCCTGTGCACCGCCGGCCAACGGGGGAGAGGGTCTCTCGCGAGTCTCTATGACAAACGGTTCAAAGGATACAAAAAGGGGGCGCGGCCTAAGGATCGGGGGAGTGGTCAACATAGACCAATCAAAGAGGATATCCCTACTGAGTGCAATGACACAACCCGCAACACTATTACACTATTACACAATATTACACTATTACACACTATTACACACTATTACACTATTACACTATTACACACTATTACACTATTACACAATATTACACTATTACACACTATTACACTATTACACACTATTACACTATTACACACTATTACACACTATTACACTATTACACACTATTACACACTATTACACTATTACACACTATTACACTATTACACACTATTACACTATTACACTATTACACACTATTACACACTATTACACTATTACACACTATTACACTATTACACTATTACACTATTACACACTATTACACTATTACACACTATTACACTATTACACACTATTACACTATTACACTATTACACACTATTACACTATTACACACTATTACACTATTACACACTATTACACTATTACACACTATTACACTATTGCACTATTACACACTATTACACTATTACACACTATTACACTATTACACACTATTACACTATTACACTATTACACTATTACACACTATTACACTATTACACTATTACACTATTACACTATTACACACTATTACACTATTACACTATTACACACTATTACACTATTACACTATTACACACTATTACACTATTACACTATTGCACACTATTACACTATTACACACTATTACACTATTACACTATTACACACTATTACACACTATTACACTATTACACTATTACACTATTACACTATTACACACTATTACACTATTACACACTATTACACTATTACACTATTACACACTATTACACTATTACACTATTACACACTATTACACTATTACACTATTACACTATTACACACTATTACACTATTACACTATTACACACTATTACACTATTACACACTATTACACTATTACACTATTACACACTATTACACACTATTACACTATTACACTATTACACACTATTACACTATTACACTATTACACACTATTACACTATTACACACTATTACACTATTACACTATTACACTATTACACACTATTACACTATTACACTATTACACACTATTACACTATTACACACTATTACACTATTACACACTATTACACTATTACACTATTACACTATTACACACTATTACACTATTACACTATTACACACTATTACACTATTACACACTATTACACTATTACACACTATTACACACTATTACACTATTACACACTATTACACTATTACACTATTACACACTATTACACTATTACACTATTACACACTATTACACTATTACACACTATTACACTATTACACTATTACACACTATTACACTATTACACACTATTACACACTATTACACACTATTACACACTATTACACTATTACACACTATTACACACTATTACACTATTACACACTATTACACTATTACACTATTACACTATTACACACTATTACACTATTACACTATTACACACTATTACACTATTACACTATTACACTATTAGACACTATTACACTATTACACACTATTACACACTATTACACTATTACACTATTACACTATTACACACTATTACACTATTACACTATTACACACTATTACACTATTACACTATTACACACTATTACACTATTACACTATTACACACTATTACACTATTACACACTATTACACTATTACACACTATTACACACTATTACACTATTACACTATTACACACTATTACACTATTACACACTATTACACTATTACACTATTACACACTATTACACTATTACACTATTACACACTATTACACTATTACACACTATTACACTATTACACTATTACACACTATTACACACTATTACACTATTACACAATATTACACTATTACACACTATTACACTATTACACACTATTACACTATTACACACTATTACACTATTACACACTATTACACTATTACACACTATTACACACTATTACACTATTACACACTATTACACTATTACACTATTACACACTATTACACACTATTACACACTATTACACACTATTACACTATTACACTATTACACTATTACACACTATTACACTATTACACACTATTACACTATTACACACTATTACACTATTACACTATTACACACTATTACACTATTACACACTATTACACTATTACACACTATTACACTATTGCACTATTACACACTATTACACTATTACACACTATTACACTATTACACACTATTACACTATTACACTATTACACTATTACACACTATTACACTATTACACTATTACACTATTACACACTATTACACTATTACACTATTACACACTATTACACTATTACACTATTACACACTATTACACTATTACACTATTGCACACTATTACACTATTACACACTATTACACTATTACACTATTACACACTATTACACACTATTACACTATTACACTATTACACACTATTACACTATTACACTATTACACACTATTACACTATTACACACTATTACACTATTACACTATTACACTATTACACACTATTACACTATTACACTATTACACACTATTACACTATTACACACTATTACACTATTACACTATTACACACTATTACACTATTACACTATTACACTATTACACACTATTACACTATTACACACTATTACACTATTACACTATTACACACTATTACACACTATTACACTATTACACTATTACACACTATTACACTATTACACACTATTACACTATTACACACTATTACACTATTACACTATTACACTATTACACACTATTACACTATTACACTATTACACACTATTACACTATTACACACTATTACACTATTACACACTATTACACTATTACACACTATTACACTATTACACTATTACACACTATTACACTATTACACTATTACACTATTACACACTATTACACACTATTACACTATTACACACTATTACACTATTACACACTATTACACACTATTACACTATTACACACTATTACACTATTACACTATTACACACTATTACACTATTACACTATTACACACTATTACACTATTACACACTATTACACTAT
The DNA here is from genome assembly GCF_963971535.1 of Notolepis coatsorum. Lineage (NCBI taxonomy): Eukaryota > Metazoa > Chordata > Actinopteri > Aulopiformes > Paralepididae > Notolepis > Notolepis coatsorum. The sequence goes on along the minus strand of NC_140176.1, from coordinate 93,187,729 downwards.
TACACTATTACACACTATTACACTATTACACACTATTACACACTATTACACACTATTACACACTATTACACTATTACACACTATTACACACTATTACACTATTACACACTATTACACTATTACACTATTACACTATTACACACTATTACACTATTACACTATTACACACTATTACACTATTACACTATTACACTATTAGACACTATTACACTATTACACACTATTACACACTATTACACTATTACACTATTACACTATTACACACTATTACACTATTACACTATTACACACTATTACACTATTACACTATTACACACTATTACACTATTACACTATTACACACTATTACACACTATTACACTATTACACACTATTACACTATTACACACTATTACACTATTACACTATTACACACTATTACACTATTACACACTATTACACTATTACACTATTACACACTATTACACTATTACACTATTACACACTATTACACTATTACACACTATTACACTATTACACTATTACACACTATTACACACTATTACACTATTACACACTATTACACTATTACACACTATTACACTATTACACTATTACACACTATTACACTATTACACACTATTACACTATTACACTATTACACACTATTACACTATTACACTATTACACACTATTACACTATTACACACTATTACACACTATTACACTATTACACTATTACACACTATTACACTATTACACTATTGCACACTATTACACTATTACACACTATTACACTATTACACTATTACACTATTACACTATTACACACTATTACACTATTACACTATTACACACTATTACACTATTACACTATTACACACTATTACACTATTACACACTATTACACTATTACACTATTACACACTATTACACTATTACACACTATTACACTATTACACTATTACACTATTACACACTATTACACTATTACACTATTACACACTATTACACTATTACACACTATTACACTATTACACACTATTACACTATTACACTATTACACTATTACACACTATTACACTATTACACACTATTACACTATTACACACTATTACACTATTACACACTATTACACTATTACACACTATTACACACTATTACACTATTACACACTATTACACTATTACACTATTACACACTATTACACTATTACACTATTACACACTATTACACTATTACACACTATTACACTATTACACTATTACACACTATTACACTATTACACACTATTACACACTATTACACACTATTACACTATTACACACTATTACACACTATTACACTATTACACACTATTACACTATTACACTATTACACTATTACACACTATTACACTATTACACTATTACACACTATTACACTATTACACTATTAGACACTATTACACTATTACACACTATTACACACTATTACACTATTACACTATTACACTATTACACTATTACACACTATTACACTATTACACTATTACACACTATTACACTATTACACTATTACACACTATTACACTATTACACACTATTACACACTATTACACTATTACACACTATTACACTATTACACTATTACACACTATTACACACTATTACACTATTACACACTATTACACTATTACACACTATTACACTATTACACTATTACACACTATTACACTATTACACACTATTACACTATTACACACTATTACACTATTACACTATTACACACTATTACACTATTACACACTATTACACACTATTACACTATTACACTATTACACACTATTACACTATTACACTATTACACACTATTACACTATTACACACTATTACACTATTACACTATTACACACTATTACACACTATTACACTATTACACACTATTACACTATTACACACTATTACACTATTACACACTATTACACTATTACACTATTACACACTATTACACACTATTACACTATTACACACTATTACACTATTACACACTATTACACTATTACACTATTACACACTATTACACTATTACACACTATTACACTATTACACACTATTACACTATTACACTATTACACACTATTACACTATTACACACTATTACACACTATTACACTATTACACTATTACACACTATTACACTATTACACTATTACACACTATTACACTATTACACACTATTACACTATTACACTATTACACACTATTACACACTATTACACTATTACACACTATTACACTATTACACACTATTACACTATTACACACTATTACACTATTACACTATTACACACTATTACACACTATTACACTATTACACACTATTACACTATTACACACTATTACACTATTACACTATTACACACTATTACACTATTACACACTATTACACTATTACACACTATTACACTATTACACTATTACACACTATTACACTATTACACACTATTACACACTATTACACTATTACACTATTACACACTATTACACTATTACACTATTACACGCTATTACACTATTACACTATTACACACTATTACACTATTACACACTATTACACACTATTACACTATTACACTATTACACACTATTACACTATTACACTATTACACACTATTACACTATTACACTATTACACGCTATTACACTATTACACTATTACACTATTACACACTATTACACTATTACACACTATTACACTATTACACTATTACACACTATTACATTATTACACACTATTACACTATTACACACTATTACACTATTACACTATTACACTATTACACGCTATTACACTATTACACTATTACACACTATTACACACTATTACACTATTACACTATTACACGCTATTACACTATTACACTATTACACACTATTACACTATTACACACTATTACACACTATTACACTATTACACTATTACACACTATTACACTATTACACTATTACACACTATTACACTATTACACTATTACACGCTATTACACTATTACACTATTACACTATTACACACTATTACACTATTACACACTATTACACTATTACACTATTACACACTATTACATTATTACACACTATTACACTATTACACACTATTACACTATTACACTATTACACTATTACACGCTATTACACTATTACACTATTACACACTATTACACACTATTACACTATTACACTATTACACACTATTACACTATTACACACTATTACACTATTACACTATTACACACTATTACACTATTACACTATTACGCTATTACACTATTACACACTATTACACTATTACACTATTACACACTATTACACTATTACACTATTACACACTATTACACTATTACACTATTACACACTATTACACACTATTACACACTATTACACTATTACACACTATTACACTATTACACACTATTACACTATTACACTATTACACTATTACACACTATTACACTATTACACACTATTACACTATTACACTATTACACTATTACACTATTACACACTATTACACTATTACACTATTACACTATTACACACTATTACACACTATTACACTATTACACACTATTACACTATTACACACTATTACACACTATTACACTATTACACACTATTACACTATTACACTATTACACAATATTACACTATTACACACTATTACACTATTACACACTATTACACTATTACACACTATTACACTATTACACACTATTACACTATTACACACTATTACACACTATTACACTATTACACTATTACACACTATTACACTATTACACACTATTACACTATTACACACTATTACACACTATTACACTATTACACACTATTACACACTATTACACTATTACACACTATTACACTATTACACTATTACACAATATTACACTATTACACTATTACACAATATTACACTATTACACACTATTACACTATTACACTATTACACTATTACACACTATTACACTATTACACTATTACACACTATTACACTATTACACACTATTACACTATTACACACTATTACACACTATTACACTATTACACTATTACACACTATTACACTATTACACACTATTATACACTATTACACTATTACACACTATTACACTATTACACTATTACACACTATTACACTATTACACTATTACACAATATTACACTATTACACACTATTACACTATTACACACTATTACACTATTACACACTATTACACTATTACACTATTACACACTATTACACTATTACACTATTACACTATTACACACTATTACACTATTACACACTATTACACACTATTACACTATTACACTATTACACACTATTACACTATTACACTATTACACACTATTACACTATTACACTATTACACGCTATTACACTATTACACTATTACACTATTACACACTATTACACTATTACACACTATTACACTATTACACTATTACACACTATTACACTTAATTACACACTATTACACTATTACAACACTATTACACTATTACACTATTACACTATTACACGCTATTACACTATTACACTATTACACACTATTACACACTATTACACTATTACACTATTACACTATTACACACTATTACACTATTACACTATTACACACTATTACACTATTACACACTATTACACACTATTACACTATTACACTATTACACACTATTACACTATTACACTATTACACACTATTACACTATTACACTATTACACCTATTACACTATTACACTATTACACTATTACACACTATTACACTATTACACACTATTACACTATTACACTATTACACACTATTACACTATTACACACTATTACACTATTACACACTATTACACTATTACACTATTACACTATTACACCTATTACACTATTACACTATTACACACTATTACACACTATTACACTATTACACTATTACACACTATTACACTATTACACACTATTACACTATTACACTATTACACACTATTACACTATTACACTATTACACTATTACACTATTACACACTATTACACTATTACACTATTACACACTATTACACACTATTACACTATTACACACTATTACACTATTACACTATTACACACTATTACACACTATTACACACTATTACACTATTACACACTATTACACTATTACACACTATTACACTATTACACTATTACACTATTACACACTATTACACTATTACACACTATTACACTATTACACTATTACACACTATTACACTATTACACACTATTACACTATTACACTATTACACTATTACACACTATTACACACTATTACACTATTACACACTATTACACTATTACACACTATTACACACTATTACACTATTACACACTATTACACTATTACACTATTACACACTATTACACTATTACACACTATTACACTATTACACACTATTACACTATTACACACTATTACACTATTACACACTATTACACTATTACACTATTACACACTATTACACTATTACACACTATTACACTATTACACACTATTACACTATTACACTATTACACACTATTACACTATTACACTATTACACACTATTACACTATTACACTATTACACACTATTACACTATTACACACTATTACACTATTACACTATTACACACTATTACACTATTACACTATTACACACTATTACACTATTACACACTATTACACTATTACACACTATTACACTATTACACTATTACACTATTACACTATTACACACTATTACACACTATTACACTATTACACACTATTACACTATTACACACTATTACACTATTACACTATTACACACTATTACACTATTACACTATTACACACTATTACACTATTACACACTATTACACTATTACACACTATTACACTATTACACTATTACACAGCTTATTACACTATTACACACTATTACACTATTACACACTATTACTACACTATTACACTATTACACTATTACACTATTACACACTTATTACACTATTACACACTATTACACACTATTACACTATTACACTATTACACACTATTACACTATTAACACTATTACACTTATTACACACTATTACACTATTACACTATTACACACTATTACACTATTACACTATTACACGTATTACACTATTACACTATTACACACTATTACACTATTACACACTATTACACACTATTACACTATTACACTATTACACACTATTACACTATTACACTATTACACACTATTACACTATTACACTATTACACGCTATTACACTATTACACTATTACACTATTACACACTATTACACTATTACACACTATTACACTATTACACTATTACACACTATTACATTATTACACACTATTACACTATTACACACTATTACACTATTACACTATTACACTATTACACGCTATTACACTATTACACTATTACACACTATTACACACTATTACACTATTACACTATTACACTATTACACGCTATTACACTATTACACTATTACACACTATTACACTATTACACACTATTACACACTATTACACTATTACACTATTACACACTATTACACTATTACACTATTACACACTATTACACTATTACACTATTACACGCTATTACACTATTACACTATTACACTATTACACACTATTACACTATTACACACTATTACACTATTACACTATTACACACTATTACATTATTACACACTATTACACTATTACACACTATTACACTATTACACTATTACACTATTACACGCTATTACACTATTACACTATTACACACTATTACACACTATTACACTATTACACTATTACACACTATTACACTATTACACACTATTACACTATTACACTATTACACACTATTACACTATTACACTATTACGCTATTACACTATTACACACTATTACACTATTACACTATTACACACTATTACACTATTACACTATTACACACTATTACACTATTACACTATTACACACTATTACACACTATTACACACTATTACACTATTACACACTATTACACTATTACACACTATTACACTATTACACTATTACACTATTACACACTATTACACTATTACACACTATTACACTATTACACTATTACACTATTACACTATTACACACTATTACACTATTACACTATTACACTATTACACACTATTACACACTATTACACTATTACACACTATTACACTATTACACACTATTACACACTATTACACTATTACACACTATTACACTATTACACTATTACACAATATTACACTATTACACACTATTACACTATTACACACTATTACACTATTACACACTATTACACTATTACACACTATTACACTATTACACACTATTACACACTATTACACTATTACACTATTACACACTATTACACTATTACACACTATTACACTATTACACTATTACACAATATTACACTATTACACACTATTACACTATTACACTATTACACTATTACACACTATTACACTATTACACAATATTACACTATTACACTATTACACACTATTACACTATTACACACTATTACACTATTACACACTATTACACTATTACACTATTACACACTATTACACTATTACACTATTACACAATATTACACTATTACACACTATTACACTATTACACACTATTACACTATTACACACTATTACACTATTACACTATTACACTATTACACACTATTACACTATTACACTATTACACTATTACACACTATTACACTATTACACTATTACACACTATTACACTATTACACTATTACACACTATTACACTATTACACTATTGCACACTATTACACTATTACACACTATTACACTATTACACTATTACACACTATTACACACTATTACACTATTACACTATTACACTATTACACTATTACACACTATTACACTATTACACACTATTACACTATTACACTATTACACACTATTACACTATTAAACCGAGTACAATGGCACAATCCGCAAGTCTCTACGACAAACGGTTCAAGAGATACACTGAGGGGGTGTGGCCTAAGGGGGCGTGGTCTAAGGATCGGGGGAGTGGTCAACATCGACCAATGAAAGGTGGTCAAGATCGACCAATGGCACAATCCGCAAGTCTCTACGACAAACGGTTCAAGAGATACACTGAGGGGGTGTGGCCTAAGGGGGCGTGGTCTAAGGATCGGGGGAGTGGTCAACATCGACCAATGAAAGGTGGTCAACATGGACCAATGAAAAATGAAAGAGGATATCCCTACTGAGTACAATGACACAACCCACAAGACAGAGGGCGCTGTCAGCAATTCAGTACTGCAACACAGTGATGGCCAATGATGGGTTAAGTGGATGATGTCATTGGCAGCTCAGCCACGAGCCACACAGCTGAACCAATCATGAGTGAGCCATGAGCCACACAGGTGAAGCAATCACTATGACTTGCATATTTTCTATCTAATGCATTTCTATGGAGGCAGATGCATGACTGCATTGTCACATTGATTAAAAGAAAACTATAAGAGATGAAGCGTTGTGACGCGCACATGAGCACTACAACGAGTAGGCGAAGGGTTGTGCGCGATATTGTGACATTCGTGCGATATTGTGGCACTCCTTCGGCGATCGGAACAGAAGGCTAAAAAATAGTGTGAAAAATGTGATTTCTAGAGGGCGATTGCATGGCGGTCAATGGGGAGGAGAACCTTCAAACAAATGGTCGTCAGTTGAGATAGAAATGTCCAATTCCATTTATTTTTCTTTTGTGAGCGGGTTGACAGCCGTGTCATCGTTTTGATGTGTTTGTTTTATTTCTACGTCCAAAATTGAGATCACACTCGCAATTCACCCAAGGTAGGGGGAAAAAGATTATTTCAGCTGCTACACTCTAAAATGCAATGCATTCCCAATGGGACCGAAATTTTACCGTTTAAAGTCGATTCGTAGCCAGACGGTGCGGTGAAACTTTTACGGGTTCGAGACCGGTGTTGCCATAGGCAAGCCGCTCGTTTTGATACCTTTCACGTGTATGGGGCGCGAACGCTTACGTGTTGCAAAGTGTTTGCAAAATCGGTGGAATAAAGAAAGAATAAATAATAAAAAGAGTATGGATATGTATAGTGTGGGTGGCAACCTGGCTTCGCCAGGTCACCCACACTAACTAGACAATTCCGCGCGGGGGAAATTGTGAAAGTGTGGGTGACGCCTGTGCACCGCCGGCCAGCGGGGGAGAGGGTCTCTCGCGAGTCTCTATGACAAACGGTTCAAAGGATACAAAAAAGGGGCGCGGCCTAAGGATCGGGGGAGTGGTCAACATAGACCATTTGAAGATGACTACAGATGTGATTTTATTAACTATAACACAAACTCCCTTTCGTGTTGTATTATTTAATACTCACCCTTTCTCATGGCACCATGTGTCCAAGAAGTGGCAGATCAAACTAAATGATCTATTACACACTATTACACTATTACACACTATTACACTATTACACTATTACACACTATTACACACTAGTACACACTATTACACTATTACACACTATTACACACTATTACACTATTACACACTATTACACTATTACACACTATTACACTATTACACTATTACACACTATTACACTATTACACTATTACACACTATTACACTATTACACTATTACACACTATTACACACTATTACACTATTACACTATTACACACTATTACACACTATTACACTATTACACTATTACACACTATTACACTATTACACACTATTACACTATTACACACTATTACACTATTACACACTATTACACTATTACACACTATTACACTATTACACACTATTACACTATTACACTATTACACACTATTACACTATTACACACTATTACACTATTACACTATTACACACTATTACACTATTACACTATTACACACTATTACACACTATTACACTATTACACACTATTACACTATTACACACTATTACACTATTACACACTATTACACTATTACACTATTACACACTATTACACTATTACACACTATTACACTATTAGACACTATTACACTATTACACACTATTACACACTATTACACTATTACACACTATTACACTATTACACTATTACACACTATTACACTATTACACACTATTACACTATTACACACTATTACACTATTACACTATTACACACTATTACACTATTACACACTATTACACTATTACACACTATTACACTATTACACACTATTACACTATTACACACTATTACACTATTACACTATTACACACTATTACACTATTACACACTATTACACTATTACACTATTACACACTATTACACTATTACACACTATTACACTATTACACTATTACACACTATTACACTATTAGACACTATTACACTATTAGACACTATTACACTATTACACACTATTACACTATTACACTATTACACACTATTACACACTATTACACTATTACACACTATTACACTATTACACACTATTACACTATTACACTATTACACTATTACACACTATTACACTATTACACACTATTACACTACTACACACTATTACACTATTACACACTATTACACACTATTACACTATTACACTATTACACACTATTACACTATTACACACTATTACACTATTACACCGAGTACAATGGCACAATCCGCAAGTCTCTACGACAAACGGTTCAAGAGATACACTGAGGGGGTGTGGCCTAAGGGGGCGTGGTCTAAGGATCGGGGGAGTGGTCAACATCGACCAATGAAAGGTGGTCAACATCGACCAATGGCACAATCCCCAAGTCTCTACGACAAACGGTTCAAGAGTTACACTGAGGGGGTGTGGCCTAAGGGGGCGTGGTCTAATGATCGGGGGAGTGGTCAACATCGACCAATGAAAGGTGGTCAACAGGGGGAGTGGTCAACATCGACCAATGAAAGGTGGTCAACATCGACTAATGGCACAATCCGCAAGTCTCTACGACAAACGGTTCAAGAGATACACTGAGGGGGTGTGGCCTAAGGGGGCGTGGTCTAAGGATCGGGGGAGTGGTCAACATCGACCAATGAAAGGGGGTCAACATGGACCAATGAAAAATGAAAGAGGATATCCCTACTGAGTACAATGACACAACCCACAAGACAGAGGGCGCTGTCAGCAATTCAGTAGTGCAACACAGTGATGGCCAATGATGGGTTAAGTGGATGATGTCATTGGCAGCTCAGCCACGAGCCACACAGCTGAACCAATCATGAGTGAGCCATGAGCCACACAGGTGAAGCAATCACTATGACTTGCATATTTTCTATCTAATGCATTTCTATGGAGGCAGATGCATGACTGCATTGTCACATTGATTAAAAGAAAACTATAAGAGATGAAGCGTTGTGACGCGCACATGAGCACTACAACGAGTAGGCGAAGGGTTGTGCGCGATATTGTGACATTCGTGCGATATTGTGGCACTCCTTCGGCGATCGGAACAGAAGGCTAAAAAATAGTGTGAAAAATGTGATTTCTAGAGTGCGATTGCATGGCGGTCAATGGGGAGGAGAACCTTCAAACAAATGGTCGTCAGTTGAGATAGAAATGTCCAATTCCATTTATTTTTCTTTTGTGAGCGGGTTGACAGCCGTGTCATCGTTTTGATGTGTTTGTTTTATTTCTACGTCCAAAATTGAGATCACACTCGCAATTCACCCAAGGTAGGGGGAAAAAGATTATTTCAGCTGCTACACTCTAAAATGCAATGCATTCCCAATGGGACCGATATTTTACCGTTTAAAGTCGATTCGTAGCCAGACGGTGCGGTGAAACTTTACGAGTTCGGAGACCGGTGTTGCCATAGGCAAGCCGCTCGTTTTGATACCTTTCACGTGTATGGGGCGCGAACGCTTACGTGTTGCAAAGTGTTTGCAAAATCGGTGGAATAAATAAATAATAAATAATAAAAAGAGTATGGATATGTATAGTGTGGGTGGCAACCTGGCTTCGCCAGGTCACCCACACTAACTAGACAATTCCGCGCGGGGGAAATTGTGAAAGTGTGGGTGACGCCTGTGCACCGCCGGCCAACGGGGGAGAGTGTCTCTCGCGAGTCTCTATGACAAACGGTTCAAAGGATACAAAAAGGGGGCGTGGCCTAAGGATCGGGGGAGTGGTCAACATAGACCAATCAAAGAGGATATCCCTACTGAGTGCAATGACACAACCCGCAACACTATTACACTATTACACAATATTACACACTATTACACTATTACACTATTACACACTATTACACTATTACACACTATTACACTATTACACACTATTACACTATTAGACACTATTACACTATTACACACTATTACACTATTACACTATTACACATTATTACACACTATTACACTATTACACACTATTACACTATTACACACTATTACACTATTACACACTATTACACTATTAGACACTATTACACTATTACACACTATTACACTATTACACTATTACACATTATTACACACTATTACACTATTACACACTATTACACTATTACACACTATTACACTATTACACTATTACACACTATTACACTATTACACACTATTACACTATTACACTATTACACACTATTACACACTATTACACTATTACACACTATTACACTATTACACACTATTACACTATTACACTATTACACACTATTACACTATTACACTATTACACTATTACACTATTACACACTATTACACTATTACACACTATTACACTATTACACTATTACACACTATTACACTATTACACTATTACACACTATTACACTATTACACACTATTACACTATTACACACTATTACACTATTACACTATTACACACTATTACACTATTACACACTATTACACTATTACACACTATTACACACTATTACACTATTACACACTATTACACTATTACACTATTACACACTATTACACTATTAGACACTATTACACTATTACACACTATTACACTATTACACTATTACACACTATTACACTATTACACACTATTACACTATTACACTATTACACACTATTACACACTATTACACTATTACACACTATTACACTATTACACACTATTACACTATTACACTATTACACACTATTACACTATTACACTATTACACACTATTACACTATTACACACTATTACACTATTACACTATTACACACTATTACACTATTACACTATTACACACTATTACACTATTACACACTATTACACTATTACACACTATTACACTATTACACTATTACACACTATTACACTATTACACACTATTACACTATTACACACTATTACACTATTACACACTATTACACTATTACACACTATTACACTATTACACTATTACACACTATTACACTATTAGACACTATTACACTATTACACACTATTACACTATTACACTATTACACACTATTACACTATTACACACTATTACACTATTACACTATTACACACTATTACACTATTACACACTATTACACTATTACACACTATTACACTATTACACTATTACACACTATTACACTATTACACTATTACACACTATTACACTATTACACTATTACACACTATTACACTATTACACTATTACACACTACACTATTACACTATTACACTATTACACACTATTACACTATTACACACTATTACACTATTACACTATTACACACTATTACACTATTACACTATTACACACTAGTACACTATTACACACTATTACACTATTACACTATTACACACTATTACACTATTACACACTATTACACTATTACACACTATTACACTATTACACTATTACACACTATTACACTATTACACTATTACACACTATTACACTATTACACTATTACACACTATTACACTATTACACACTATTACAATATTACACTATTACACACTATTACACTATTACACACTATTACACTATTACACTATTACACACTATTACACTATTACACACTATTACACTATTACACACTATTACACTATTACACTATTACACTATTACACACTATTACACTATTAGACACTATTACACTATTACACACTATTACACTATTACACTATTACACACTATTACACAATATTACACTATTACACACTATTACACTATTACACTATTACACACTATTACACTATTACACACTATTACACTATTACACTATTACACAATATTACACTATTACACACTATTACACTATTACACTATTACACACTATTACACACTATTACACTATTACACACTATTACACACTATTACACTATTACACACTATTACACTATTACACTATTACACACTATTACACTATTACACACTATTACACTATTACACCGAGTACAATGGCACAATCCGCAAGTCTCTACGACAAACGGTTCAAGAGATACACTGAGGGGGTGTGGCCTAAGGGGGCGTGGTCTAAGGATCGGGGGAGTGGTCAACATCGACCAATGAAAGGTGGTCAACATGGACCAATGAAAAATGAAAGAGGATATCCCTACTGAGTACAATGACACAACCCACAAGACAGAGGGCGCTGTCAGCAATTCAGTACTGCAACACAGTGATGGCCAATGATGGGTTAAGTGGATGATGTCATTGGCAGCTCAGCCACGAGCCACACAGCTGAACCAATCATGAGTGAGCCATGAGCCACACAGGTGAAGCAATCACTATGACTTGCATATTTTCTATCCAATGCATTTGTATGGAGGCAGATGCATGACTGCATTGTCACATTGATTAAAAGAAAACTATAAGAGATGAAGCGTTGTGACGCGCACATGAGCACTACAACGAGTAGGCGAAGGGTTGTGCGCGATATTGTGACATTCGTGCAATATTGTGGCACTCCTTCGGCGATCGGAACAGAAGGCTAAAAAATAGTGTGAAAAATGTGATTTCTAGAGTGCGATTGCATGGCGGTCAATGGGGAGGAGAACCTTCAAACAAATGGTCGTCAGTTGAGATAGAAATGTCCAATTCCATTTATTTTTCTTTTGTGAGCGGGATGACAGCCGTGTCATCGTTTTGATGTGTTTGTTTTATTTCTACGTCCAAAATTGAGATCACACTCGCAATTCACCCAAGGTAGGGGGAAAAAGATTATTTCAGCTGCTACACTCTAAAATGCAATGCATTCCCAATGGGACCGATATTTTACCGTTTAAAGTCGATTCGTAGCCAGACGGTGCGGTGAAACTTTACGAGATCGGAGACCGGTGTTGCCATAGGCAAGCCGCTCGTTTTGATACCTTTCACGTGTATGGGGCGCGAACGCTTACGTGTTGCAAAGTGTTTGCAAAATCGGTGGAATAAAGAATAATAAATAAATAAAAAGAGTATGGATATGTATAGTGTGGGTGGCAACCTATTACACTATTACACACTATTACACTATTACACACTATTACACTATTACACACTATTACACTATTACACACTATTACACTATTACACACTATTACACTATTACACTATTACACACTATTACACTATTAGACACTATTACACTATTACACACTATTACACTATTACACTATTACACACTATTACACTATTACACACTATTACACTATTACACTATTACACACTATTACACTATTACACACTATTACACTATTACACACTATTACACTATTACACTATTACACACTATTACACTATTACACTATTACACACTATTACACTATTACACTATTACACACTATTACACTATTACACTATTACACACTACACTATTACACTATTACACTATTACACACTATTACACTATTACACACTATTACACTATTACACTATTACACACTATTACACTATTACACTATTACACACTAGTACACTATTACACACTATTACACTATTACACTATTACACACTATTACACTATTACACACTATTACACTATTACACACTATTACACTATTACACTATTACACACTATTACACTATTACACTATTACACACTATTACACTATTACACTATTACACACTATTACACTATTACACACTATTACAATATTACACTATTACACACTATTACACTATTACACACTATTACACTATTACACTATTACACACTATTACACTATTACACACTATTACACTATTACACACTATTACACTATTACACTATTACACTATTACACACTATTACACTATTAGACACTATTACACTATTACACACTATTACACTATTACACTATTACACACTATTACACAATATTACACTATTACACACTATTACACTATTACACTATTACACACTATTACACTATTACACACTATTACACTATTACACTATTACACAATATTACACTATTACACACTATTACACTATTACACTATTACACACTATTACACACTATTACACTATTACACACTATTACACACTATTACACTATTACACACTATTACACTATTACACTATTACACACTATTACACTATTACACACTATTACACTATTACACCGAGTACAATGGCACAATCCGCAAGTCTCTACGACAAACGGTTCAAGAGATACACTGAGGGGGTGTGGCCTAAGGGGGCGTGGTCTAAGGATCGGGGGAGTGGTCAACATCGACCAATGAAAGGTGGTCAACATGGACCAATGAAAAATGAAAGAGGATATCCCTACTGAGTACAATGACACAACCCACAAGACAGAGGGCGCTGTCAGCAATTCAGTACTGCAACACAGTGATGGCCAATGATGGGTTAAGTGGATGATGTCATTGGCAGCTCAGCCACGAGCCACACAGCTGAACCAATCATGAGTGAGCCATGAGCCACACAGGTGAAGCAATCACTATGACTTGCATATTTTCTATCCAATGCATTTGTATGGAGGCAGATGCATGACTGCATTGTCACATTGATTAAAAGAAAACTATAAGAGATGAAGCGTTGTGACGCGCACATGAGCACTACAACGAGTAGGCGAAGGGTTGTGCGCGATATTGTGACATTCGTGCAATATTGTGGCACTCCTTCGGCGATCGGAACAGAAGGCTAAAAAATAGTGTGAAAAATGTGATTTCTAGAGTGCGATTGCATGGCGGTCAATGGGGAGGAGAACCTTCAAACAAATGGTCGTCAGTTGAGATAGAAATGTCCAATTCCATTTATTTTTCTTTTGTGAGCGGGATGACAGCCGTGTCATCGTTTTGATGTGTTTGTTTTATTTCTACGTCCAAAATTGAGATCACACTCGCAATTCACCCAAGGTAGGGGGAAAAAGATTATTTCAGCTGCTACACTCTAAAATGCAATGCATTCCCAATGGGACCGATATTTTACCGTTTAAAGTCGATTCGTAGCCAGACGGTGCGGTGAAACTTTACGAGATCGGAGACCGGTGTTGCCATAGGCAAGCCGCTCGTTTTGATACCTTTCACGTGTATGGGGCGCGAACGCTTACGTGTTGCAAAGTGTTTGCAAAATCGGTGGAATAAAGAATAAATAAATAACTAGACAATTCCGCGCGGGGGAAATTGTGAAAGTGTGGGTGACGCCTGTGCACCGCCGGCCAACGGGGGAGAGTGTCTCTCGCGAGTCTCTATGACAAACGGTTCAAAGGATACAAAAAGGGGGCGTGGCCTAAGGATCGGGGGAGTGGTCAACATAGACCAATCAAAGAGGATATCCCTACTGAGTGCAATGACACAACCCGCAACACTATTACACTATTACACAATATTACACACTATTACACTATTACACTATTACACACTATTACACTATTACACACTATTACACTATTACACACTATTACACTATTAGACACTATTACACTATTACACACTATTACACTATTACACTATTACACATTATTACACACTATTACACTATTACACACTATTACACTATTACACACTATTACACTATTACACACTATTACACTATTAGACACTATTACACTATTACACACTATTACACTATTACACTATTACACATTATTACACACTATTACACTATTACACACTATTACACTATTACACACTATTACACTATTACACTATTACACACTATTACACTATTACACACTATTACACTATTACACTATTACACACTATTACACACTATTACACTATTACACACTATTACACTATTACACACTATTACACTATTACACTATTACACACTATTACACTATTACACTATTACACTATTACACTATTACACACTATTACACTATTACACACTATTACACTATTACACTATTACACACTATTACACTATTACACTATTACACACTATTACACTATTACACACTATTACACTATTACACACTATTACACTATTACACTATTACACACTATTACACTATTACACACTATTACACTATTACACACTATTACACACTATTACACTATTACACACTATTACACTATTACACTATTACACACTATTACACTATTAGACACTATTACACTATTACACACTATTACACTATTACACTATTACACACTATTACACTATTACACACTATTACACTATTACACTATTACACACTATTACACACTATTACACTATTACACACTATTACACTATTACACACTATTACACTATTACACTATTACACACTATTACACACTATTACACTATTACACTATTACACACTATTACACTATTACACACTATTACACTATTACACTATTACACACTATTACACTATTACACTATTACACACTATTACACTATTACACACTATTACACTATTACACACTATTACACTATTACACTATTACACACTATTACACTATTACACACTATTACACTATTACACACTATTACACTATTACACACTATTACACTATTACACACTATTACACTATTACACTATTACACACTATTACACTATTAGACACTATTACACTATTACACACTATTACACTATTACACTATTACACACTATTACACTATTACACACTATTACACTATTACACTATTACACACTATTACACTATTACACACTATTACACTATTACACACTATTACACTATTACACTATTACACACTATTACACTATTACACTATTACACACTATTACACTATTACACTATTACACACTATTACACTATTACACTATTACACACTACACTATTACACTATTACACTATTACACACTATTACACTATTACACACTATTACACTATTACACTATTACACACTATTACACTATTACACTATTACACACTAGTACACTATTACACACTATTACACTATTACACTATTACACACTATTACACTATTACACACTATTACACTATTACACACTATTACACTATTACACTATTACACACTATTACACTATTACACTATTACACACTATTACACTATTACACTATTACACACTATTACACTATTACACACTATTACAATATTACACTATTACACACTATTACACTATTACACACTATTACACTATTACACTATTACACACTATTACACTATTACACACTATTACACTATTACACACTATTACACTATTACACTATTACACTATTACACACTATTACACTATTAGACACTATTACACTATTACACACTATTACACTATTACACTATTACACACTATTACACAATATTACACTATTACACACTATTACACTATTACACTATTACACACTATTACACTATTACACACTATTACACTATTACACTATTACACAATATTACACTATTACACACTATTACACTATTACACTATTACACACTATTACACACTATTACACTATTACACACTATTACACACTATTACACTATTACACACTATTACACTATTACACTATTACACACTATTACACTATTACACACTATTACACTATTACACCGAGTACAATGGCACAATCCGCAAGTCTCTACGACAAACGGTTCAAGAGATACACTGAGGGGGTGTGGCCTAAGGGGGCGTGGTCTAAGGATCGGGGGAGTGGTCAACATCGACCAATGAAAGGTGGTCAACATGGACCAATGAAAAATGAAAGAGGATATCCCTACTGAGTACAATGACACAACCCACAAGACAGAGGGCGCTGTCAGCAATTCAGTACTGCAACACAGTGATGGCCAATGATGGGTTAAGTGGATGATGTCATTGGCAGCTCAGCCACGAGCCACACAGCTGAACCAATCATGAGTGAGCCATGAGCCACACAGGTGAAGCAATCACTATGACTTGCATATTTTCTATCCAATGCATTTGTATGGAGGCAGATGCATGACTGCATTGTCACATTGATTAAAAGAAAACTATAAGAGATGAAGCGTTGTGACGCGCACATGAGCACTACAACGAGTAGGCGAAGGGTTGTGCGCGATATTGTGACATTCGTGCAATATTGTGGCACTCCTTCGGCGATCGGAACAGAAGGCTAAAAAATAGTGTGAAAAATGTGATTTCTAGAGTGCGATTGCATGGCGGTCAATGGGGAGGAGAACCTTCAAACAAATGGTCGTCAGTTGAGATAGAAATGTCCAATTCCATTTATTTTTCTTTTGTGAGCGGGATGACAGCCGTGTCATCGTTTTGATGTGTTTGTTTTATTTCTACGTCCAAAATTGAGATCACACTCGCAATTCACCCAAGGTAGGGGGAAAAAGATTATTTCAGCTGCTACACTCTAAAATGCAATGCATTCCCAATGGGACCGATATTTTACCGTTTAAAGTCGATTCGTAGCCAGACGGTGCGGTGAAACTTTACGAGATCGGAGACCGGTGTTGCCATAGGCAAGCCGCTCGTTTTGATACCTTTCACGTGTATGGGGCGCGAACGCTTACGTGTTGCAAAGTGTTTGCAAAATCGGTGGAATAAAGAATAATAAATAAATAAAAAGAGTATGGATATGTATAGTGTGGGTGGCAACCTATTACACTATTACACACTATTACACTATTACACACTATTACACTATTACACACTATTACACTATTACACACTATTACACTATTACACACTATTACACTATTACACTATTACACACTATTACACTATTAGACACTATTACACTATTACACACTATTACACTATTACACTATTACACACTATTACACTATTACACACTATTACACTATTACACTATTACACACTATTACACTATTACACACTATTACACTATTACACACTATTACACTATTACACTATTACACACTATTACACTATTACACTATTACACACTATTACACTATTACACTATTACACACTATTACACTATTACACTATTACACACTACACTATTACACTATTACACTATTACACACTATTACACTATTACACACTATTACACTATTACACTATTACACACTATTACACTATTACACTATTACACACTAGTACACTATTACACACTATTACACTATTACACTATTACACACTATTACACTATTACACACTATTACACTATTACACACTATTACACTATTACACTATTACACACTATTACACTATTACACTATTACACACTATTACACTATTACACTATTACACTATTACACACTATTACAATATTACACTATTACACACTATTACACTATTACACACTATTACACTATTACACTATTACACACTATTACACTATTACACACTATTACACTATTACACACTATTACACTATTACACTATTACACTATTACACACTATTACACTATTAGACACTATTACACTATTACACACTATTACACTATTACACTATTACACACTATTACACAATATTACACTATTACACACTATTACACTATTACACTATTACACACTATTACACTATTACACACTATTACACTATTACACTATTACACAATATTACACTATTACACACTATTACACTATTACACTATTACACACTATTACACACTATTACACTATTACACACTATTACACACTATTACACTATTACACACTATTACACTATTACACTATTACACACTATTACACTATTACACACTATTACACTATTACACCGAGTACAATGGCACAATCCGCAAGTCTCTACGACAAACGGTTCAAGAGATACACTGAGGGGGTGTGGCCTAAGGGGGCGTGGTCTAAGGATCGGGGGAGTGGTCAACATCGACCAATGAAAGGTGGTCAACATGGACCAATGAAAAATGAAAGAGGATATCCCTACTGAGTACAATGACACAACCCACAAGACAGAGGGCGCTGTCAGCAATTCAGTACTGCAACACAGTGATGGCCAATGATGGGTTAAGTGGATGATGTCATTGGCAGCTCAGCCACGAGCCACACAGCTGAACCAATCATGAGTGAGCCATGAGCCACACAGGTGAAGCAATCACTATGACTTGCATATTTTCTATCCAATGCATTTGTATGGAGGCAGATGCATGACTGCATTGTCACATTGATTAAAAGAAAACTATAAGAGATGAAGCGTTGTGACGCGCACATGAGCACTACAACGAGTAGGCGAAGGGTTGTGCGCGATATTGTGACATTCGTGCAATATTGTGGCACTCCTTCGGCGATCGGAACAGAAGGCTAAAAAATAGTGTGAAAAATGTGATTTCTAGAGTGCGATTGCATGGCGGTCAATGGGGAGGAGAACCTTCAAACAAATGGTCGTCAGTTGAGATAGAAATGTCCAATTCCATTTATTTTTCTTTTGTGAGCGGGATGACAGCCGTGTCATCGTTTTGATGTGTTTGTTTTATTTCTACGTCCAAAATTGAGATCACACTCGCAATTCACCCAAGGTAGGGGGAAAAAGATTATTTCAGCTGCTACACTCTAAAATGCAATGCATTCCCAATGGGACCGATATTTTACCGTTTAAAGTCGATTCGTAGCCAGACGGTGCGGTGAAACTTTACGAGATCGGAGACCGGTGTTGCCATAGGCAAGCCGCTCGTTTTGATACCTTTCACGTGTATGGGGCGCGAACGCTTACGTGTTGCAAAGTGTTTGCAAAATCGGTGGAATAAAGAATAATAAATAAATAAAAAGAGTATGGATATGTATAGTGTGGGTGGCAACCTATTACACTATTACACACTATTACACTATTACACACTATTACACTATTACACACTATTACACTATTACACACTATTACACACTATTACACTATTACACACTATTACACTATTACACTATTACACACTATTACACTATTAGACACTATTACACTATTACACACTATTACACTATTACACTATTACACACTATTACACTATTACACACTATTACACTATTACACTATTACACACTATTACACACTATTACACTATTACACACTATTACACTATTACACACTATTACACTATTACACTATTACACACTATTACACACTATTACACTATTACACTATTACACACTATTACACTATTACACACTATTACACTATTACACTATTACACACTATTACACTATTACACTATTACACACTATTACACTATTACACACTATTACACTATTACACACTATTACACTATTACACTATTACACACTATTACACTATTACACACTATTACACTATTACACACTATTACACTATTACACACTATTACACTATTACACACTATTACACTATTACACTATTACACACTATTACACTATTAGACACTATTACACTATTACACACTATTACACTATTACACTATTACACACTATTACACTATTACACACTATTACACTATTACACTATTACACACTATTACACTATTACACACTATTACACTATTACACACTATTACACTATTACACTATTACACACTATTACACTATTACACTATTACACACTATTACACTATTACACTATTACACACTATTACACTATTACACTATTACACACTACACTATTACACTATTACACTATTACACACTATTACACTATTACACACTATTACACTATTACACTATTACACACTATTACACTATTACACTATTACACACTAGTACACTATTACACACTATTACACTATTACACTATTACACACTATTACACTATTACACACTATTACACTATTACACACTATTACACTATTACACTATTACACACTATTACACTATTACACTATTACACACTATTACACTATTACACTATTACACACTATTACACTATTACACACTATTACAATATTACACTATTACACACTATTACACTATTACACACTATTACACTATTACACTATTACACACTATTACACTATTACACACTATTACACTATTACACACTATTACACTATTACACTATTACACTATTACACACTATTACACTATTAGACACTATTACACTATTACACACTATTACACTATTACACTATTACACACTATTACACAATATTACACTATTACACACTATTACACTATTACACTATTACACACTATTACACTATTACACACTATTACACTATTACACTATTACACAATATTACACTATTACACACTATTACACTATTACACTATTACACACTATTACACACTATTACACTATTACACACTATTACACACTATTACACTATTACACACTATTACACTATTACACTATTACACACTATTACACTATTACACACTATTACACTATTACACCGAGTACAATGGCACAATCCGCAAGTCTCTACGACAAACGGTTCAAGAGATACACTGAGGGGGTGTGGCCTAAGGGGGCGTGGTCTAAGGATCGGGGGAGTGGTCAACATCGACCAATGAAAGGTGGTCAACATGGACCAATGAAAAATGAAAGAGGATATCCCTACTGAGTACAATGACACAACCCACAAGACAGAGGGCGCTGTCAGCAATTCAGTACTGCAACACAGTGATGGCCAATGATGGGTTAAGTGGATGATGTCATTGGCAGCTCAGCCACGAGCCACACAGCTGAACCAATCATGAGTGAGCCATGAGCCACACAGGTGAAGCAATCACTATGACTTGCATATTTTCTATCCAATGCATTTGTATGGAGGCAGATGCATGACTGCATTGTCACATTGATTAAAAGAAAACTATAAGAGATGAAGCGTTGTGACGCGCACATGAGCACTACAACGAGTAGGCGAAGGGTTGTGCGCGATATTGTGACATTCGTGCAATATTGTGGCACTCCTTCGGCGATCGGAACAGAAGGCTAAAAAATAGTGTGAAAAATGTGATTTCTAGAGTGCGATTGCATGGCGGTCAATGGGGAGGAGAACCTTCAAACAAATGGTCGTCAGTTGAGATAGAAATGTCCAATTCCATTTATTTTTCTTTTGTGAGCGGGATGACAGCCGTGTCATCGTTTTGATGTGTTTGTTTTATTTCTACGTCCAAAATTGAGATCACACTCGCAATTCACCCAAGGTAGGGGGAAAAAGATTATTTCAGCTGCTACACTCTAAAATGCAATGCATTCCCAATGGGACCGATATTTTACCGTTTAAAGTCGATTCGTAGCCAGACGGTGCGGTGAAACTTTACGAGATCGGAGACCGGTGTTGCCATAGGCAAGCCGCTCGTTTTGATACCTTTCACGTGTATGGGGCGCGAACGCTTACGTGTTGCAAAGTGTTTGCAAAATCGGTGGAATAAAGAATAATAAATAAATAAAAAGAGTATGGATATGTATAGTGTGGGTGGCAACCTATTACACTATTACACACTATTACACTATTACACACTATTACACTATTACACACTATTACACTATTACACACTATTACACTATTACACACTATTACACTATTACACACTATTACACTATTAGACACTATTACACTATTACACACTATTACACTATTACACTATTACACACTATTACACTATTACACACTATTACACTATTACACTATTACACACTATTACACTATTACACACTATTACACTATTACACACTATTACACTATTACACTATTACACACTATTACACTATTACACTATTACACACTATTACACTATTACACTATTACACACTATTACACTATTACACTATTACACACTACACTATTACACTATTACACTATTACACACTATTACACTATTACACACTATTACACTATTACACACTATTACACTATTACACTATTACACACTATTACACTATTACACTATTACACACTATTACACTATTACACTATTACACACTATTACACTATTACACTATTACACACTACACTATTACACTATTACACTATTACACACTATTACACTATTACACACTATTACACTATTACACTATTACACACTATTACACTATTACACTATTACACACTAGTACACTATTACACACTATTACACTATTACACTATTACACACTATTACACTATTACACACTATTACACTATTACACACTATTACACTATTACACTATTACACACTATTACACTATTACACTATTACACACTATTACACTATTACACTATTACACACTATTACACTATTACACACTATTACAATATTACACTATTACACACTATTACACTATTACACACTATTACACTATTACACTATTACACACTATTACACTATTACACACTATTACACTATTACACACTATTACACTATTACACTATTACACTATTACACACTATTACACTATTAGACACTATTACACTATTACACACTATTACACTATTACACTATTACACACTATTACACAATATTACACTATTACACACTATTACACTATTACACTATTACACACTATTACACTATTACACACTATTACACTATTACACTATTACACAATATTACACTATTACACACTATTACACTATTACACTATTACACACTATTACACACTATTACACTATTACACACTATTACACACTATTACACTATTACACACTATTACACTATTACACTATTACACACTATTACACTATTACACACTATTACACTATTACACCGAGTACAATGGCACAATCCGCAAGTCTCTACGACAAACGGTTCAAGAGATACACTGAGGGGGTGTGGCCTAAGGGGGCGTGGTCTAAGGATCGGGGGAGTGGTCAACATCGACCAATGAAAGGTGGTCAACATGGACCAATGAAAAATGAAAGAGGATATCCCTACTGAGTACAATGACACAACCCACAAGACAGAGGGCGCTGTCAGCAATTCAGTACTGCAACACAGTGATGGCCAATGATGGGTTAAGTGGATGATGTCATTGGCAGCTCAGCCACGAGCCACACAGCTGAACCAATCATGAGTGAGCCATGAGCCACACAGGTGAAGCAATCACTATGACTTGCATATTTTCTATCCAATGCATTTGTATGGAGGCAGATGCATGACTGCATTGTCACATTGATTAAAAGAAAACTATAAGAGATGAAGCGTTGTGACGCGCACATGAGCACTACAACGAGTAGGCGAAGGGTTGTGCGCGATATTGTGACATTCGTGCAATATTGTGGCACTCCTTCGGCGATCGGAACAGAAGGCTAAAAAATAGTGTGAAAAATGTGATTTCTAGAGTGCGATTGCATGGCGGTCAATGGGGAGGAGAACCTTCAAACAAATGGTCGTCAGTTGAGATAGAAATGTCCAATTCCATTTATTTTTCTTTTGTGAGCGGGATGACAGCCGTGTCATCGTTTTGATGTGTTTGTTTTATTTCTACGTCCAAAATTGAGATCACACTCGCAATTCACCCAAGGTAGGGGGAAAAAGATTATTTCAGCTGCTACACTCTAAAATGCAATGCATTCCCAATGGGACCGATATTTTACCGTTTAAAGTCGATTCGTAGCCAGACGGTGCGGTGAAACT
The DNA here is from genome assembly GCF_963971535.1 of Notolepis coatsorum. Taxonomy (NCBI): domain Eukaryota; kingdom Metazoa; phylum Chordata; class Actinopteri; order Aulopiformes; family Paralepididae; genus Notolepis; species Notolepis coatsorum. The sequence continues at coordinate 93,159,929 of NC_140176.1, read as the reverse complement.
TTACGAGATCGGAGACCGGTGTTGCCATAGGCAAGCCGCTCGTTTTGATACCTTTCACGTGTATGGGGCGCGAACGCTTACGTGTTGCAAAGTGTTTGCAAAATCGGTGGAATAAAGAATAATAAATAAATAAAAAGAGTATGGATATGTATAGTGTGGGTGGCAACCTATTACACTATTACACACTATTACACTATTACACACTATTACACTATTACACACTATTACACTATTACACACTATTACACACTATTACACTATTACACACTATTACACTATTACACTATTACACACTATTACACTATTAGACACTATTACACTATTACACACTATTACACTATTACACTATTACACACTATTACACTATTACACACTATTACACTATTACACTATTACACACTATTACACACTATTACACTATTACACACTATTACACTATTACACACTATTACACTATTACACTATTACACACTATTACACACTATTACACTATTACACTATTACACACTATTACACTATTACACACTATTACACTATTACACTATTACACACTATTACACTATTACACTATTACACACTATTACACTATTACACACTATTACACTATTACACACTATTACACTATTACACTATTACACACTATTACACTATTACACACTATTACACTATTACACACTATTACACTATTACACACTATTACACTATTACACACTATTACACTATTACACTATTACACACTATTACACTATTAGACACTATTACACTATTACACACTATTACACTATTACACTATTACACACTATTACACTATTACACACTATTACACTATTACACTATTACACACTATTACACTATTACACACTATTACACTATTACACACTATTACACTATTACACTATTACACACTATTACACTATTACACTATTACACACTATTACACTATTACACTATTACACACTATTACACTATTACACTATTACACACTACACTATTACACTATTACACTATTACACACTATTACACTATTACACACTATTACACTATTACACTATTACACACTATTACACTATTACACTATTACACACTAGTACACTATTACACACTATTACACTATTACACTATTACACACTATTACACTATTACACACTATTACACTATTACACACTATTACACTATTACACTATTACACACTATTACACTATTACACTATTACACACTATTACACTATTACACTATTACACACTATTACACTATTACACACTATTACAATATTACACTATTACACACTATTACACTATTACACACTATTACACTATTACACTATTACACACTATTACACTATTACACACTATTACACTATTACACACTATTACACTATTACACTATTACACTATTACACACTATTACACTATTAGACACTATTACACTATTACACACTATTACACTATTACACTATTACACACTAGTACACAATATTACACTATTACACACTATTACACTATTACACTATTACACACTATTACACTATTACACACTATTACACTATTACACTATTACACAATATTACACTATTACACACTATTACACTATTACACTATTACACACTATTACACACTATTACACTATTACACACTATTACACACTATTACACTATTACACACTATTACACTATTACACTATTACACACTATTACACTATTACACACTATTACACTATTACACCGAGTACAATGGCACAATCCGCAAGTCTCTACGACAAACGGTTCAAGAGATACACTGAGGGGGTGTGGCCTAAGGGGGCGTGGTCTAAGGATCGGGGGAGTGGTCAACATCGACCAATGAAAGGTGGTCAACATGGACCAATGAAAAATGAAAGAGGATATCCCTACTGAGTACAATGACACAACCCACAAGACAGAGGGCGCTGTCAGCAATTCAGTACTGCAACACAGTGATGGCCAATGATGGGTTAAGTGGATGATGTCATTGGCAGCTCAGCCACGAGCCACACAGCTGAACCAATCATGAGTGAGCCATGAGCCACACAGGTGAAGCAATCACTATGACTTGCATATTTTCTATCCAATGCATTTGTATGGAGGCAGATGCATGACTGCATTGTCACATTGATTAAAAGAAAACTATAAGAGATGAAGCGTTGTGACGCGCACATGAGCACTACAACGAGTAGGCGAAGGGTTGTGCGCGATATTGTGACATTCGTGCAATATTGTGGCACTCCTTCGGCGATCGGAACAGAAGGCTAAAAAATAGTGTGAAAAATGTGATTTCTAGAGTGCGATTGCATGGCGGTCAATGGGGAGGAGAACCTTCAAACAAATGGTCGTCAGTTGAGATAGAAATGTCCAATTCCATTTATTTTTCTTTTGTGAGCGGGATGACAGCCGTGTCATCGTTTTGATGTGTTTGTTTTATTTCTACGTCCAAAATTGAGATCACACTCGCAATTCACCCAAGGTAGGGGGAAAAAGATTATTTCAGCTGCTACACTCTAAAATGCAATGCATTCCCAATGGGACCGATATTTTACCGTTTAAAGTCGATTCGTAGCCAGACGGTGCGGTGAAACTTTACGAGATCGGAGACCGGTGTTGCCATAGGCAAGCCGCTCGTTTTGATACCTTTCACGTGTATGGGGCGCGAACGCTTACGTGTTGCAAAGTGTTTGCAAAATCGGTGGAATAAAGAATAATAAATAAATAAAAAGAGTATGGATATGTATAGTGTGGGTGGCAACCTATTACACTATTACACACTATTACACTATTACACACTATTACACTATTACACACTATTACACTATTACACACTATTACACTATTACACACTATTACACTATTACACTATTACACACTATTACACTATTAGACACTATTACACTATTACACACTATTACACTATTACACTATTACACACTATTACACTATTACACACTATTACACTATTACACTATTACACACTATTACACTATTACACACTATTACACTATTACACACTATTACACTATTACACTATTACACACTATTACACTATTACACTATTACACACTATTACACTATTACACTATTACACACTATTACACTATTACACTATTACACACTACACTATTACACTATTACACTATTACACACTATTACACTATTACACACTATTACACTATTACACTATTACACACTATTACACTATTACACTATTACACACTAGTACACTATTACACACTATTACACTATTACACTATTACACACTATTACACTATTACACACTATTACACTATTACACACTATTACACTATTACACTATTACACACTATTACACTATTACACTATTACACACTATTACACTATTACACTATTACACACTATTACACTATTACACACTATTACAATATTACACTATTACACACTATTACACTATTACACACTATTACACTATTACACTATTACACACTATTACACTATTACACACTATTACACTATTACACACTATTACACTATTACACTATTACACTATTACACACTATTACACTATTAGACACTATTACACTATTACACACTATTACACTATTACACTATTACACACTATTACACAATATTACACTATTACACACTATTACACTATTACACTATTACACACTATTACACTATTACACACTATTACACTATTACACTATTACACAATATTACACTATTACACACTATTACACTATTACACTATTACACACTATTACACACTATTACACTATTACACACTATTACACACTATTACACTATTACACACTATTACACTATTACACTATTACACACTATTACACTATTACACACTATTACACTATTACACCGAGTACAATGGCACAATCCGCAAGTCTCTACGACAAACGGTTCAAGAGATACACTGAGGGGGTGTGGCCTAAGGGGGCGTGGTCTAAGGATCGGGGGAGTGGTCAACATCGACCAATGAAAGGTGGTCAACATGGACCAATGAAAAATGAAAGAGGATATCCCTACTAAGTACAATGACACAACCCACAAGACAGAGGGCGCTGTCAGCAATTCAGTACTGCAACACAGTGATGGCCAATGATGGGTTAAGTGGATGATGTCATTGGCAGCTCAGCCACGAGCCACACAGCTGAACCAATCATGAGTGAGCCATGAGCCACACAGGTGAAGCAATCACTATGACTTGCATATTTTCTATCCAATGCATTTGTATGGAGGCAGATGCATGACTGCATTGTCACATTGATTAAAAGAAAACTATAAGAGATGAAGCGTTGTGACGCGCACATGAGCACTACAACGAGTAGGCGAAGGGTTGTGCGCGATATTGTGACATTCGTGCAATATTGTGGCACTCCTTCGGCGATCGGAACAGAAGGCTAAAAAATAGTGTGAAAAATGTGATTTCTAGAGTGCGATTGCATGGCGGTCAATGGGGAGGAGAACCTTCAAACAAATGGTCGTCAGTTGAGATAGAAATGTCCAATTCCATTTATTTTTCTTTTGTGAGCGGGATGACAGCCGTGTCATCGTTTTGATGTGTTTGTTTTATTTCTACGTCCAAAATTGAGATCACACTCGCAATTCACCCAAGGTAGGGGGAAAAAGATTATTTCAGCTGCTACACTCTAAAATGCAATGCATTCCCAATGGGACCGATATTTTACCGTTTAAAGTCGATTCGTAGCCAGACGGTGCGGTGAAACTTTACGAGATCGGAGACCGGTGTTGCCATAGGCAAGCCGCTCGTTTTGATACCTTTCACGTGTATGGGGCGCGAACGCTTACGTGTTGCAAAGTGTTTGCAAAATCGGTGGAATAAAGAATAAATAAATAACTAGACAATTCCGCGCGGGGGAAATTGTGAAAGTGTGGGTGACGCCTGTGCACCGCCGGCCAACGGGGGAGAGTGTCTCTCGCGAGTCTCTATGACAAACGGTTCAAAGGATACAAAAAGGGGGCGTGGCCTAAGGATCGGGGGAGTGGTCAACATAGACCAATCAAAGAGGATATCCCTACTGAGTGCAATGACACAACCCGCAACACTATTACACTATTACACAATATTACACACTATTACACTATTACACTATTACACACTATTACACTATTACACACTATTACACTATTACACACTATTACACTATTACACTATTACACACTATTACACTATTACACACTATTACACACTATTACACACTATTACACTATTACACACTATTACACTATTAGACACTATTACACTATTACACTATTACACTATTACACATTATTACACACTATTACACTATTAGACACTATTACACTATTACACACTATTACACTATTACACACTATTACACTATTACACACTATTACACTATTACACACTATTACACACTATTACACACTATTACACTATTACACTATTACACTATTACACACTATTACACTATTTCACTATTACACACTATTACACTATTACACACTATTACTCTATTACACTATTACACACTATTACACTATAACACACTATTACACTATTACACACTATTACACTATTACACACTATTACACTATTACACACTATTACACTATTACACTATTACACACTATTACACTATTACACACTATTACACTATTACACACTATTACACTATTACACACTATTACACTATTACACACTATTACACTATTACACTATTACACACTATTACACTATTACACTATTACACACTATTACACTATTACACTATTACACACTATTACACTATTACACACTATTACACTATTACACTATTACACACTATTACACTATTACACTATTACACACTATTACACTATTACACACTATTACACTATTACACTATTACACACTATTACACTATTACACTATTACACACTATTACACTATTACACTATTACACACTATTACACTATTAGACACTATTACACTATTACACACTATTACACTATTACACACTATTACACAATATTACACTATTACACACTATTACACTATTACACTATTACACACTATTACACTATTACACTATTACACTATTACACTATTACACACTATTACACTATTACACTATTACACACTATTACACTATTACACACTATTACACTATTACACACTATTACACTAGTACACACTATTACACTATTACACACTATTACACTATTACACTATTACACACTATTACACTATTACACACTATTACACTATTACACTATTACACACTATTACACTATTACACTATTACACTATTACACACTATTACACTATTACACACTATTACACTATTACACACTATTACACTATTACACTATTACACACTATTACACTATTACACACTATTACACTATTACACTATTACACACTATTACACTATTACACTATTACACACTATTACACTATTACACTATTACACACTATTACACTATTAGACACTATTACACTATTACACACTATTACACTATTACACACTATTACACACTATTACACACTATTACACTATTACACACTATTACACTATTACACACTATTACACACTATTACACACTATTACACTATTACACTATTACACACTATTACACTATTACACTATTACACACTATTACACTATTACACACTATTACTCTATTACACTATTACACACTATTACACTATTACACTATTACACTATTACACACTATTACACACTATTACACTATTACACTATTACACACTATTACACTATTACACACTATTACACTATTACACACTATTACACTATTACACTATTACACACTATTACACTATTACACACTATTACACTATTACACTATTACACACTATTACACTATTACACACTATTACACTATTACACTATTACACACTATTACACTATTACACTATTACACACTATTACACTATTACACACTATTACACTATTACACACTATTACACTATTACACACTATTACACTATTACACACTATTACACTATTACACACTATTACATATTACACACTATTACACTATTACACAATATTACACAATATTACACACTATTACACTATTACACTATTACACTATTACACACTATTACACACTATTACACTATTACACACTATTACACACTATTACACTATTACACTATTACACACTATTACACTATTACACACTATTACACTATTACACTATTACACACTATTACACTATTACACACTATTACACTATTACACACTATTACACTATTACACTATTACACTATTACACACTATTACACTATTACACACTATTACACTATTACACACTATTACACTATTACACTATTACACTATTACACACTATTACACTATTACACTATTACACACTATTACACTATTAGACACTATTACACTATTACACACTATTACACTATTACACACTATTACACTATTACACTATTACACACTATTACACTATTACACACTATTACACTATTACACACTATTACACTATTACACTATTACACACTATTACACTATTACACACTATTACACTATTACACTATTACACACTATTACACTATTACACTATTACACACTATTACACTATTACACTATTACACACTATTACACTATTAGACACTATTACACTATTACACACTATTACACTATTACACTATTACACACTATTACACTATTACACACTATTACACTATTACACAATATTACACTATTACACACTATTACACTATTACACTATTACACACTATTACACACTATTACACTATTACACTATTACACACTATTACACTATTACACACTATTACACTATTACACTATTACACACTATTACACTATTACACACTATTACACTATTACACCGAGTACAATGGCACAATCCGCAAGTCTCTACGACAAACGGTTCAAGAGATACACTGAGGGGGTGTGGCCTAAGGGGGCGTGGTCTAAGGATCGGGGGAGTGGTCAACATCGACCAATGAAAGGTGGTCAACATGGACCAATGAAAAATGAAAGAGGATATCCCTACTGAGTACAATGACACAACCCACAAGACAGAGGGCGCTGTCAGCAATTCAGTACTGCAACACAGTGATGGCCAATGATGGGTTAAGTGGATGATGTCATTGGCAGCTCAGCCACGAGCCACACAGCTGAACCAATCATGAGTGAGCCATGAGCCACACAGGTGAAGCAATCACTATGACTTGCATATTTTCTATCCAATGTATTTCTATGGAGGCAGATGCATGACTGCATTGTCACATTGATTAAAAGAAAACTATAAGAGATGAAGCGTTGTGACGCGCACATGAGCACTACAACGAGTAGGCGAAGGGTTGTGCGCGAGATTGTGGCATTCGTGCGATATTGTGGCACTCCTTCGGCGATCGGAACAGAAGGCTAAAAAAAAATTGATTTCTAGAGGGCGATTGCATGGCGGTCAATGGGGGGTAGAACCTTCAAACAAATGGTCGTCAGTTGAGATAGAAATGTCCAATTCCATTTATTTTTCTTTTGTGAGCGGGATGACAGCCGTGTCATCGTTTTGATGTGTTTGTTTTATTTCTACGTCCAAAATTGAGATCACACTCGCAATTCACCCAAGGTAGGGGGAAAAAGATTATTTCAGCTGCTACACTCTAAAATGCAATGCATTCCCAATGGGACCGAAATTTTACCGTTTAAAGTCGATTCGTAGCCAGACGGTGCGGTGAAACTTTTACGGGTTCGAGACCGGTGTTGCCATAGGCAAGCCGCTCGTTTTGATACCTTTCACGTGTATGGGGCGCGAACGCTTACGTGTTGCAAAGTGTTTGCAAAATCGGTGGAATAAAGAATAATAAATAAATAAAAAGAGTATGGATATGTATAGTGTGGGTGGCAACCTGGCTTCGCCAGGTCACCCACACTAACTAGACAATTCCGCGCGGGGGAAATTGTGAAAGTGTGGGTGACGCCTGTGCACCGCCGGCCAACGGGGGAGAGTGTCTCTCGCGAGTCTCTATGACAAACGGTTCAAAGGATACAAAAAGGGGGCGTGGCCTAAGGATCGGGGGAGTGGTCAACATAGACCAATCAAAGAGGATATCCCTACTGAGTGCAATGACACAACCCGCAACACTATTACACTATTACACAATATTACACACTATTACACTATTACACTATTACACACTATTACACTATTACACACTATTACACTATTACACACTATTACACTATTAGACACTATTACACTATTACACACTATTACACTATTACACTATTACACATTATTACACACTATTACACTATTACACACTATTACACTATTACACACTATTACACTATTACACACTATTACACTATTAGACACTATTACACTATTACACACTATTACACTATTACACTATTACACATTATTACACACTATTACACTATTACACACTATTACACTATTACACACTATTACACTATTACACTATTACACACTATTACACTATTACACACTATTACACTATTACACTATTACACACTATTACACACTATTACACTATTACACACTATTACACTATTACACACTATTACACTATTACACTATTACACACTATTACACTATTACACTATTACACTATTACACTATTACACACTATTACACTATTACACACTATTACACTATTACACTATTACACACTATTACACTATTACACTATTACACACTATTACACTATTACACACTATTACACTATTACACACTATTACACTATTACACTATTACACACTATTACACTATTACACACTATTACACTATTACACACTATTACACACTATTACACTATTACACACTATTACACTATTACACTATTACACACTATTACACTATTAGACACTATTACACTATTACACACTATTACACTATTACACTATTACACACTATTACACTATTACACACTATTACACTATTACACTATTACACACTATTACACACTATTACACTATTACACACTATTACACTATTACACACTATTACACTATTACACTATTACACACTATTACACACTATTACACTATTACACACTATTACACTATTACACACTATTACACTATTACACTATTACACACTATTACACTATTACACTATTACACACTATTACACTATTACACACTATTACACTATTACACACTATTACACTATTACACTATTACACACTATTACACTATTACACACTATTACACTATTACACACTATTACACTATTACACACTATTACACTATTACACACTATTACACTATTACACTATTACACACTATTACACTATTAGACACTATTACACTATTACACACTATTACACTATTACACTATTACACACTATTACACTATTACACACTATTACACTATTACACTATTACACACTATTACACTATTACACACTATTACACTATTACACACTATTACACTATTACACTATTACACACTATTACACTATTACACTATTACACACTATTACACTATTACACTATTACACACTATTACACTATTACACTATTACACACTACACTATTACACTATTACACTATTACACACTATTACACTATTACACACTATTACACTATTACACTATTACACACTATTACACTATTACACTATTACACACTAGTACACTATTACACACTATTACACTATTACACTATTACACACTATTACACTATTACACACTATTACACTATTACACACCATTACACTATTACACTATTACACACTATTACACTATTACACTATTACACACTATTACACTATTACACTATTACACACTATTACACTATTACACACTATTACAATATTACACTATTACACACTATTACACTATTACACACTATTACACTATTACACTATTACACACTATTACACTATTACACACTATTACACTATTACACACTATTACACTATTACACTATTACACTATTACACACTATTACACTATTAGACACTATTACACTATTACACACTATTACACTATTACACTATTACACACTATTACACAATATTACACTATTACACACTATTACACTATTACACTATTACACACTATTACACTATTACACACTATTACACTATTACACTATTACACAATATTACACTATTACACACTATTACACTATTACACTATTACACACTATTACACACTATTACACTATTACACACTATTACACACTATTACACTATTACACACTATTACACTATTACACTATTACACACTATTACACTATTACACACTATTACACTATTACACCGAGTACAATGGCACAATCCGCAAGTCTCTACGACAAACGGTTCAAGAGATACACTGAGGGGGTGTGGCCTAAGGGGGCGTGGTCTAAGGATCGGGGGAGTGGTCAACATCGACCAATGAAAGGTGGTCAACATGGACCAATGAAAAATGAAAGAGGATATCCCTACTGAGTACAATGACACAACCCACAAGACAGAGGGCGCTGTCAGCAATTCAGTACTGCAACACAGTGATGGCCAATGATGGGTTAAGTGGATGATGTCATTGGCAGCTCAGCCACGAGCCACACAGCTGAACCAATCATGAGTGAGCCATGAGCCACACAGGTGAAGCAATCACTATGACTTGCATATTTTCTATCCAATGCATTTGTATGGAGGCAGATGCATGACTGCATTGTCACATTGATTAAAAGAAAACTATAAGAGATGAAGCGTTGTGACGCGCACATGAGCACTACAACGAGTAGGCGAAGGGTTGTGCGCGATATTGTGACATTCGTGCAATATTGTGGCACTCCTTCGGCGATCGGAACAGAAGGCTAAAAAATAGTGTGAAAAATGTGATTTCTAGAGTGCGATTGCATGGCGGTCAATGGGGAGGAGAACCTTCAAACAAATGGTCGTCAGTTGAGATAGAAATGTCCAATTCCATTTATTTTTCTTTTGTGAGCGGGATGACAGCCGTGTCATCGTTTTGATGTGTTTGTTTTATTTCTACGTCCAAAATTGAGATCACACTCGCAATTCACCCAAGGTAGGGGGAAAAAGATTATTTCAGCTGCTACACTCTAAAATGCAATGCATTCCCAATGGGACCGATATTTTACCGTTTAAAGTCGATTCGTAGCCAGACGGTGCGGTGAAACTTTACGAGATCGGAGACCGGTGTTGCCATAGGCAAGCCGCTCGTTTTGATACCTTTCACGTGTATGGGGCGCGAACGCTTACGTGTTGCAAAGTGTTTGCAAAATCGGTGGAATAAAGAATAATAAATAAATAAAAAGAGTATGGATATGTATAGTGTGGGTGGCAACCTATTACACTATTACACACTATTACACTATTACACACTATTACACTATTACACACTATTACACTATTACACACTATTACACTATTACACACTATTACACTATTACACACTATTACACTATTAGACACTATTACACTATTAGACACTATTACACTATTACACTATTACACACTATTACACTATTACACACTATTACACTATTACACTATTACACACTATTACACTATTACACACTATTACACTATTACACACTATTACACTATTACACTATTACACACTATTACACTATTACACTATTACACACTATTACACTATTACACTATTACACACTATTACACTATTACACTATTACACACTACACTATTACACTATTACACTATTACACACTATTACACTATTACACACTATTACACTATTACACTATTACACACTATTACACTATTACACTATTACACACTAGTACACTATTACACACTATTACACTATTACACTATTACACACTATTACACTATTACACACTATTACACTATTACACACTATTACACTATTACACTATTACACACTATTACACTATTACACTATTACACACTATTACACTATTACACTATTACACACTATTACACTATTACACACTATTACAATATTACACTATTACACACTATTACACTATTACACACTATTACACTATTACACTATTACACACTATTACACTATTACACACTATTACACTATTACACACTATTACACTATTACACTATTACACTATTACACACTATTACACTATTAGACACTATTACACTATTACACACTATTACACTATTACACTATTACACACTATTACACAATATTACACTATTACACACTATTACACTATTACACTATTACACACTATTACACTATTACACACTATTACACTATTACACTATTACACAATATTACACTATTACACACTATTACACTATTACACTATTACACACTATTACACACTATTACACTATTACACACTATTACACACTATTACACTATTACACACTATTACACTATTACACTATTACACACTATTACACTATTACACACTATTACACTATTACACCGAGTACAATGGCACAATCCGCAAGTCTCTACGACAAACGGTTCAAGAGATACACTGAGGGGGTGTGGCCTAAGGGGGCGTGGTCTAAGGATCGGGGGAGTGGTCAACATCGACCAATGAAAGGTGGTCAACATGGACCAATGAAAAATGAAAGAGGATATCCCTACTGAGTACAATGACACAACCCACAAGACAGAGGGCGCTGTCAGCAATTCAGTACTGCAACACAGTGATGGCCAATGATGGGTTAAGTGGATGATGTCATTGGCAGCTCAGCCACGAGCCACACAGCTGAACCAATCATGAGTGAGCCATGAGCCACACAGGTGAAGCAATCACTATGACTTGCATATTTTCTATCCAATGCATTTGTATGGAGGCAGATGCATGACTGCATTGTCACATTGATTAAAAGAAAACTATAAGAGATGAAGCGTTGTGACGCGCACATGAGCACTACAACGAGTAGGCGAAGGGTTGTGCGCGATATTGTGACATTCGTGCAATATTGTGGCACTCCTTCGGCGATCGGAACAGAAGGCTAAAAAATAGTGTGAAAAATGTGATTTCTAGAGTGCGATTGCATGGCGGTCAATGGGGAGGAGAACCTTCAAACAAATGGTCGTCAGTTGAGATAGAAATGTCCAATTCCATTTATTTTTCTTTTGTGAGCGGGATGACAGCCGTGTCATCGTTTTGATGTGTTTGTTTTATTTCTACGTCCAAAATTGAGATCACACTCGCAATTCACCCAAGGTAGGGGGAAAAAGATTATTTCAGCTGCTACACTCTAAAATGCAATGCATTCCCAATGGGACCGATATTTTACCGTTTAAAGTCGATTCGTAGCCAGACGGTGCGGTGAAACTTTACGAGATCGGAGACCGGTGTTGCCATAGGCAAGCCGCTCGTTTTGATACCTTTCACGTGTATGGGGCGCGAACGCTTACGTGTTGCAAAGTGTTTGCAAAATCGGTGGAATAAAGAATAATAAATAAATAAAAAGAGTATGGATATGTATAGTGTGGGTGGCAACCTATTACACTATTACACACTATTACACTATTACACACTATTACACTATTACACACTATTACACTATTACACACTATTACACTATTACACACTATTACACTATTACACTATTACACACTATTACACTATTAGACACTATTACACTATTACACACTATTACACTATTACACTATTACACACTATTACACTATTACACACTATTACACTATTACACTATTACACACTATTACACTATTACACACTATTACACTATTACACACTATTACACTATTACACTATTACACACTATTACACTATTACACTATTACACACTATTACACTATTACACTATTACACACTATTACACTATTACACTATTACACACTACACTATTACACTATTACACTATTACACACTATTACACTATTACACACTATTACACTATTACACTATTACACACTATTACACTATTACACTATTACACACTAGTACACTATTACACACTATTACACTATTACACTATTACACACTATTACACTATTACACACTATTACACTATTACACACTATTACACTATTACACTATTACACACTATTACACTATTACACTATTACACACTATTACACTATTACACTATTACACACTATTACACTATTACACACTATTACAATATTACACTATTACACACTATTACACTATTACACACTATTACACTATTACACTATTACACACTATTACACTATTACACACTATTACACTATTACACACTATTACACTATTACACTATTACACTATTACACACTATTACACTATTAGACACTATTACACTATTACACACTATTACACTATTACACTATTACACACTATTACACAATATTACACTATTACACACTATTACACTATTACACTATTACACACTATTACACTATTACACACTATTACACTATTACACTATTACACAATATTACACTATTACACACTATTACACTATTACACTATTACACACTATTACACACTATTACACTATTACACACTATTACACACTATTACACTATTACACACTATTACACTATTACACTATTACACACTATTACACTATTACACACTATTACACTATTACACCGAGTACAATGGCACAATCCGCAAGTCTCTACGACAAACGGTTCAAGAGATACACTGAGGGGGTGTGGCCTAAGGGGGCGTGGTCTAAGGATCGGGGGAGTGGTCAACATCGACCAATGAAAGGTGGTCAACATGGACCAATGAAAAATGAAAGAGGATATCCCTACTGAGTACAATGACACAACCCACAAGACAGAGGGCGCTGTCAGCAATTCAGTACTGCAACACAGTGATGGCCAATGATGGGTTAAGTGGATGATGTCATTGGCAGCTCAGCCACGAGCCACACAGCTGAACCAATCATGAGTGAGCCATGAGCCACACAGGTGAAGCAATCACTATGACTTGCATATTTTCTATCCAATGCATTTGTATGGAGGCAGATGCATGACTGCATTGTCACATTGATTAAAAGAAAACTATAAGAGATGAAGCGTTGTGACGCGCACATGAGCACTACAACGAGTAGGCGAAGGGTTGTGCGCGATATTGTGACATTCGTGCAATATTGTGGCACTCCTTCGGCGATCGGAACAGAAGGCTAAAAAATAGTGTGAAAAATGTGATTTCTAGAGTGCGATTGCATGGCGGTCAATGGGGAGGAGAACCTTCAAACAAATGGTCGTCAGTTGAGATAGAAATGTCCAATTCCATTTATTTTTCTTTTGTGAGCGGGATGACAGCCGTGTCATCGTTTTGATGTGTTTGTTTTATTTCTACGTCCAAAATTGAGATCACACTCGCAATTCACCCAAGGTAGGGGGAAAAAGATTATTTCAGCTGCTACACTCTAAAATGCAATGCATTCCCAATGGGACCGATATTTTACCGTTTAAAGTCGATTCGTAGCCAGACGGTGCGGTGAAACTTTACGAGATCGGAGACCGGTGTTGCCATAGGCAAGCCGCTCGTTTTGATACCTTTCACGTGTATGGGGCGCGAACGCTTACGTGTTGCAAAGTGTTTGCAAAATCGGTGGAATAAAGAATAATAAATAAATAAAAAGAGTATGGATATGTATAGTGTGGGTGGCAACCTATTACACTATTACACACTATTACACTATTACACACTATTACACTATTACACACTATTACACTATTACACACTATTACACTATTACACACTATTACACTATTACACTATTACACACTATTACACTATTAGACACTATTACACTATTACACACTATTACACTATTACACTATTACACACTATTACACTATTACACACTATTACACTATTACACTATTACACACTATTACACTATTACACACTATTACACTATTACACACTATTACACTATTACACTATTACACACTATTACACTATTACACTATTACACACTATTACACTATTACACACTATTACACTATTACACTATTACACACTACACTATTACACTATTACACTATTACACACTATTACACTATTACACACTATTACACTATTACACTATTACACACTATTACACTATTACACTATTACACACTAGTACACTATTACACACTATTACACTATTACACTATTACACACTATTACACTATTACACACTATTACACTATTACACACTATTACACTATTACACTATTACACACTATTACACTATTACACTATTACACACTATTACACTATTACACTATTACACACTATTACACTATTACACACTATTACAATATTACACTATTACACACTATTACACTATTACACACTATTACACTATTACACTATTACACACTATTACACTATTACACACTATTACACTATTACACACTATTACACTATTACACTATTACACTATTACACACTATTACACTATTAGACACTATTACACTATTACACACTATTACACTATTACACTATTACACACTATTACACAATATTACACTATTACACACTATTACACTATTACACTATTACACACTATTACACTATTACACACTATTACACTATTACACTATTACACAATATTACACTATTACACACTATTACACTATTACACTATTACACACTATTACACACTATTACACTATTACACACTATTACACACTATTACACTATTACACACTATTACACTATTACACTATTACACACTATTACACTATTACACACTATTACACTATTACACCGAGTACAATGGCACAATCCGCAAGTCTCTACGACAAACGGTTCAAGAGATACACTGAGGGGGTGTGGCCTAAGGGGGCGTGGTCTAAGGATCGGGGGAGTGGTCAACATCGACCAATGAAAGGTGGTCAACATGGACCAATGAAAAATGAAAGAGGATATCCCTACTGAGTACAATGACACAACCCACAAGACAGAGGGCGCTGTCAGCAATTCAGTACTGCAACACAGTGATGGCCAATGATGGGTTAAGTGGATGATGTCATTGGCAGCTCAGCCACGAGCCACACAGCTGAACCAATCATGAGTGAGCCATGAGCCACACAGGTGAAGCAATCACTATGACTTGCATATTTTCTATCCAATGCATTTGTATGGAGGCAGATGCATGACTGCATTGTCACATTGATTAAAAGAAAACTATAAGAGATGAAGCGTTGTGACGCGCACATGAGCACTACAACGAGTAGGCGAAGGGTTGTGCGCGATATTGTGACATTCGTGCAATATTGTGGCACTCCTTCGGCGATCGGAACAGAAGGCTAAAAAATAGTGTGAAAAATGTGATTTCTAGAGTGCGATTGCATGGCGGTCAATGGGGAGGAGAACCTTCAAACAAATGGTCGTCAGTTGAGATAGAAATGTCCAATTCCATTTATTTTTCTTTTGTGAGCGGGATGACAGCCGTGTCATCGTTTTGATGTGTTTGTTTTATTTCTACGTCCAAAATTGAGATCACACTCGCAATTCACCCAAGGTAGGGGGAAAAAGATTATTTCAGCTGCTACACTCTAAAATGCAATGCATTCCCAATGGGACCGATATTTTACCGTTTAAAGTCGATTCGTAGCCAGACGGTGCGGTGAAACTTTACGAGATCGGAGACCGGTGTTGCCATAGGCAAGCCGCTCGTTTTGATACCTTTCACGTGTATGGGGCGCGAACGCTTACGTGTTGCAAAGTGTTTGCAAAATCGGTGGAATAAAGAATAATAAATAAATAAAAAGAGTATGGATATGTATAGTGTGGGTGGCAACCTATTACACTATTACACACTATTACACTATTACACACTATTACACTATTACACACTATTACACTATTACACACTATTACACTATTACACACTATTACACTATTACACTATTACACACTATTACACTATTAGACACTATTACACTATTACACACTATTACACTATTACACTATTACACACTATTACACTATTACACACTATTACACTATTACACTATTACACACTATTACACTATTACACACTATTACACTATTACACACTATTACACTATTACACTATTACACACTATTACACTATTACACTATTACACACTATTACACTATTACACTATTACACACTATTACACTATTACACTATTACACACTACACTATTACACTATTACACTATTACACACTATTACACTATTACACACTATTACACTATTACACTATTACACACTATTACACTATTACACTATTACACACTAGTACACTATTACACACTATTACACTATTACACTATTACACACTATTACACTATTACACACTATTACACTATTACACACTATTACACTATTACACTATTACACACTATTACACTATTACACTATTACACACTATTACACTATTACACTATTACACACTATTACACTATTACACACTATTACAATATTACACTATTACACACTATTACACTATTACACACTATTACACTATTACACTATTACACACTATTACACTATTACACACTATTACACTATTACACACTATTACACTATTACACTATTACACTATTACACACTATTACACTATTAGACACTATTACACTATTACACACTATTACACTATTACACTATTACACACTATTACACAATATTACACTATTACACACTATTACACTATTACACTATTACACACTATTACACTATTACACACTATTACACTATTACACTATTACACAATATTACACTATTACACACTATTACACTATTACACTATTACACACTATTACACACTATTACACTATTACACACTATTACACACTATTACACTATTACACACTATTACACTATTACACTATTACACACTATTACACTATTACACACTATTACACTATTACACCGAGTACAATGGCACAATCCGCAAGTCTCTACGACAAACGGTTCAAGAGATACACTGAGGGGGTGTGGCCTAAGGGGGCGTGGTCTAAGGATCGGGGGAGTGGTCAACATCGACCAATGAAAGGTGGTCAACATGGACCAATGAAAAATGAAAGAGGATATCCCTACTGAGTACAATGACACAACCCACAAGACAGAGGGCGCTGTCAGCAATTCAGTACTGCAACACAGTGATGGCCAATGATGGGTTAAGTGGATGATGTCATTGGCAGCTCAGCCACGAGCCACACAGCTGAACCAATCATGAGTGAGCCATGAGCCACACAGGTGAAGCAATCACTATGACTTGCATATTTTCTATCCAATGCATTTGTATGGAGGCAGATGCATGACTGCATTGTCACATTGATTAAAAGAAAACTATAAGAGATGAAGCGTTGTGACGCGCACATGAGCACTACAACGAGTAGGCGAAGGGTTGTGCGCGATATTGTGACATTCGTGCAATATTGTGGCACTCCTTCGGCGATCGGAACAGAAGGCTAAAAAATAGTGTGAAAAATGTGATTTCTAGAGTGCGATTGCATGGCGGTCAATGGGGAGGAGAACCTTCAAACAAATGGTCGTCAGTTGAGATAGAAATGTCCAATTCCATTTATTTTTCTTTTGTGAGCGGGATGACAGCCGTGTCATCGTTTTGATGTGTTTGTTTTATTTCTACGTCCAAAATTGAGATCACACTCGCAATTCACCCAAGGTAGGGGGAAAAAGATTATTTCAGCTGCTACACTCTAAAATGCAATGCATTCCCAATGGGACCGATATTTTACCGTTTAAAGTCGATTCGTAGCCAGACGGTGCGGTGAAACTTTACGAGATCGGAGACCGGTGTTGCCATAGGCAAGCCGCTCGTTTTGATACCTTTCACGTGTATGGGGCGCGAACGCTTACGTGTTGCAAAGTGTTTGCAAAATCGGTGGAATAAAGAATAATAAATAAATAAAAAGAGTATGGATATGTATAGTGTGGGTGGCAACCTATTACACTATTACACACTATTACACTATTACACACTATTACACTATTACACACTATTACACTATTACACACTATTACACTATTACACACTATTACACTATTACACTATTACACACTATTACACTATTAGACACTATTACACTATTACACACTATTACACTATTACACTATTACACACTATTACACTATTACACACTATTACACTATTACACTATTACACACTATTACACTATTACACACTATTACACTATTACACACTATTACACTATTACACTATTACACACTATTACACTATTACACTATTACACACTATTACACTATTACACTATTACACACTATTACACTATTACACTATTAC
Organism: Notolepis coatsorum; assembly: GCF_963971535.1. NCBI lineage: Eukaryota > Metazoa > Chordata > Actinopteri > Aulopiformes > Paralepididae > Notolepis > Notolepis coatsorum. The sequence continues at coordinate 93,138,739 of NC_140176.1, read as the reverse complement.
ACACTACACTATTACACTATTACACTATTACACACTATTACACTATTACACACTATTACACTATTACACTATTACACACTATTACACTATTACACTATTACACACTAGTACACTATTACACACTATTACACTATTACACTATTACACACTATTACACTATTACACACTATTACACTATTACACACTATTACACTATTACACTATTACACACTATTACACTATTACACTATTACACACTATTACACTATTACACTATTACACACTATTACACTATTACACACTATTACAATATTACACTATTACACACTATTACACTATTACACACTATTACACTATTACACTATTACACTATTACACACTATTACACTATTAGACACTATTACACTATTACACACTATTACACTATTACACTATTACACACTATTACACAATATTACACTATTACACACTATTACACTATTACACTATTACACACTATTACACTATTACACACTATTACACTATTACACTATTACACAATATTACACTATTACACACTATTACACTATTACACTATTACACACTATTACACACTATTACACTATTACACACTATTACACACTATTACACTATTACACACTATTACACTATTACACTATTACACACTATTACACTATTACACACTATTACACTATTACACCGAGTACAATGGCACAATCCGCAAGTCTCTACGACAAACGGTTCAAGAGATACACTGAGGGGGTGTGGCCTAAGGGGGCGTGGTCTAAGGATCGGGGGAGTGGTCAACATCGACCAATGAAAGGTGGTCAACATGGACCAATGAAAAATGAAAGAGGATATCCCTACTGAGTACAATGACACAACCCACAAGACAGAGGGCGCTGTCAGCAATTCAGTACTGCAACACAGTGATGGCCAATGATGGGTTAAGTGGATGATGTCATTGGCAGCTCAGCCACGAGCCACACAGCTGAACCAATCATGAGTGAGCCATGAGCCACACAGGTGAAGCAATCACTATGACTTGCATATTTTCTATCCAATGCATTTGTATGGAGGCAGATGCATGACTGCATTGTCACATTGATTAAAAGAAAACTATAAGAGATGAAGCGTTGTGACGCGCACATGAGCACTACAACGAGTAGGCGAAGGGTTGTGCGCGATATTGTGACATTCGTGCAATATTGTGGCACTCCTTCGGCGATCGGAACAGAAGGCTAAAAAATAGTGTGAAAAATGTGATTTCTAGAGTGCGATTGCATGGCGGTCAATGGGGAGGAGAACCTTCAAACAAATGGTCGTCAGTTGAGATAGAAATGTCCAATTCCATTTATTTTTCTTTTGTGAGCGGGATGACAGCCGTGTCATCGTTTTGATGTGTTTGTTTTATTTCTACGTCCAAAATTGAGATCACACTCGCAATTCACCCAAGGTAGGGGGAAAAAGATTATTTCAGCTGCTACACTCTAAAATGCAATGCATTCCCAATGGGACCGATATTTTACCGTTTAAAGTCGATTCGTAGCCAGACGGTGCGGTGAAACTTTACGAGATCGGAGACCGGTGTTGCCATAGGCAAGCCGCTCGTTTTGATACCTTTCACGTGTATGGGGCGCGAACGCTTACGTGTTGCAAAGTGTTTGCAAAATCGGTGGAATAAAGAATAATAAATAAACTAGACAATTCCGCGCGGGGGAAATTGTGAAAGTGTGGGTGACGCCTGTGCACCGCCGGCCAACGGGGGAGAGGGTCTCTCGCGAGTCTCTATGACAAACGGTTCAAAGGATACAAAAAGGGGGCGTGGCCTAAGGATCAGGGGAGTGGTCAACATAGACCAATCAAAGAGGATATCCCTACTGAGTGCAACGACACAACCCGCAACACTATTACACTATTACACACTATTACACTATTACACACTATTACACACTATTACACACTATTACACTATTACACACTATTACACTATTACACACTATAACACTATTACACTATTACACACTATTACACTATTACACACTATTACACTATTACACTATTACACACTATTACACTATTACACACTATTACACTATTACACACTATTACACTATTACACACTATAACACTATTACACTATTACACACTATTACACACTATTGCACTATTACACTATTACACTATTACACACTATTACACTATTACACACTATTACACTATTACACTATTACACACTATTACACTATTACACACTATTACACTATTACACTATTACACACTATTACACTATTACACTATTACACTATTGCACACTATTACACTATTACACACTATTACACTATTACACTATTACACACTATTACACTATTACACACTATTACACTATTACACACTATTACACACTATTACACTATTACACACTATTACACTATTACACTATTACACACTATTACACTATTACACTATTACACACTATTACACTATTACACTATTACACACTATTACACTATTACACACTATTACACTATTACACTATTACACACTATTACACTATTACACTATTACACTATTACACACTATTACACTATTACACACTATTACACACTATTACACTATTACACACTATTACACTATTACACACTATTACACTATTACACTATTACACACTATTACACTATTACACACTATTACACTATTACACTATTACACACTATTACACTATTACACTATTACACACTATTACACTATTACACTATTACACTATTACACACTATTACACTATTACACACTATTACACTCTATTACACTATTACACACTATTACACTATTACACTATTACACTATTACACACTATTACACTATTACACTATTACACACTATTACACTATTACACACTATTACACTATTACACACTATTACACTATTACACTATTACACACTATTACACTATTACACACTATTACACTATTACACACTATTACACTATTACACTATTACACACTATTACACTATTACACTATTACACACTATTACACTATTACACTATTACACACTATTACACTATTACACACTATTACACTATTACACTATTACACACTATTACACTATTACACTATTACACAATATTACACTATTACACACTATTACACTATTACACTATTACACACTATTACACACTATTACACTATTACACTATTACACACTATTACACTATTACACTATTACACACTATTACACTATTACACACTATTACACTATTACACCGAGTACAATGGCACAATCCGCAAGTCTCTACGACAAACGGTTCAAGAGATACACTGAGGGGGTGTGGCCTAAGGGGGCGTGGTCTAAGGATCGGGGGAGTGGTCAACATCGACCAATGAAAGGTGGTCAACATCGACCAATGGCACAAACCGCAAGTCTCTACGACAAACGGTTCAAGAGATACACTGAGGGGGTGTGGCCTAAGGGGGCGTGGTCTAAGGATCGGGGGAGTGGTCAACATCGACCAATGAAAGGGGGTCAACATGGACCAATGAAAAATGAAAGAGGATATCCCTACTGAGTACAATGACACAACCCACAAGACAGAGGGCGCTGTCAGCAATTCAGTAGTGCAACACAGTGATGGCCAATGATGGGTTAAGTGGATGATGTCATTGGCAGCTCAGCCACGAGCCACACAGCTGAACCAATCATGAGTGAGCCATGAGCCACACAGGTGAAGCAATCACTATGACTTGCATATTTTCTATCCAATGCATTTCTATGGAGGCAGATGCATGACTGCATTGTCACATTGATTAAAAGAAAACTATAAGAGATGAAGCGTTGTGACGCGCACATGAGCACTACAACGAGTAGGCGAAGGGTTGTGCGCGATATTGTGACATTCGTGCGATATTGTGGCACTCCTTCGGCGATCGGAACAGAAGGCTAAAAAATAGTGTGAAAAATGTGATTTCTAGAGTGCGATTGCATGGCGGTCAATGGGGAGGAGAACCTTCAAACAAATGGTCGTCAGTTGAGATAGAAATGTCCAATTCCATTTATTTTTCTTTTGTGAGCGGGTTGACAGCCGTGTCATCGTTTTGATGTGTTTGTTTTATTTCTACGTCCAAAATTGAGATCACACTCGCAATTCACCCAAGGTAGGGGGAAAAAGATTATTTCAGCTGCTACACTCTAAAATGCAATGCATTCCCAATGGGACCGATATTTTACCGTTTAAAGTCGATTCGTAGCCAGACGGTGCGGTGAAACTTTACGAGTTCGGAGACCGGTGTTGCCATAGGCAAGCCGCTCGTTTTGATACCTTTCACGTGTATGGGGCGCGAACGCTTACGTGTTGCAAAGTGTTTGCAAAATCGCCAGGTCACCCACACTAACTAGACAATTCCGCGCGGGGGAAATTGTGAAAGTGTGGGTGACGCCTGTGCACCGCCGGCCAACGGGGGAGAGGGTCTCTCGCGAGTCTCTATGACAAACGGTTCAAAGGATACAAAAAGGGGGCGCGGCCTAAGGATCGGGGGAGTGGTCAACATAGACCAATGAAAGAGGATATCCCTACTGAGTGCAACGACACAACCCGCAACACTATTACACTATTACACACTATTACACTATTACACACTATTACACACTATTACACACTATTACACTATTACACACTATTACACTATTACACTATTACACTATTACACACTATTACACTATTACACACTATTACACTATTACACACTATTACACTATTACACACTATTACACTATTACACTATTACACACTATTACACTATTACACTATTACACACTATTACACTATTACACTATTACACACTATTACACACTATTACACTATTACACACTATTACACACTATTACACTATTACACTATTACACTATTACACACTATTACACACTATTACACTATTACACACTATTACACTATTACACACTATTACACTATTACACACTATTACACTATTACACACTATTACACACTATTACACTATTACACACTATTACACTATTACACTATTACACACTATTACACTATTACACTATTACACACTATTACACTATTACACTATTACACACTATTACACTATTACACACTATTACACTATTACACACTATTACACTATTACACACTATTACACACTATTACACACTATTACACTATTACACACTATTACACTATTACACTATTACACACTATTACACACTATTACACTATTACACTATTACACACTATTACACTATTACACACTATTACACTATTACACACTATTACACTATTACACACTATTACACTATTACACACTATTACACTATTACACTATTACACTATTACACTATTACACACTATTACACTATTACACACTATTACACTATTACACTATTACACACTATTACACACTATTACACACTATTACACTATTACACTATTACACACTATTACACACTATTACACACTATTACACTATTACACACTATTACACTATTACACACTATTACACTATTACACACTATTACACTATTACACTATTACACACTATTACACTATTACACACTATTACACTATTACACACTATTACACTATTACACTATTACACACTATTACACTATTACACTATTACACACTATTACACTATTACACTATTACACACTATTACACTATTACACACTATTACACTATTACACTATTACACACTATTACACTATTACACTATTACACACTATTACACACTATTACACACTATTACACTATTACACTATTACACTATTACACACTATTACACACTATTACACACTATTACACTATTACACACTATTACACTATTACACACTATTACACTATTACACTATTACACACTATTACACTATTACACACTATTACACTATTACACACTATTACACACTATTACACTATTACACACTATTACACTATTACACTATTACACACTATTACACTATTACACTATTACACACTATTACACTATTACACTATTACACACTATTACACTATTACACACTATTACACTATTACACACTATTACACTATTACACTATTACACTATTACACACTATTACACTATTACACACTATTACACTATTACACTATTACACACTATTACACTATTACACTATTACACTATTACACACTATTACACTATTACACCATTACACACTATTACACTATTACACACTATTACACTATTACACGATTACACTATTACACACTATTACACTATTACACTATTACACACTATTACACTATTACACACTATTACACTATTACACACTATTACACTATTACACACTATTACACACTATTACACTATTACACACTATTACACACTATTACACTATTACACACTATTACACACTATTACACTATTACACTATTACACTATTACACACTATTACACTATTACACTATTACACACTATTACACTATTACACACTATTACACTATTAAACTATTACACTATTACACACTATTACACTATTACACACTATTACACTATTACACTATTACACACTATTACACTATTACACACTATTACACTATTACACTATTACATACTATTACACTATTACACACTATTACACTATTACACACTATTACACTATTACACTATTACACACTATTACACACTATTACACTATTACACACTATTACACTATTACACTATTACACACTATTACACACTATTACACTATTACACTATTACACACTATTACACACTATTACACTATTACATGATTACACACTATTACACTATTACACACTATTACACTATTACACTATTACACACTATTACACTATTACACACTATTACACACTATTACACACTTACACACTATTACACTATTACACACTATTTTTCCGGTTTTCGGACTTTTCCGAGTTTTTGAACTTTTTCGGATTTTTGATGTTTCCGAGTTTTCGGATTTTTCCGAGTTTTTGGGTTTTCGGACTTTTCAGAGTTTTTGAACTTTTTCGGATTTTTGATGTTTCCGAGTTTTCGGAATTTTCCGAGTTTTTGGATTTTTCCGAGTTTTCGGACTTTTCCGAGTTTTTGAACTTTTTCGGATTTTTGATGTTTCCGAGTTTTCGGATTTTTCCGAGTTTTGGGATTTTTTGGAGTTTTGGAACTTTTTAGATTTTTCCGAGTTTTCGGATTTTTCCGAGTTTTCGGGTTTTGGGATTTTTCCGAGTTTTTGAACTTTTTCGGATTTTAGATTTTTCCGAGTTTTGGGATTTTTTCGAGTTTTCGGATTTTTCCGATCAACATCGACCAATGGCACAATCCGCAAGTCTCTACGACAAACGGTTCAAGAGATACACTGAGGGGGTGTGGCCTAAGGGGGCGTGGTCTAAGGATCGGGGGAGTGGTCAACATCGACCAATGAAAGGTGGTCAACATCGACCAATGGCACAATCCCCAAGTCTCTACGACAAACGGTTCAAGAGATACACTGAGGGGGTGTGGCCTAAGGGGGCGTGGTCTAAGGATCGGGGGAGTGGTCAACATCGACCAATGAAAGGTGGTCAACAGGGGGAGTGGTCAACATCGACCAATGAAAGGTGGTCAACATCGACCAATGGCACAATCCGCAAGTCTCTACGACAAACGGTTCAAGAGATACACTGAGGGGGTGTGGCCTAAGGGGGCGTGGTCTAAGGATCGGGGGAGTGGTCAACATCGACCAATGAAAGGTGGTCAACATGGACCAATGAAAAATGAAAGAGGATATCCCTACTGAGTACAATGACACAACCCACAAGACAGAGGGCGCTGTCAGCAATTCAGTACTGCAACACAGTGATGGCCAATGATGGGTTAAGTGGATGATGTCATTGGCAGCTCAGCCACGAGCCACACAGCTGAACCAATCATGAGTGAGCCATGAGCCACACAGGTGAAGCAATCACTATGACTTGCATATTTTCTATCCAATGCATTTTATGGAGGCAGATGCATGACTGCATTGTCACATTGATTAAAAGAAAACTATAAGAGATGAAGCGTTGTGACGCGCACATGAGCACTACAACGAGTAGGCGAAGGGTTGTGCGCGATATTGTGACATTCGTGCGATATTGTGGCACTCCTTCGGCGATCGGAACAGAAGGCTAAAAAATAGTGTGAAAAATGTGATTTCTAGAGTGCGATTGCATGGCGGTCAATGGGGAGGAGAACCTTCAAACAAATGGTCGTCAGTTGAGATAGAAATGTCCAATTCCATTTATTTTTCTTTTGTGAGCGGGTTGACAGCCGTGTCATCGTTTTGATGTGTTTGTTTTATTTCTACGTCCAAAATTGAGATCACACTCGCAATTCACCCAAGGTAGGGGGAAAAAGATTATTTCAGCTGCTACACTCTAAAATGCAATGCATTCCCAATGGGACCGATATTTTACCGTTTAAAGTCGATTCGTAGCCAGACGGTGCGGTGAAACTTTACGAGTTCGGAGACCGGTGTTGCCATAGGCAAGCCGCTCGTTTTGATACCTTTCACGTGTATGGGGCGCGAACGCTTACGTGTTGCAAAGTGTTTGCAAAATCGGTGGAATAAAGAATAATAATAAAAACTAGACAATTCCGCGCGGGGGAAATTGTGAAAGTGTGGGTGACGCCTGTGCACCGCCGGCCAACGGGGGAGAGGGTCTCTCGCGAGTCTCTATGACAAACGGTTCAAAGGATACAAAAAGGGGGCGCGGCCTAAGGATCGGGGGAGTGGTCAACATAGACCAATCAAAGAGGATATCCCTACTGAGTGCAATGACACAACCCGCAACACTATTACACTATTACACAATATTACACTATTACACACTATTACACACTATTACACTATTACACACTATTACACTATTACACACTATTACACACTATTACACACTATTACACTATTACACTATTACACTATTACACACTATAACACTATTACACGATTACACTATTACACACTATTGCACTATTACACTATTACACTATTACACACTATTACACTATTACACTATTACACACTATTACACTATTACACACTATTACACTATTACACACTATTACACTATTACACACTATTACACTATTACACACTATTACACACTATTACACTATTACACAATATTACACTATTACACACTATTACACTATTACACTATTACACTATTACACACTATTACACTATTACACTATTACACACTATTACACTATTACACACTATTACACACTATTACACTATTACACACTATTACACTATTACACTATTACACACTATTACACTATTACACTATTACACACTATTACACACTATTACACTATTACACTATTACACACTATTACACTATTACACACTATTACACTATTACACTATTACACACTATTACACTATTACACTATTACACACTATTACACTATTACACTATTACACACTATTACACACTATTACACTATTACACGCTATTACACTATTACACTATTACACACTATTACACACTATTACACTATTACACACTATTACACTATTACACTATTACACACTATTACACTATTACACACTATTACACTATTACACACTATTACACTATTACACTATTACACACTATTACACACTATTACACTATTACACACTATTACACTATTACACACTATTACACACTATTACACTATTACACTATTACACACTATTACACTATTACACACTATTACACTATTACACTATTACACTATTACACACTATTACACTATTACACTATTACGCTATTACACTATTACACACTATTACACTATTACACTATTACACACTATTACACTATTACACACTATTACACTATTACACTATTACACACTATTACACACTATTACACTATTACACACTATTACACTATTACACACTATTACACTATTACACACTATTACACTATTACACTATTACACTATTACACACTATTACACTATTACACACTATTACACTATTACACACTATTACACACTATTACACTATTACACTATTACACTATTACACAATATTACACAATTACACACTATTACACACTATTACACTATTACACTATTACACACTATTACACTATTACACTATTACACTATTACACACTATTACACTATTACACTATTACACACTATTACACTATTACACGCTATTACACTATTACACTATTACACTATTACACTATTACACACTATTACACACTATTACACTATTACACTATTACACACTATTACACTATTACACTATTACACACTATTACACTATTACACTATTACACGCTATTACACTATTACACTATTACACTATTACACACTATTACACTATTACACTATTACACACTATTACACTATTACACACTATTACACTATTACACACTATTACACTATTACACTATTACACGCTATTACACTATTACACTATTACACACTATTACACTATTACACACTATTACACTATTACACTATTACACTATTACACACTATTACACTATTACACTATTACACACTATTACACTATTACACTATTACACACTATTACACTATTACACTATTACACACTATTACACTATTACACACTATTACACTATTACACACTATTACACACTATTACACTATTACACACTATTACACTATTACACACTATTACACTATTACACACTATTACACTATTACACACTATTACACACTATTACACACTATTACACTATTACACACTATTACACTATTACACTATTACACACTATTACACTATTACACTATTACACACTATTACACTATTACACACTATTACACTATTACACTATTACACACTATTACACTATTACACACTATTACACTATTACACTATTACACACTATTACACTATTACACACTATTACACTATTACACACTATTACACACTATTACACTATTACACACTATTACACACTATTACACACTATTACACTATTACACACTATTACACTATTACACACTATTACACTATTACACACTATTACACTATTACACTATTACACTATTACACACTATTACACTATTACACACTATTACACTATTACACACTATTACACACTATTACACTATTACACTATTACACTATTACACAATATTACACAATTACACACTATTACACACTATTACACTATTACACTATTACACACTATTACACTATTACACTATTACACTATTACACACTATTACACTATTACACTATTACACACTATTACACTATTACACGCTATTACACTATTACACTATTACACTATTACACTATTACACACTATTACACACTATTACACTATTACACTATTACACACTATTACACTATTACACTATTACACACTATTACACTATTACACTATTACACGCTATTACACTATTACACTATTACACTATTACACACTATTACACTATTACACTATTACACACTATTACACTATTACACACTATTACACTATTACACACTATTACACTATTACACTATTACACGCTATTACACTATTACACTATTACACACTATTACACTATTACACACTATTACACTATTACACTATTACACTATTACACACTATTACACTATTACACTATTACACTATTACACACTATTACACTATTACACTATTACACACTATTACACTATTACACTATTACACACTATTACACTATTACACACTATTACACTATTACACACTATTACACACTATTACACTATTACACACTATTACACTATTACACACTATTACACTATTACACACTATTACACTATTACACACTATTACACACTATTACACACTATTACACTATTACACACTATTACACTATTACACTATTACACACTATTACACTATTACACTATTACACACTATTACACTATTACACACTATTACACTATTACACTATTACACACTATTACACTATTACACACTATTACACTATTACACTATTACACACTATTACACTATTACACACTATTACACTATTACACACTATTACACACTATTACACTATTACACACTATTACACACTATTACACAATATTACACTATTACACACTATTACACTATTACACTATTACACTATTACACACTATTACACTATTACACTATTACACACTATTACACTATTACACACTATTACACACTATTACACTATTACACACTATTACACTATTACACTATTACACACTATTACACTATTACACTATTACACACTATTACACACTATTACACTATTACACTATTACACACTATTACACTATTACACACTATTACACTATTACACACTATTACACTATTACACTATTACACACTATTACACTATTACACTATTACACACTATTACACTATTACACACTATTACACTATTACACACTATTACACTATTACACGCTATTACACTATTACACACTATTACACACTATTACACTATTACACACTATTACACTATTACACACTATTACACTATTACACTATTACACACTATTACACTATTACACTATTACACACTATTACACTATTACACACTATTACACTATTACACACTATTACACTATTACACTATTACACACTATTACACACTATTACACTATTACACACTATTACACTATTACACACTATTACACACTATTACACTATTACACTATTACACTATTACACAATATTACACAATTACACACTATTACACACTATTACACTATTACACTATTACACACTATTACACTATTACACTATTACACACTATTACACTATTACACTATTACACACTATTACACTATTACACGCTATTACACTATTACACTATTACACTATTACACTATTACACACTATTACACACTATTACACTATTACACACTATTACACTATTACACTATTACACGCTATTACACTATTACACTATTACACTATTACACACTATTACACTATTACACTATTACACTATTACACACTATTACACTATTACACTATTACACACTATTACACTATTACACTATTACACTATTGCACACTATTACACTATTACACACTATTACACTATTACACTATTACACACTATTACACTATTACACACTATTACACTATTACACACTATTACACACTATTACACTATTACACACTATTACACTATTACACTATTACACACTATTACACTATTACACACTATTACACTATTACACACTATTACACTATTACACACTATAACACTATTACACTATTACACACTATTACACACTATTGCACTATTACACTATTACACTATTACACACTATTACACTATTACACACTATTACACTATTACACTATTACACACTATTACACTATTACACACTATTACACTATTACACTATTACACACTATTACACTATTACACACTATTACACTATTACACTATTACACTATTGCACACTATTACACTATTACACACTATTACACTATTACACACTATTACACTATTACACACTATTACACTATTACACACTATTACACACTATTACACTATTACACACTATTACACTATTACACTATTACACACTATTACACTATTACACTATTACACTATTACACACTATTACACTATTACACTATTACACACTATTACACTATTACACTATTACACTATTACACACTATTACACTATTACACACTATTACACTATTACACTATTACACACTATTACACACTATTACACTATTACACACTATTACACTATTACACACTATTACACTATTACACACTATTACACTATTACACTATTACACACTATTACACACTATTACACTATTACACACTATTACACTATTACACTATTACACACTATTACACTATTACACACTATTACACTATTACACTATTACACACTATTACACTATTACACTATTACACTATTACACACTATTACACTATTACACACTATTACACTATTACACACTATTACACTATTACACACTATTACACACTATTACACACTATTACACTATTACACACTATTACACTATTACACTATTACACACTATTACACACTATTACACTATTACACACTATTACACTATTACACTATTACACACTATTACACTATTACACACTAATACACTATTACACTATTACACAATATTACACTATTACACACTATTACACTATTACACTATTACACACTATTACACACTATTACACTATTACACTATTACACACTATTACACACTATTACACTATTACACTATTACACACTATTACACTATTACACACTATTACACTATTACACCGAGTACAATGGCACAATCCGCAAGTCTCTACGACAAACGGTTCAAGAGATACACTGAGGGGGTGTGGCCTAAGGGGGCGCGGCCTAAGGATCGGGGGAGTGGTCAACATCGACCAATGAAAGGTGGTCAACAGGGGGAGTGGTCAACATCGACCAATGAAAGGTGGTCAACATCGACTAATGGCACAATCCGCAAGTCTCTACGACAAACGGTTCAAGAGATACACTGAGGGGGTGTGGCCTAAGGGGGCGTGGTCTAAGGATCGGGGGAGTGGTCAACATCGACCAATGAAAGGGGGTCAACATGGACCAATGAAAAATGAAAGAGGATATCCCTACTGAGTACAATGACACAACCCACAAGACAGAGGGCGCTGTCAGCAATTCAGTAGTGCAACACAGTGATGGCCAATGATGGGTTAAGTGGATGATGTCATTGGCAGCTCAGCCACGAGCCACACAGCTGAACCAATCATGAGTGAGCCATGAGCCACACAGGTGAAGCAATCACTATGACTTGCATATTTTCTATCCAATGCATTTCTATGGAGGCAGATGCATGACTGCATTGTCACATTGATTAAAAGAAAACTATAAGAGATGAAGCGTTGTGACGCGCACATGAGCACTACAACGAGTAGGCGAAGGGTTGTGCGCGATATTGTGACATTCGTGCGATATTGTGGCACTCCTTCGGCGATCGGAACAGAAGGCTAAAAAATAGTGTGAAAAATGTGATTTCTAGAGTGCGATTGCATGGCGGTCAATGGGGAGGAGAACCTTCAAACAAATGGTCGTCAGTTGAGATAGAAATGTCCAATTCCATTTATTTTTCTTTTGTGAGCGGGTTGACAGCCGTGTCATCGTTTTGATGTGTTTGTTTTATTTCTACGTCCAAAATTGAGATCACACTCGCAATTCACCCAAGGTAGGGGGAAAAAGATTATTTCAGCTGCTACACTCTAAAATGCAATGCATTCCCAATGGGACCGATATTTTACCGTTTAAAGTCGATTCGTAGCCAGACGGTGCGGTGAAACTTTACGAGTTCGGAGACCGGTGTTGCCATAGGCAAGCCGCTCGTTTTGATACCTTTCACGTGTATGGGGCGCGAACGCTTACGTGTTGCAAAGTGTTTGCAAAATCGGTGGAATAAAGAAAGAATAAATAATAAAAAGAGTATAGATTACTATAGTGTGGGTGGCAACCTGGCTTCGCCAGGTCACCCACACTAATAAAAAGAGTATGGATATGTATAGTGTGGGTGGCAACCTATTACACTATTACACACTATTACACTATTACACACTATTACACTATTACACACTATTACACTATTACACACTATTACACTATTACACACTATTACACTATTACACTATTACACACTATTACACTATTAGACACTATTACACTATTACACACTATTACACTATTACACTATTACACACTATTACACTATTACACACTATTACACTATTACACTATTACACACTATTACACTATTACACACTATTACACTATTACACACTATTACACTATTACACTATTACACACTATTACACTATTACACTATTACACACTATTACACTATTACACTATTACACACTATTACACTATTACACTATTACACACTACACTATTACACTATTACACTATTACACACTATTACACTATTACACACTATTACACTATTACACTATTACACACTATTACACTATTACACTATTACACACTAGTACACTATTACACACTATTACACTATTACACTATTACACACTATTACACTATTACACACTATTACACTATTACACACTATTACACTATTACACTATTACACACTATTACACTATTACACTATTACACACTATTACACTATTACACTATTACACACTATTACACTATTACACACTATTACAATATTACACTATTACACACTATTACACTATTACACACTATTACACTATTACACTATTACACACTATTACACTATTACACACTATTACACTATTACACACTATTACACTATTACACTATTACACTATTACACACTATTACACTATTAGACACTATTACACTATTACACACTATTACACTATTACACTATTACACACTATTACACAATATTACACTATTACACACTATTACACTATTACACTATTACACACTATTACACTATTACACACTATTACACTATTACACTATTACACAATATTACACTATTACACACTATTACACTATTACACTATTACACACTATTACACACTATTACACTATTACACACTATTACACACTATTACACTATTACACACTATTACACTATTACACTATTACACACTATTACACTATTACACACTATTACACTATTACACCGAGTACAATGGCACAATCCGCAAGTCTCTACGACAAACGGTTCAAGAGATACACTGAGGGGGTGTGGCCTAAGGGGGCGTGGTCTAAGGATCGGGGGAGTGGTCAACATCGACCAATGAAAGGTGGTCAACATGGACCAATGAAAAATGAAAGAGGATATCCCTACTGAGTACAATGACACAACCCACAAGACAGAGGGCGCTGTCAGCAATTCAGTACTGCAACACAGTGATGGCCAATGATGGGTTAAGTGGATGATGTCATTGGCAGCTCAGCCACGAGCCACACAGCTGAACCAATCATGAGTGAGCCATGAGCCACACAGGTGAAGCAATCACTATGACTTGCATATTTTCTATCCAATGCATTTGTATGGAGGCAGATGCATGACTGCATTGTCACATTGATTAAAAGAAAACTATAAGAGATGAAGCGTTGTGACGCGCACATGAGCACTACAACGAGTAGGCGAAGGGTTGTGCGCGATATTGTGACATTCGTGCAATATTGTGGCACTCCTTCGGCGATCGGAACAGAAGGCTAAAAAATAGTGTGAAAAATGTGATTTCTAGAGTGCGATTGCATGGCGGTCAATGGGGAGGAGAACCTTCAAACAAATGGTCGTCAGTTGAGATAGAAATGTCCAATTCCATTTATTTTTCTTTTGTGAGCGGGATGACAGCCGTGTCATCGTTTTGATGTGTTTGTTTTATTTCTACGTCCAAAATTGAGATCACACTCGCAATTCACCCAAGGTAGGGGGAAAAAGATTATTTCAGCTGCTACACTCTAAAATGCAATGCATTCCCAATGGGACCGATATTTTACCGTTTAAAGTCGATTCGTAGCCAGACGGTGCGGTGAAACTTTACGAGATCGGAGACCGGTGTTGCCATAGGCAAGCCGCTCGTTTTGATACCTTTCACGTGTATGGGGCGCGAACGCTTACGTGTTGCAAAGTGTTTGCAAAATCGGTGGAATAAAGAATAATAAATAAATAAAAAGAGTATGGATATGTATAGTGTGGGTGGCAACCTATTACACTATTACACACTATTACACTATTACACACTATTACACTATTACACACTATTACACTATTACACACTATTACACTATTACACACTATTACACTATTACACTATTACACACTATTACACTATTAGACACTATTACACTATTACACACTATTACACTATTACACTATTACACACTATTACACTATTACACACTATTACACTATTACACTATTACACACTATTACACTATTACACACTATTACACTATTACACACTATTACACTATTACACTATTACACACTATTACACTATTACACTATTACACACTATTACACTATTACACTATTACACACTATTACACTATTACACTATTACACACTACACTATTACACTATTACACTATTACACACTATTACACTATTACACACTATTACACTATTACACTATTACACACTATTACACTATTACACTATTACACACTAGTACACTATTACACACTATTACACTATTACACTATTACACACTATTACACTATTACACACTATTACACTATTACACACTATTACACTATTACACTATTACACACTATTACACTATTACACTATTACACACTATTACACTATTACACTATTACACACTATTACACTATTACACACTATTACAATATTACACTATTACACACTATTACACTATTACACACTATTACACTATTACACTATTACACACTATTACACTATTACACACTATTACACTATTACACACTATTACACTATTACACTATTACACTATTACACACTATTACACTATTAGACACTATTACACTATTACACACTATTACACTATTACACTATTACACACTATTACACAATATTACACTATTACACACTATTACACTATTACACTATTACACACTATTACACTATTACACACTATTACACTATTACACTATTACACAATATTACACTATTACACACTATTACACTATTACACTATTACACACTATTACACACTATTACACTATTACACACTATTACACACTATTACACTATTACACACTATTACACTATTACACTATTACACACTATTACACTATTACACACTATTACACTATTACACCGAGTACAATGGCACAATCCGCAAGTCTCTACGACAAACGGTTCAAGAGATACACTGAGGGGGTGTGGCCTAAGGGGGCGTGGTCTAAGGATCGGGGGAGTGGTCAACATCGACCAATGAAAGGTGGTCAACATGGACCAATGAAAAATGAAAGAGGATATCCCTACTGAGTACAATGACACAACCCACAAGACAGAGGGCGCTGTCAGCAATTCAGTACTGCAACACAGTGATGGCCAATGATGGGTTAAGTGGATGATGTCATTGGCAGCTCAGCCACGAGCCACACAGCTGAACCAATCATGAGTGAGCCATGAGCCACACAGGTGAAGCAATCACTATGACTTGCATATTTTCTATCCAATGCATTTGTATGGAGGCAGATGCATGACTGCATTGTCACATTGATTAAAAGAAAACTATAAGAGATGAAGCGTTGTGACGCGCACATGAGCACTACAACGAGTAGGCGAAGGGTTGTGCGCGATATTGTGACATTCGTGCAATATTGTGGCACTCCTTCGGCGATCGGAACAGAAGGCTAAAAAATAGTGTGAAAAATGTGATTTCTAGAGTGCGATTGCATGGCGGTCAATGGGGAGGAGAACCTTCAAACAAATGGTCGTCAGTTGAGATAGAAATGTCCAATTCCATTTATTTTTCTTTTGTGAGCGGGATGACAGCCGTGTCATCGTTTTGATGTGTTTGTTTTATTTCTACGTCCAAAATTGAGATCACACTCGCAATTCACCCAAGGTAGGGGGAAAAAGATTATTTCAGCTGCTACACTCTAAAATGCAATGCATTCCCAATGGGACCGATATTTTACCGTTTAAAGTCGATTCGTAGCCAGACGGTGCGGTGAAACTTTACGAGATCGGAGACCGGTGTTGCCATAGGCAAGCCGCTCGTTTTGATACCTTTCACGTGTATGGGGCGCGAACGCTTACGTGTTGCAAAGTGTTTGCAAAATCGGTGGAATAAAGAATAATAAATAAATAAAAAGAGTATGGATATGTATAGTGTGGGTGGCAACCTATTACACTATTACACACTATTACACTATTACACACTATTACACTATTACACACTATTACACTATTACACACTATTACACTATTACACACTATTACACTATTACACTATTACACACTATTACACTATTAGACACTATTACACTATTACACACTATTACACTATTACACTATTACACACTATTACACTATTACACACTATTACACTATTACACTATTACACACTATTACACTATTACACACTATTACACTATTACACACTATTACACTATTACACTATTACACACTATTACACTATTACACTATTACACACTATTACACTATTACACTATTACACACTATTACACTATTACACTATTACACACTACACTATTACACTATTACACTATTACACACTATTACACTATTACACACTATTACACTATTACACTATTACACACTATTACACTATTACACTATTACACACTAGTACACTATTACACACTATTACACTATTACACACTATTACACTATTACACACTATTACACTATTACACACTATTACACTATTACACTATTACACACTATTACACTATTACACTATTACACACTATTACACTATTACACTATTACACACTATTACACTATTACACACTATTACAATATTACACTATTACACACTATTACACTATTACACACTATTACACTATTACACTATTACACACTATTACACTATTACACACTATTACACTATTACACACTATTACACTATTACACTATTACACACTATTACACTATTAGACACTATTACACTATTACACACTATTACACTATTACACTATTACACACTATTACACAATATTACACTATTACACACTATTACACTATTACACTATTACACACTATTACACTATTACACACTATTACACTATTACACTATTACACAATATTACACTATTACACACTATTACACTATTACACTATTACACACTATTACACACTATTACACTATTACACACTATTACACACTATTACACTATTACACACTATTACACTATTACACTATTACACACTATTACACTATTACACACTATTACACTATTACACCGAGTACAATGGCACAATCCGCAAGTCTCTACGACAAACGGTTCAAGAGATACACTGAGGGGGTGTGGCCTAAGGGGGCGTGGTCTAAGGATCGGGGGAGTGGTCAACATCGACCAATGAAAGGTGGTCAACATGGACCAATGAAAAATGAAAGAGGATATCCCTACTGAGTACAATGACACAACCCACAAGACAGAGGGCGCTGTCAGCAATTCAGTACTGCAACACAGTGATGGCCAATGATGGGTTAAGTGGATGATGTCATTGGCAGCTCAGCCACGAGCCACACAGCTGAACCAATCATGAGTGAGCCATGAGCCACACAGGTGAAGCAATCACTATGACTTGCATATTTTCTATCCAATGCATTTGTATGGAGGCAGATGCATGACTGCATTGTCACATTGATTAAAAGAAAACTATAAGAGATGAAGCGTTGTGACGCGCACATGAGCACTACAACGAGTAGGCGAAGGGTTGTGCGCGATATTGTGACATTCGTGCAATATTGTGGCACTCCTTCGGCGATCGGAACAGAAGGCTAAAAAATAGTGTGAAAAATGTGATTTCTAGAGTGCGATTGCATGGCGGTCAATGGGGAGGAGAACCTTCAAACAAATGGTCGTCAGTTGAGATAGAAATGTCCAATTCCATTTATTTTTCTTTTGTGAGCGGGATGACAGCCGTGTCATCGTTTTGATGTGTTTGTTTTATTTCTACGTCCAAAATTGAGATCACACTCGCAATTCACCCAAGGTAGGGGGAAAAAGATTATTTCAGCTGCTACACTCTAAAATGCAATGCATTCCCAATGGGACCGATATTTTACCGTTTAAAGTCGATTCGTAGCCAGACGGTGCGGTGAAACTTTACGAGATCGGAGACCGGTGTTGCCATAGGCAAGCCGCTCGTTTTGATACCTTTCACGTGTATGGGGCGCGAACGCTTACGTGTTGCAAAGTGTTTGCAAAATCGGTGGAATAAAGAATAATAAATAAATAAAAAGAGTATGGATATGTATAGTGTGGGTGGCAACCTATTACACTATTACACACTATTACACTATTACACACTATTACACTATTACACACTATTACACTATTACACACTATTACACTATTAGACACTATTACACTATTACACACTATTACACTATTACACTATTACACACTATTACACTATTACACACTATTACACTATTACACTATTACACACTATTACACTATTACACACTATTACACTATTACACACTATTACACTATTACACTATTACACACTATTACACTATTACACTATTACACACTATTACACTATTACACTATTACACATTATTACACTATTACACTATTACACACTACACTATTACACTATTACACTATTACACACTATTACACTATTACACACTATTACACTATTACACTATTACACACTATTACACTATTACACTATTACACACTAGTACACTATTACACACTATTACACTATTACACTATTACACACTATTACACTATTACACACTATTACACTATTACACACTATTACACTATTACACTATTACACACTATTACACTATTACACTATTACACACTATTACACTATTACACTATTACACACTATTACACTATTACACACTATTACAATATTACACTATTACACACTATTACACTATTACACACTATTACACTATTACACTATTACACACTATTACACTATTACACACTATTACACTATTACACACTATTACACTATTACACTATTACACTATTACACACTATTACACTATTAGACACTATTACACTATTACACACTATTACACTATTACACTATTACACACTATTACACAATATTACACTATTACACACTATTACACTATTACACTATTACACACTATTACACTATTACACACTATTACACTATTACACTATTACACAATATTACACTATTACACACTATTACACTATTACACTATTACACACTATTACACACTATTACACTATTACACACTATTACACACTATTACACTATTACACACTATTACACTATTACACTATTACACACTATTACACTATTACACACTATTACACTATTACACCGAGTACAATGGCACAATCCGCAAGTCTCTACGACAAACGGTTCAAGAGATACACTGAGGGGGTGTGGCCTAAGGGGGCGTGGTCTAAGGATCGGGGGAGTGGTCAACATCGACCAATGAAAGGTGGTCAACATGGACCAATGAAAAATGAAAGAGGATATCCCTACTGAGTACAATGACACAACCCACAAGACAGAGGGCGCTGTCAGCAATTCAGTACTGCAACACAGTGATGGCCAATGATGGGTTAAGTGGATGATGTCATTGGCAGCTCAGCCACGAGCCACACAGCTGAACCAATCATGAGTGAGCCATGAGCCACACAGGTGAAGCAATCACTATGACTTGCATATTTTCTATCCAATGCATTTGTATGGAGGCAGATGCATGACTGCATTGTCACATTGATTAAAAGAAAACTATAAGAGATGAAGCGTTGTGACGCGCACATGAGCACTACAACGAGTAGGCGAAGGGTTGTGCGCGATATTGTGACATTCGTGCAATATTGTGGCACTCCTTCGGCGATCGGAACAGAAGGCTAAAAAATAGTGTGAAAAATGTGATTTCTAGAGTGCGATTGCATGGCGGTCAATGGGGAGGAGAACCTTCAAACAAATGGTCGTCAGTTGAGATAGAAATGTCCAATTCCATTTATTTTTCTTTTGTGAGCGGGATGACAGCCGTGTCATCGTTTTGATGTGTTTGTTTTATTTCTACGTCCAAAATTGAGATCACACTCGCAATTCACCCAAGGTAGGGGGAAAAAGATTATTTCAGCTGCTACACTCTAAAATGCAATGCATTCCCAATGGGACCGATATTTTACCGTTTAAAGTCGATTCGTAGCCAGACGGTGCGGTGAAACTTTACGAGATCGGAGACCGGTGTTGCCATAGGCAAGCCGCTCGTTTTGATACCTTTCACGTGTATGGGGCGCGAACGCTTACGTGTTGCAAAGTGTTTGCAAAATCGGTGGAATAAAGAATAATAAATAAATAAAAAGAGTATGGATATGTATAGTGTGGGTGGCAACCTATTACACTATTACACACTATTACACTATTACACACTATTACACTATTACACACTATTACACTATTACACACTATTACACTATTACACACTATTACACTATTACACTATTACACACTATTACACTATTAGACACTATTACACTATTACACACTATTACACTATTACACTATTACACACTATTACACTATTACACACTATTACACTATTACACTATTACACACTATTACACTATTACACACTATTACACTATTACACACTATTACACTATTACACTATTACACACTATTACACTATTACACTATTACACACTATTACACTATTACACTATTACACACTATTACACTATTACACTATTACACACTACACTATTACACTATTACACTATTACACACTATTACACTATTACACACTATTACACTATTACACTATTACACACTATTACACTATTACACTATTACACACTAGTACACTATTACACACTATTACACTATTACACTATTACACACTATTACACTATTACACACTATTACACTATTACACACTATTACACTATTACACTATTACACACTATTACACTATTACACTATTACACACTATTACACTATTACACTATTACACACTATTACACTATTACACACTATTACAATATTACACTATTACACACTATTACACTATTACACACTATTACACTATTACACTATTACACACTATTACACTATTACACACTATTACACTATTACACACTATTACACTATTACACTATTACACTATTACACACTATTACACTATTAGACACTATTACACTATTACACACTATTACACTATTACACTATTACACACTATTACACAATATTACACTATTACACACTATTACACTATTACACTATTACACACTATTACACTATTACACACTATTACACTATTACACTATTACACAATATTACACTATTACACACTATTACACTATTACACTATTACACACTATTACACACTATTACACTATTACACACTATTACACACTATTACACTATTACACACTATTACACTATTACACTATTACACACTATTACACTATTACACACTATTACACTATTACACCGAGTACAATGGCACAATCCGCAAGTCTCTACGACAAACGGTTCAAGAGATACACTGAGGGGGTGTGGCCTAAGGGGGCGTGGTCTAAGGATCGGGGGAGTGGTCAACATCGACCAATGAAAGGTGGTCAACATGGACCAATGAAAAATGAAAGAGGATATCCCTACTGAGTACAATGACACAACCCACAAGACAGAGGGCGCTGTCAGCAATTCAGTACTGCAACACAGTGATGGCCAATGATGGGTTAAGTGGATGATGTCATTGGCAGCTCAGCCACGAGCCACACAGCTGAACCAATCATGAGTGAGCCATGAGCCACACAGGTGAAGCAATCACTATGACTTGCATATTTTCTATCCAATGCATTTGTATGGAGGCAGATGCATGACTGCATTGTCACATTGATTAAAAGAAAACTATAAGAGATGAAGCGTTGTGACGCGCACATGAGCACTACAACGAGTAGGCGAAGGGTTGTGCGCGATATTGTGACATTCGTGCAATATTGTGGCACTCCTTCGGCGATCGGAACAGAAGGCTAAAAAATAGTGTGAAAAATGTGATTTCTAGAGTGCGATTGCATGGCGGTCAATGGGGAGGAGAACCTTCAAACAAATGGTCGTCAGTTGAGATAGAAATGTCCAATTCCATTTATTTTTCTTTTGTGAGCGGGATGACAGCCGTGTCATCGTTTTGATGTGTTTGTTTTATTTCTACGTCCAAAATTGAGATCACACTCGCAATTCACCCAAGGTAGGGGGAAAAAGATTATTTCAGCTGCTACACTCTAAAATGCAATGCATTCCCAATGGGACCGATATTTTACCGTTTAAAGTCGATTCGTAGCCAGACGGTGCGGTGAAACTTTACGAGATCGGAGACCGGTGTTGCCATAGGCAAGCCGCTCGTTTTGATACCTTTCACGTGTATGGGGCGCGAACGCTTACGTGTTGCAAAGTGTTTGCAAAATCGGTGGAATAAAGAATAATAAATAAATAAAAAGAGTATGGATATGTATAGTGTGGGTGGCAACCTATTACACTATTACACACTATTACACTATTACACACTATTACACTATTACACACTATTACACTATTACACACTATTACACTATTACACACTATTACACTATTACACTATTACACACTATTACACTATTAGACACTATTACACTATTACACACTATTACACTATTACACTATTACACACTATTACACTATTACACACTATTACACTATTACACTATTACACACTATTACACTATTACACACTATTACACTATTACACACTATTACACTATTACACTATTACACACTATTACACTATTACACTATTACACACTATTACACTATTACACTATTACACACTATTACACTATTACACTATTACACACTACACTATTACACTATTACACTATTACACACTATTACACTATTACACACTATTACACTATTACACTATTACACACTATTACACTATTACACTATTACACACTAGTACACTATTACACACTATTACACTATTACACTATTACACACTATTACACTATTACACACTATTACACTATTACACACTATTACACTATTACACTATTACACACTATTACACTATTACACTATTACACACTATTACACTATTACACTATTACACACTATTACACTATTACACACTATTACAATATTACACTATTACACACTATTACACTATTACACACTATTACACTATTACACTATTACACACTATTACACTATTACACACTATTACACTATTACACACTATTACACTATTACACTATTACACTATTACACACTATTACACTATTAGACACTATTACACTATTACACACTATTACACTATTACACTATTACACACTATTACACAATATTACACTATTACACACTATTACACTATTACACTATTACACACTATTACACTATTACACACTATTACACTATTACACTATTACACAATATTACACTATTACACACTATTACACTATTACACTATTACACACTATTACACACTATTACACTATTACACACTATTACACACTATTACACTATTACACACTATTACACTATTACACTATTACACACTATTACACTATTACACACTATTACACTATTACACCGAGTACAATGGCACAATCCGCAAGTCTCTACGACAAACGGTTCAAGAGATACACTGAGGGGGTGTGGCCTAAGGGGGCGTGGTCTAAGGATCGGGGGAGTGGTCAACATCGACCAATGAAAGGTGGTCAACATGGACCAATGAAAAATGAAAGAGGATATCCCTACTGAGTACAATGACACAACCCACAAGACAGAGGGCGCTGTCAGCAATTCAGTACTGCAACACAGTGATGGCCAATGATGGGTTAAGTGGATGATGTCATTGGCAGCTCAGCCACGAGCCACACAGCTGAACCAATCATGAGTGAGCCATGAGCCACACAGGTGAAGCAATCACTATGACTTGCATATTTTCTATCCAATGCATTTGTATGGAGGCAGATGCATGACTGCATTGTCACATTGATTAAAAGAAAACTATAAGAGATGAAGCGTTGTGACGCGCACATGAGCACTACAACGAGTAGGCGAAGGGTTGTGCGCGATATTGTGACATTCGTGCAATATTGTGGCACTCCTTCGGCGATCGGAACAGAAGGCTAAAAAATAGTGTGAAAAATGTGATTTCTAGAGTGCGATTGCATGGCGGTCAATGGGGAGGAGAACCTTCAAACAAATGGTCGTCAGTTGAGATAGAAATGTCCAATTCCATTTATTTTTCTTTTGTGAGCGGGATGACAGCCGTGTCATCGTTTTGATGTGTTTGTTTTATTTCTACGTCCAAAATTGAGATCACACTCGCAATTCACCCAAGGTAGGGGGAAAAAGATTATTTCAGCTGCTACACTCTAAAATGCAATGCATTCCCAATGGGACCGATATTTTACCGTTTAAAGTCGATTCGTAGCCAGACGGTGCGGTGAAACTTTACGAGATCGGAGACCGGTGTTGCCATAGGCAAGCCGCTCGTTTTGATACCTTTCACGTGTATGGGGCGCGAACGCTTACGTGTTGCAAAGTGTTTGCAAAATCGGTGGAATAAAGAATAATAAATAAATAAAAAGAGTATGGATATGTATAGTGTGGGTGGCAACCTATTACACTATTACACACTATTACACTATTACACACTATTACACTATTACACACTATTACACTATTACACACTATTACACTATTACACACTATTACACTATTACACTATTACACACTATTACACTATTAGACACTATTACACTATTACACACTATTACACTATTACACTATTACACACTATTACACTATTACACACTATTACACTATTACACTATTACACACTATTACACTATTACACACTATTACACTATTACACACTATTACACTATTACACTATTACACACTATTACACTATTACACTATTACACACTATTACACTATTACACTATTACACACTATTACACTATTACACTATTACACACTACACTATTACACTATTACACTATTACACACTATTACACTATTACACACTATTACACTATTACACTATTACACACTATTACACTATTACACTATTACACACTAGTACACTATTACACACTATTACACTATTACACTATTACACACTATTACACTATTACACACTATTACACTATTACACACTATTACACTATTACACTATTACACACTATTACACTATTACACTATTACACACTATTACACTATTACACTATTACACACTATTACACTATTACACACTATTACAATATTACACTATTACACACTATTACACTATTACACACTATTACACTATTACACTATTACACACTATTACACTATTACACACTATTACACTATTACACACTATTACACTATTACACTATTACACTATTACACACTATTACACTATTAGACACTATTACACTATTACACACTATTACACTATTACACTATTACACACTATTACACAATATTACACTATTACACACTATTACACTATTACACTATTACACACTATTACACTATTACACACTATTACACTATTACACTATTACACAATATTACACTATTACACACTATTACACTATTACACTATTACACACTATTACACACTATTACACTATTACACACTATTACACACTATTACACTATTACACACTATTACACTATTACACTATTACACACTATTACACTATTACACACTATTACACTATTACACCGAGTACAATGGCACAATCCGCAAGTCTCTACGACAAACGGTTCAAGAGATACACTGAGGGGGTGTGGCCTAAGGGGGCGTGGTCTAAGGATCGGGGGAGTGGTCAACATCGACCAATGAAAGGTGGTCAACATGGACCAATGAAAAATGAAAGAGGATATCCCTACTGAGTACAATGACACAACCCACAAGACAGAGGGCACTGTCAGCAATTCAGTACTGCAACACAGTGATGGCCAATGATGGGTTAAGTGGATGATGTCATTGGCAGCTCAGCCACGAGCCACACAGCTGAACCAATCATGAGTGAGCCATGAGCCACACAGGTGAAGCAATCACTATGACTTGCATATTTTCTATCCAATGCATTTGTATGGAGGCAGATGCATGACTGCATTGTCACATTGATTAAAAGAAAACTATAAGAGATGAAGCGTTGTGACGCGCACATGAGCACTACAACGAGTAGGCGAAGGGTTGTGCGCGATATTGTGACATTCGTGCAATATTGTGGCACTCCTTCGGCGATCGGAACAGAAGGCTAAAAAATAGTGTGAAAAATGTGATTTCTAGAGTGCGATTGCATGGCGGTCAATGGGGAGGAGAACCTTCAAACAAATGGTCGTCAGTTGAGATAGAAATGTCCAATTCCATTTATTTTTCTTTTGTGAGCGGGATGACAGCCGTGTCATCGTTTTGATGTGTTTGTTTTATTTCTACGTCCAAAATTGAGATCACACTCGCAATTCACCCAAGGTAGGGGGAAAAAGATTATTTCAGCTGCTACACTCTAAAATGCAATGCATTCCCAATGGGACCGATATTTTACCGTTTAAAGTCGATTCGTAGCCAGACGGTGCGGTGAAACTTTACGAGATCGGAGACCGGTGTTGCCATAGGCAAGCCGCTCGTTTTGATACCTTTCACGTGTATGGGGCGCGAACGCTTACGTGTTGCAAAGTGTTTGCAAAATCGGTGGAATAAAGAATAATAAATAAATAAAAAGAGTATGGATATGTATAGTGTGGGTGGCAACCTGGCTTCGCCAGGTCACCCACACTAATAAAAAGAGTATGGATATGTATAGTGTGGGTGGCAACCTGGCTTCGCCAGGTCACCCACACTAATGATAATAATAATGATAATAAAAAACGTTATTTGTATAATATTAATAATAATAATAATAATAATAATAATAATAATAATAATAATAATAATAATAATAATAATAATAATAATAATAATAATAATAATAATAATAATAATAATAATAATAATAATAATAATAATAATAATAATAATAATAATAATAATAATAATAATAATAATAATAATAATAATAATAATAATACACTTTATTTGTATAATACTATTAATAATAATAATAATAATAATAATAATAATAATAATAATAATAATAATAATAATAATAATAATAATAATAATAATAATAATAATAATAATAATAATAATAATAATAATAATAATAATAATAATAATAATAATAATAATAATAATAATAATAATAATAATAATAATAATAATAATAATAATAATAATAATAATAATAATAATAATAATAATAATAATAATAATAATAATAATAATAATAATAATAATAATAATAAAAAACGTTATTTGTATAATATTAATAATGATAATAATAATACACTTTATTTGTATAATACTATTCATGATAATAATAATAAACGTTATTTGTATAATATTAATAATGATAATAATAATACACTTTATTTGTATAGCACATTTCCTACAAGCATTGGACATAAAATAGACAGAATAAAAGCTAAAAGCAATGTAGACGATAACGATACAACAAAAACATAAATACGGAAATAGCAGCATAAACAACAATAAAATAGCTCTCATTTAGAATTACAACAATCCCAGTGTGGCTGTAGTGAGTGCAGAGAGAGACACGTTTCGCTCTTTTGCCTTCCAGCAGAGTTTCTACTCATCTACTACGGAAACTCAAGCCTGATCGAATCGATACCGAATGGAAATCGAATGGAAAATCATAACCGTGTGAATCTAAATGTAACGTGAGCAGGTGACCTCACCATGTTGAGGAGGTCCGTGGGGTCCGTCTCCAGCAGGCCCTCGCCAGCTGCCCCCTCCTCTGCTCGTTCTGCAGGTGACCTCACCATGTTGAGGAGGTCCGTGGGGTCCGTCTCCAGCAGGCCCTCGCCAGCTGCCCCCTCCTCTGCTCGTTCTGCAGGTGACCTCACCATGTTGAGGAGGTCCGTGGGGTCCGTCTCCAGCAGGCCCTCGCCAGCTGCCCCCTCCTCTGCTCGTTCTGCAGGTGACCTCACCATGTTGAGGAGGTCCGTGGGGTCCGTCTCCAGCAGGCCCTCGCCAGCTGCCCCCTCCTCTGCTCGTTCTGCAGGTGACCTCACCATGTTGAGGAGGTCCGTGGGGTCCGTCTCCAGCAGGCCCTCGCCAGCTGCCCCCTCCTCTGCTTGTTCTGCAGGTGACCTCACCATGTTGAGGAGGTCCGTGGGGTCCGTCTCCAGCAGGCCCTCGCCAGCTGCCCCCTCCTCTGCTCGTTCTGCAGGTGACCTCACCATGTTGAGGAGGTCCGTGGGGTCCGTCTCCAGCAGGCCCTCGCCAGCTGCCCCCTCCTCTGCTCGTTCTGCAGGTGACCTCACCATGTTGAGGAGGTCCGTGGGGTCCGTCTCCAGCAGGCCCTCGCCAGCTGCCCCCTCCTCTGCTCGTTCTGCAGGTGACCTCACCATGTTGAGGAGGTCCGTGGGGTCCGTCTCCAGCAGGCCCTCGCCAGCTGCCCCCTCCTCTGCTCGTTCTGCAGGTGACCTCACCATGTTGAGGAGGTCCGTGGGGTCCGTCTCCAGCAGGCCCTCGCCAGCTGCCCCCTCCTCTGCTCGTTCTGCAGGTGACCTCACCATGTTGAGGAGGTCCGTGGGGTCCGTCTCCAGCAGGCCCTCGCCAGCTGCCCCCTCCTCTGCTCGTTCTGCAGGTGACCTCACCATGTTGAGGAGGTCCGTGGGGTCCGTCTCCAGCAGGCCCTCGCCAGCTGCCCCCTCCTCTGCTCCTTCTGCAGTGGGTCAAACAACCACAGAACTATCACAACAGTTACACGTTTACAATTTGCCATCAAAACACACAAGTCTGACCGGCCGCCAGTTGTGCTTCTTAAAGCTCAGGCTGACCCGTCACAAGCCCCGCCCTCTCTTTCTTCATCCTCCATGAACTTGTCAGAGGGAAGCGACGGCTGTGATCGGGAGGATGGAGAAAAGAGGGGGCGGGGCTTGAGATAGCGCAACCCTCCTTACGGAACCTTTCATTCAAATTATAATTAATTCATTTTAAAATGTATGGAATTCAAGGGTTTCTTTTAAACATTAAAGGTGCTATAGATAAAAAATGAGGGCTGTCAGTTTATCGCGTTAATTAGATTAATTTTTTTTTATATGGTCCATTTGCATGTTCTTGGGATCTGATTCTAGGGACATCTGTGGATCTCAGGGAATGTATTCCCAGTGTCAGAAATACTGTGTCTGTTACTAGGCTTGAGTAAATTGTAATGAACCAAATGAGAATATCAATAAAAAAATGTGTATCTTTGACTGTGAATAACACTATGCTCAAATTGACCAAACCTGAAAAATCTAAGCAAATTAATCAATGGAAGATGATTAAACAGAAGGTTTTGTAGATACAGTACTTATGAGGGCCGACGTTCCACTCTACTGGTTAAAATTACTTACTCGTGAGTAGTACGTTCGTTGATAAAGAAAAATAATAATGTCCACAGCCGCTCCAGTGTAAAACAAAGATATCCAAATGGTTTATTTCTCTTCCACAGCAAAGTCTTTCTTTACAGAAGTGGTCCTAAATCTATTTTCCTAAATATTCACGTCACTACTACAAGGTAGGAAAACTGTATTTTCCCAGTCTCCAAAATCACCGCCGACTCGACACATGAAAATTCCTCCACACTGGAAAGCAGAAAATCTATGTTGTTTAGTCTTTTTTTAATCGCCTGACAGCACTAATACAAATGTTATGTATGTTTTAAACTATATCTTAACTATAAACTATATCTTAAATTATGGCTATGTGTCTAATATGGCCGTCGCTTATCAATGACTTGTTTTGTTTACATCAGGGTGAACGCTGTTGCATTCGCAAATATGAGAGCTCTGTCAATTGATAAGCGATGGCCATATTCAAGTCAAGTCAAGTCAAGTCAAGTCAAGAGTTTTATTTGTCACGGCATACAAGTATACAATGAAATGCGGGTGAATGTTAGTGTTGTGAAGGGCCAGATTAAAGCTGAGAATCTACATTTATTGTTTTATATACCTTGTATATTATTATGTATACACGGTATATCCCTTTAAGCCTGCGTTTGAATCATAGTAATATTCGCTTTCCTTATTGGATAACGCTATCGGCGCAACATGCCCGAAGACAGCGCATTGATTCGAGACGAGAACTGAGGTTCGGCACTAGATAGCCACTTAAGTATATATACGGCGGCAGGTGCGAACAGTAGCTGTTCATCAAGTTCGGTAAAACAGTGAAGTGAGAAGCAGTGCGTCTAACAGAGCGTTGAGAACCATGTGCGAAGTGAATAGTAAAAGTGTCAGATTTAATGCAGTAACGTCAAGTTCGACTTAGCTTAATGTGAAGTAAAGAGTCGTTAATTAGTGTGTATCGTGCCAACAGCAGTTCGTTCGTGTGTAGCATTACCCAGCAGTTCGTTCGTTTAGCTAGTGGACCTTAGCCAGTGGGCGTGGACTAAATACATTGGTACCAGCACACGAGGAGGCCTAGTCGGAGAATCTACTGGATATGTGCACAGGAGAACCGACGGCGGCGATTGCAGAACCAGTATTGGTTGGATTATATTGATTGTGGAACGTACTACCTGGAGAAGAGCATCGTTAATCTCCACTGTCGTTTGGATTTAACCACCTTGAGGATCTACATTCGGGCTGGCCTCATGGACCGAGGCTAGCTGGCTATCATCATTGCTATCGGGCAATTGGATTACAGTTATTGCTTTTGATGCTGAGCTTTGGATTACAAGGACTGGCTTCTGTACGTGAAACCCCTTCTTCTTCAATTGATCAGACTGAGTATCCGAACATTCCTCTCTCCTCCAGAGCTTACAACTCTGGGAGGAAACCATTGTCTCCAGCGGTACCAGCGTTTCCCCCATATAATTGCCATCCTACGCCAGGCGGCGTTAGCCTAGTACCCCATCGTAGGAATTATTCTATTCCCATTGACTTATGCTACTGACTGACTTACGCATATTCTTCGCCATACAAGCGCGACCCTAATTCTCATATCTGTAACATTTACTGCATAATAATGAATACCCTCAAATGATATTTCTTTGTCAGTGCCGTGTTATTATGAGTGTCTGCCATATATTAGATGTACATAACTAGCAGTGGTTTAATCTATCACAATCTTTAATACAGTCAGGGTTTTGTAACCCCTCAGTTACAGTTAGACACATAGCCATAATTTAAGATATAGTTTATGGCCTAGGCCTGCCGCGATAAGCAATAAATCGATTAATTGCTGCGATAATTAAAATGAATGCAATGATTTTGACGGGCGCGATTAATTGCTATTTGCGCGTTTGTGAGGCGGAACCAGTAGCTCTTCTCCGTGTGAGGAGGCGGGGCACCGGGGCTGTGACGTGCTCAGACAGACAACAACAACAACCAGTAGCTCTTCTCTGTGTGAGGAGGCGGGGCACCGGGGCTGTGACGTGCTCAGACAGACAACAACAACAACCAGTAGCTCTTCTCCGTGTGAGGAGGCGGGGCACCGGGGCTGTGACGTGCTCAGACAGACAACAACAACAACCAGTAGCTCTTCTCTGTGTGAGGAGGCGGGGCACCGGGGCTGTGACGTGCTCAGACAGACAACAACAACAACCAGTAGCTCTTCTCTGTGTGAGGAGGCGGGGCACCGGGGCTGTGACGTGCTCAGACAGACAACAACAACAACAACCAGTAGCTCTTCTCTGTGTGAGGAGGCGGGGCACCGGGGCTGTGACGTGCTCAGACAGACAACAACACAACAACCAGTAGCTCTTCTCTGTGTGAGGAGGCGGGGCACCGGGGCTGTGACGTGCTCAGACAAGACAACAACAACAACAACCAGTAGCTCTTCTCAGTGTGAGGAGGCGGGGCACCGGGGCTGTGACGTGCTCAGACAGACAACAACAACAACCAGTAGCTCTTCTCTGTGTGAGGAGGCGGGGCACCGGGGCTGACGACGTCGCTCGAGACAGACAACAACAACAACCAGTAGCTCTTCTCTGTGTGAGGAGGCGGGGCACCGGGGCTGTGACGTGCTCAGACAGACAACAACAACAACAACAACCACGTAGCTCTTCTCTGTGTGAGGAGGCGGGGCACCGGGGCTGTGACGTGCTCAGACAGACAACAACAACAACAACCAGTAGCTCTTCTCTGTGTGAGGAGGCGGGGCACCCGGGGCTGTGACGTGCTCAGACAGACCAACAACAACAACCAGTAGCGCTTCTCTGTGTGAGGAGGCGGGGCAAAACGGGGCTGTGACGTGCTCTAGACAGACAACAACAACAACCAGTAGCTCTTCTCTGTGTGAGGAGGCGGGGCACCGGGGCTGTGACGTGCTCAGACAGACAACAACAACAACAACCAGTAGCTCTTCTCTGTGTGAGGAGGCGGGGCACCGGGGCTGTGACGTGCTCAGACAGACAACAACAACCAACAACAACCAGTAGCTCTTCTCTGTGTGAGGAGGCGGGGGCCACCGGGGCTGTGACGTGCTCAGACAGACAACAAACAACAACAACAACAACAGTAGCTCTTCTCTGTGTGAGGAGGCGGGGGCACCGGGCTGGTGACGTGCTCAGACAGACAACAACAACAACACCAGTAGCTCTTCCTCTGTGTGAGGAGGCGGGGCACCGGGGGCTGTGACGTGCTCAGACAGACAACAACAACAACAACAACAACCAGTAGCTCTTCTCTGTGTGAGGAGGCGGGGCACGGGGCTGTGACGTGCTCAGACAGACAACAACAACAACCAGTAGCTCTTCTCTGTGTGAGGAGGCGGGGCACACGGGGCTGTGACGTGCGCAGACAGACAACAACAACAACCAGTAGCTCTTCTCTGTGTGAGGAGGCGGGGCACCGGGGCTGTGACGTGCTCAGACAGACAACAACAACAACAACCAGTAGCTCTTCTCTGTGTGAGGAGGGCGGGGGCACCGGGGCTGTGACGTGCTCAGACAGACAACAACAACAACAACAACCAGTAGCTCTTCTCTGTGTGAGGAGGCGGGGCACCGGGGCTGTGACGTGCTCAGACAGACAACAACACAACAACAACCAGTAGCTCTTCTCTGTGTGAGGAGGCGGGCACCCGGGGCTGTGACGTGCTCAGACAGACAACAAACAACAACAACAACCAGTAGCTCTTCTCTGTGTGAGGAGGCGGGGCACCGGGCTGTGACGTGCTCAGACAGACAACAACAACAACAACCAGTAGCTCTTCTCTGTGTGAGGAGGCGGGGCACGGGGCTGTGACGTGCTCAGACAGACAACAACAACAACAACAACAACCAGTAGCTCTTCTCTGTGTGAGGAGGCGGGGCACCGGGGCTGTGACGTGCTCAGACAGACAACAACAACAACCAGTAGCTCTTCTCTGTGTGAGGAGGCGGGGCACCGGGGCTGTGACGTGCTCAGACAGACAACAACCAACAACCAGTAGCTCTTCTCTGTGTGAGGAGGCGGGGCACCGGGGCTGTGACGTGCTCAGACAGACAACAACAACAACAACCAGTAGCTCTTCTCTGTGTGAGGAGGCGGGGCACCGGGGCTGTGACGTGCTCAGAGCCTCACGCCACGAACACACTGCTAACGAATGAAGTCACGCGCGGCTCCTCGCGGGATCGCGCGCCTGGTCAGACACACTGGACACTCCATCACTTGAGGACAGCTGTAAATGCCTAATCTATATGCGAAGTCAGTCATTTAGAATGATGATCAGTGTGTGACTGTACTCGAAAGAGCAGCGTGGAGCCCCACCAGCAAGAGCTCTCTCTCCCTCTCTCTCTCTCTCTCTCTCATCTCTCTCTCCCTCTCTCGCTCTCTCTCTATCTCCCCCCCCCCCCTCTCTCTCTCTCTCTCTCTCTCTCTCTCTCTCTCTCT